>NC_071620.1:22997596-23302596 GCF_014839835.1 Dryobates pubescens | reverse complement strand
CTACTTCCAGCTGCCTGTTGAAGACCTCATTAACAGCTTCTTCCTGGTTCAGTGGCCTGTAGTAAATGCCCACAACTGTATCACCTATGTTTGCATGTTCCTTGACACTTGTAGTACATAGTCGTCCATTACCATATTCCAGTTGTGGAAGCTGTCTCTGTAACTGTGATGAGATCATATCCCTGCAGCTGCACCCAGATCTCTGTATGAGGATGAGGATATAGAAGAAATCAGAAAAAAATGTTTGTATTCTGAATAGATTTTGCATCTAATATATAGTTCTTTATAAAGTAGCTTTATCTGACTACCACATGGTTTCATAGAAACCACCTACAAATTCCACTCCATCCTAAAGAGTCTTCTGTCTTCTGTTCTCTTAGGGAAGGACTGTATTTTGCTTTAGATGTCCTATGGATGCATATTTGAGTTCTGTTTTATTTGCGTTTGTGCCCTTCCTTTCTAGTATGTTTCAATGTCTGTAATTAACCATCATCCCTCTTGAAAGAAAGTAGTTCCCTGTGTGCCTGATGGCTCCTGATCATCACTACTTCACTTTTTCCCTCCTACCTGATTTAAGAAGGCTGATTTGGGATTTTATTTGTTTGCTTCTCCCTCAATTATTTTTTCCACTCAAATATTTCTATTTATCTTCATAGCTTTGCTGTTAAAACTCTTTGCTGTCACACCAGTGACTTTCTCAACCAGTTCTTTCAGAATTTTGGGATGAAAGCTATGATGTTTATTGAGTTAAAGTTGATCTTTCTCTTCTGGGTTTGCTTCATCAATGGATATTCTTATTTTTAGGTCTGTATTTGTATCCATCATGTCTTTTACTGTTTGTATAAAGTAATTCTTTGGTAAAAAGGAATATGTCCAAATCTGGCATCATACCCAGATTAATCAGTGCTCCTATAATTAATATTACTATCTATTTCACTGTTCCTTTTCTATTTGCAGAGTTAAAGGAGAGGAGGAGGAAGAAGAAAGCTTTGTATACTTGTTACAATGCAGATGCTAATGACATGCAGTGATAGAATCTCTGCAAAATAGGAGGTAGTGGATGGCGAGGAGAAACTGTGGTAGAAAGTGGACAACACTGGGGAAAAAACAGGAGTGGAAAGAGAGATGAGTTGTTTCAAAGTGGGAAGGAGGAGCTTGATGGCTTGAAAACTTCAGTGATTTATTCACAAGAGGTATGCACTTTTAGTTCGGTCATCACTGAGAAACAGTGGGACAGAACCATAATCATTTAGTAGAACAGATGTTGACGCTCAGTTCTCGAAGCAGCACCACATTGTCTTCCTCATGAGAGTTGAGGAGAACAATTTAAAAAGCCAAAAGTATCCCCTAAAGCAGCTGTGCACTTTGCTGGCTCAACATACTCTTATAATTATGTTGTTGTCACTGTATTGTTATTTATTCAGCTCTCTACCTTTTTTTATGTATCTTGCTTTTTGTCTTAGGTCAAAGTTACTGTCTTCTGCTGTGGTATGGGGTTTTGTATTGGAACCATGTAACATACTTTCTAGATGCCTGAACAGTGATTATTAGTGGAAATATCATTATTACTGTGACTCATTAAATGTTTGCTGCATTTTAGCCCTTTGCTAACATTTCAGGGTCATCAAGGTGCAAGTTAGTTATGCTCCTAGTGTGAATTCACTAGCAGAAACCTGTTGATTTTCAAACTTCTTGCCCCAGAATTCATACTTAGACCCTGTATCTTCTAAAATCCTTATCAGAGAAAAGAAATTATGGTTGTCTTTTGTTCTGAGATGCTAGGAATTACTGCATAGTTTCACATGGTACCAGGTCTTTTCTGTACTTGAAATTTGAAGCATTTCCTTACTCTTCTAACACAGGGGATTTATTAAAAAAACCCAAACCCCACAACTATTACTGGTCTGACTTAATACCGGAATTTTACAATGAGAGCTGATAGAATAGTTAATGACACTAGCAGATTATTTCTAAATAGGAAGAGACTTAAAGAAAAAAAAAAAAAGCATGAAGTGGAGGAAGCTATTCCTTCATTAAAGCTGCTTGCCTCTGTGTATAGAAGTAAATGTCTAGAGGTTTGTGTTTTTTCAGGGGCAGCCACCAAGAAGTCCTTTGTTCATGCTAGTTGCCCAAATGCTTTCCCCCAGAAAACTGGGATGTGTGTTATGAGCACACTTTCTTGAAAATACTTAGTTAGCTAGTGACACACTGATACCTTAAACAATGTTTACTTACAAAACCCCAAACATACCAACCCAAAAAACCCCACCAAAAAAAAAATCCCAAAAGCGAACCAAACCTCAGCACCCCCCAAATCCAAAGCACTACAGAGATCTGATGTATCAAGAGTTTAAAATGAACAAATGTGGCATTAGCTCGTTTTCTTCAATCCCCACAAACAAACACCCCACCTCTTGCTTTAGAATTAGGAGTCTTACTGAATTAAAACAAAATTTAATACTTTTGAAGTGGTCTTTTTAATTTGCTCTGAAAAAGCTCTGGAAGAGAGGATGTGGATTACTTTGGGGATTTTTGTTGGGTCATTATGGGGTTTGGTGTTTTTTTGTGTGCGTATTGGGGGGGTTTGTTTGTGGTTTTTTTGGTTTGGGTTTTGTTTGGTTTTGTGTTTTATTGTTGTGATTTCAGCTATGTATATAGAATCTGTGTTCCTTTTGCACTCATAGATTTCTCTCCAAAGTGAGTTTGATGGATCTCAGTCTGTGTAATGAAGGTGAAATCTCGTTACAAAGATTGGTTTTCAAAATGTGAAGCATTACTGCCAAGAGGACTAACATTAAAAGTAAATAAACATCATCTGCCATTCTTTATATGAAATCATAGTTTACATATCAAAAGGCATAATTATAAGTCACAACTTGATTATGAGTTGTGGAAGTGAAGACCATGACTGGGTCCATTTCATGCATTTGCTAAGGTCAGTTCAGTTATCAGATGAAAGTAAAGTGTTTGTTTTATAATGGCTAATATTGGCTTTTGTACAAATAAGCTTAGACAATCCAAATTCATTTCATGAAAGGAGTAAGAAAGAATTGAGTATTCAGCTTGTAAGGCCAGTTGTGGGTACATTTAAGAGAGTTTAGTTTGTCTGGATCCCTGAAAAGATGCAAAGCATGCTATTTGAGTTGGACTGTATTGTAAGGAATGTAGAATTTATGGTAGAGAATTAAGTGGTTTATATGGACCATGAATTGTGTACTGATTCTATGGAGAGTGAAAGACCCAAACTGAAGCATTCAAAGCAGTGAAATGATGTTAGGCTGGCAGGGTGGTAATGGCTTGTCACACTGAGGTTTCTGAAGAAAGCTGTTAATAAATGACATGCATAGTAATTGAGTATAGTGTTCTAGTTATACATTTGCATCCTTCTGCCTCTCTCATAGGTTAGAGGGGACTACTGAACATTAGTGGTAACAGGATGCACCTCATATGCATGCTGATGGATGATAACTTTTTATAGGTGCAGTTCATACCTGTCTCGACTGTGGATTTTGAAAGCGGTGCATGAGGAACACAGATCATTAAGCACTAGTAGCCAAGCTTTGCTAATTATCAGTCTTCAAGTGCCAGCTTTCTTTTGTCCACTGAGAGAGAATGTAAATTATGCTTATTTTCTTCCTCAATCTTTTGGGCTTCTTGAGCGATGTATCTCTCTGACTGCAAGGTAGATACTGCAGATTTGTAGTTTTCCATTCTCATGATTAATTTAAGAGCATGCATGGTTTATTCAAAAGCAGGGATGCTGCCAATAATGATCTAATTGGTTAAATAAATAAGACTAAGCTTTTAATGTTCAGAGTGTATTTTATTGAATTATTAATACTATGTCACTCTCCAGATCAGTAGCAGTTAATGACTGATTTGCCTGAGCCTATTAATATTTTTCCGGTCAGTGATGAATTGCCATGATGACTTCTTTTGCTAACTTGCAGCTCATTTTAACTGTTTACTTGGTAAAGTGTTGTTGGTTGGAAGAAAGCACTGAAAAGTAGCATCCAAATTTTAGTTCTGTTTTTTTCTTCCTGAAGAAATGTTTCATTCTGTTCAGAAGAGTGATTAAGAATGACATTTCCGGATAGGTGAAACAAAAAGAAGGAAATATATTTTGAGAACTGTGTGGCATAGGTGGGAGTTTAAAACAGGTGAGAATAGTGAATTTATTTAAAACTTTTGCTGTGAAGGAGGAGGAGGAATTGGAGCACTATGTCCTCTCATGTTGATAAGTAGTGTTCCCATATCTGAAGAGAAATGTGCACACAGACGTGCTGCAGCATAGCATGGAATGGTTCTGAACAAGTGCCCATAAAAAAACAAGACATTAAATGGGCACAGCCCTATGAAATGCATCAAAGGTCATGATTTGAATCCTGTTTCTTTATATCTATTTAGTTCTGGGAAAGATAGCAAACCATCTTTTACTTCATTCTTGTATGAGAGTAAGATAGCTGTACCAGAGGGTCATTGTGAATGCTCATGAAAACGTGAGCATATTTCTGAGATCTCCTAAAAAAATATAAATGCTTTTAAAAATCAGAAAAATATTTGAGGTTACTGAGTATTAGTGGATATTGCCATGGCTGCAGTCAAACTCATGTTATTATGACCTTTATTTTTTTTTTTACATATTAGCTTTTGTCTAGTGTAGGAGGTATAGGTCAGGTGGCTGTGAGATGTACTTCCTTTCTTCTCTTACCCAGTGGTGGAAATTTATTTTACATTTTTCTAAGTGGGCTATGCTACAGCAAATGACTGAGCCCTTTTCCCTGGAGCTGTTTGAGAGTAAGGATGGATGCATAGTCATTAAGAGATGGATAAATGTAGGAACAAGTAAAAAGGCCAAAGATTCTTCATGGTGAAGAAGAACAGATTGTGTGGAAGGAGAAGAGCTGACTGTGCTTTAGAAAATCATAATATGAGAAAGAGGGGACTGTTGGCCACTGATGTCTGCAGTACAAGAACTGAGTGAAGCTTGAAACTCAATGGAACTCCAGACAGTGGTGACTTTGTGGCACAGGCAGCCACAGGAGGTAGCGGAGACGCTGTCAGACAGGATCAAAAAGGGGTTTGTCAAATTAATGGATAACAGGTCCATAAATAAATACTAAAAATACTGCCCTCCAAACATCTCTAACTCAAGAGCTTCAGATACCGGTGAAATAGGACAAAATAGGCTATAGAGGTTGGCCAGAGATACCTGAGATGCGTCTCTTCCTGCTCTGTTGGAGGCATAGCACAGGGCTAAATGGACCACTGGCCTAACCCCATGGTGCGTCCACTAACTCCTTAGGGATAGCAATATTGACACATGGACCATATTGAGCGTTTAAAGCCTTAAGAGTTTCACTAAATCCTTTTTCCTTAATCCATCAGTGCAAAGGGAATATGAAATTCCCTCATCTGATGTCCATCAGAATTTTTTATACCACCATAATTCCTATTCTGAATTTGGGATTATCTTTGAGGATAAAGAAGGTAACAGTGCTTCTGTGTTCTGATAGTCTCTTTTAGTTTCCAGAGGAGCCTTCTGGGATGATTGAAAAAGTGGCTATATTGTAGAACAGCCTTGAGGATGTGCAACTGGAAGGCTAAGGGGGCTGAGGAGGTGTGTGCGTGCTGAGGTGAAAAAGTCACTTTCTTCCCTTTGTCTCTTTCTTCCCTTGCACTTTTGTTTGTGGTAAGATAAAGTATTGGAGGCTGGATAAATACATTTGAAAACAGTAATAACTGTGCATGGTTTGGAGTTCCTATGTTAATTTTTGTGCATTTGTGCTTCTCATGTACTCCTGTTGCTTGTCGCTAGGTGAAAGATCCAACACTCAAAAATGGTAGTTAAATGCATGGAAGGAAAACCAAGACAGCACTCTAACTATATTTTTAAAAAAATACCAATACCATACATACATACATAAATGTACTTTAAAATCTCTTAAGATTTTTAACTCTGTTTCAATAAAATGCTGATATAAGTCCATGGTTATATTAAGAACCAAGTCTGTTCCACTCGCAGAGATCTAGTTAGGTTAGAAAATTTACAGTATGATGAATGGAATTATTTATTTCCTTGGATTTTATGAGAATAACTACCTGTTGTACAAGACCTTTATGAAGTTCACCTGTATAAGCCAATATAACTAGAAATGTACCATTGTATGAGAGCCAGTGCAATATTGTTCTAATCAGAGGTGTGGTTAGATAGCTTGATACAGCTTTTGCATTTTTATCTTTGTTGTAACACTTATGGATGTATGACCTAGTTTTGTTGGTGGAGGAAAGGTCAAAGAAACATAGAAGAGTGTGTACAGGAAAAATGAGAAATGTGTGCCAATGTGTTATATGGATTTCTTCAATATTTTTAACACTAAGAGGCCTTTGTTTAATATATTCTTTTGGCTATTGTCTATAGCAAGTGGGGTTTTTTTTCTGCATGATGTAAATTTAGTCAAATGAGTTATCTGCAAGTCTGTTCCTTTCACATTCAGTTTTCTTCTACTATTGGATCAAAATCCTTGTCATCTTATAGACAAATAAACTGAATGAAAGTGATATTTGCTTAATCAAGTGGGTTTGGATCGTAAGTCCAAAAGACCACATCATCTCGGCTGTGGAGTTCATAGATTATCGGTCTTGTGGCTTCTGAAATGAGACACCTAGAATGAAGAGTTCTACAGCTGTTTGAAACTCTTGCAGTAGACATTGGTTTTAATTTGAAAATTTTTGACATTATAAGATTTGCATCCACTCTTGCAAGTCATTTCCAGGTCCTTGTAATCAGGAATTTGAGTTTCCTGAAATTCCACTCAAAGATGTTTTCATTGTGATAGTAAATGTAAGAAAAAAATCTACTACTAATGCAGTGATACAGTCATGTCTGTGTTCTTTTTCTTTAAAAGCCAAATCCTGATGGTGCATGTATAGAAAATCTGCTGAACCCCCTGCAGAACAGACATTCTGTTTATCTTCATATGGAACTGGACTGTGAATTGAGCCTGTAGAGTTACAGGTGTGTGTACTGAGATTTATATTGCTGTACCTGTATATCAAGGCTGAAGAAACCTATCCCTCCTGAAGAGCAACAGAACATTCAGCATCTGTACTTCAGTTCTGTCCAGCTGGCACCTAGAATAGAAAAAAACCCAACCAAACAAAAATGAAACCCAAACTTTGTTGCAACCTGGTCCTTTGAAAGAAGATAGTGGAAAGTTTCTTTAAGGAAATAGAATAGTTGGCATGAAGAATTAGTCACAGCAGCAATATCACTGAGAATTACGGATCTAAAAGCCTTGCATTTGAACAAGTGGAAATGGCATGCTGCCTGTCCAAATTTGCCCGGCAAACATCATGATCTTGCCTCTTTTCATTTGGATATGCAGCTGATAATGTTTTCAATACCATTTTTTGTTTAATATTTGGATGTAAAGTTTTGGGAACGATCCAAACCCCATGTTTATCATCAGACTAAAAGGTGGCAAAAAAAGTATTTTTACTTCATGGTGTTTTGTTGGATTTATTTCTTTGTTTTTAATCCCCTTACAGCTGCTACTGTGAGACTATCCAGGCAGGACTTAGCGTATGTTTGGTTATGTGATTATTTTATTTCCTGATAGGAAAAACGGGATGGAAAAAAAAGGGAACAAAAGGCTCTTTTATTGCTTGTCCACCTACCTCCCAATAGCTGAAAAACCACATTTATGCTACTGGTCCATCCTTTAAAGAGCAGGTTTTTAGTGCCAACTCAAAGCGTATGCCAGTTCTTAATATTTCATGCTCAGTTTGGAGGAAATTATGAAGGCATTTTTGGTCAGGCCTGTATCTAGAATTTGTCTGTGGTAGCTTGTACTACAAGAGATACCATATATAGTGATTGTACATGACTAGGATAATCACGTCAATTAGCTGTACTTGAATTTGCCACTTGGATTTTAACAAAAGCAAGCATATCTCACTTTGAATCTTTCCTTTGGATTTCTTCTTGTGAGTTCTGGGCTTCTTTGTTCTGTTCTGTACATGTATACTCTCTCTTCTGATCAGGGTACTGCTGACGAACCAGGTTCCAAGCTGAGTGTACTGAGTGTATGTGGATGTTGTTAAGTTTTTGTGGGGCTTATTCTTTTCCACTCTATTATGCACACCACAGGGCACATACTTCTAGGATCTCAGGGTTTCTGTGTTGATGTGATATAGTATTGCAGATTTAGATTCATGTTCCAAAGATGCTTGTGCCCTTGAACAGCTCTGCTTTTTCTTTAGCCTTTGTACTCAAGTTCCCAGTGACTGTGTTAGAACTGGAATTATTGATTGCTTTGACTGGCAAGTTTAGTATTAACAGCCTCATGTTGTCATAGATATTTAATGAGGAATATAATAGTGGTGAATATCACTAAAATTAGTCCTTTATATTTTATAAGCATCAAATAAATATTGTGTGTCTAGTGTTAGATGATAATGGGAAAAGAGTGAATTCTTGGTGAAGAGAAGATTTCTTGGGGTATCCTTTTTATTGCTTAATGATAATGGATACTAAACACCTAGATTCCTACTTTATTTCTTTTTGCCTCCACTAACAGTTTGTTTCGGCACGTTTCTTAAAAATACCTGCATGTAAGGAATGAAGAGTACAATGTACTTGCCCTGAGTTTATGGGATGCTCTTTGTACTAGAAAATAGATGCTGATCTATTGTAATAAAACCAAATACCATGGGTATTTCCCTACTTCTGGTGAGGCAGAATTTTAAAAAATGGAAACAGAAATAAATTTACTTTTCTTATTATATGCATCTCTGCAAGTATGTATTTTCTGTAATTACAGGAATTGTAAGGTATTGCTCAGTTTAGCTCTGTGTCTTATAAAAGTGTGCCTGTTCCTGTTTTTCATAAGAAGCCAAGTTCAGGAGTTTAGCAGGCAATCTCCAAGCTGGCAGAATGCCAACTTTATAGAGCAAAATGCTTCAGATGTATGAATGCTGAGTGGAACACTTTCTTTCTTCTCTTGAAACTGGGCAAGTTCTATGCATAGGAAGTGGAAGTTGAAGATAACTGAGTAATAACCTCTTTGTAACCATTAAAGTAGGCATTTCACTGAAAACTTTGCCGTGTTAATGTACAGAAAGACAGTTCTGATGTGGTGTGTTTTTGTCTGATGTACATTAATAGGAGCAAGCTATTTTATGACTTAGAAGATACACAGAGAATTTGTGCAAATATATCTTTGCTTAAAAGTAGCAGGTTTTAAAGTTCCTGTCTTAAAAAGAAAAAGCAAATTGGAACTGGAAATGTTGTCAACTCTAATTCTCATATACACACATTTAAATAACTAGGTAACACCTTTGGGTTTATGTGTTAAAATGGTTTGTTTATGGTTTTGGTTGGGATTTTTGCAGTGTTAGGTGTTGAGTTGAATCTGCTAATGGATATTAAATACCATGCTGCTGTCATACCAGCTTCAAACTGAAAGTCCTGGCTGGAGCAACATATCATGGGGCTTGAAGTTCAGATTGTAACATGAGAGGCTTCCTCTTCCAGTTGCTGCTTCCAGTTTCTGGGTTTGGGGTGTTGTTTTTTTCCGCTAGGCTGGCAGAGTGCTTGGCTCAGGGGAAGTGTTTTGTCACTGTCTTCTGTTGCTGCTTCTGCTTTTCCTTTGCTTTTCTGCAGATAAGCTAAGGTAATTGTGCATTGTATCACCTTACTAAATTCCTTATCTCAACCCAGAGGTTTTTTTGTATGTGTTCTTTTTCTTCCTGTCTGAGTTGGGGAATAGTGGCTTGTGAGAGTGGGCTCTGTTAACCCAGGACAGGTATTTTATGTGTACATTTTGAATATGTTACACATATACAGTAAGTGACTAGATATTGTTTTATACAGGAAAAAGCATTATAGAGACAGACTTAAGCAGTGTATAAGTCTTCAAGGCTCACCACTCTTCTTCACTGCTAATGAAGACTTATACATTGCTTACTTGGTTCTTAAGGAGAAAGATCTAGAGGAAGGAAAGATCCAATTCCTTCATGTCTGTCTTAGGGAAGAAAAAAAAAAAGTGTGTCATTTTGTAGAGATATCAGACCATATTATGTAAGCAGTGATTTCCTGAAGAAAGTTTTATTAATTGTGGAGCCTCATAGGCCTTCCTGGTGTGTCCTTTGAATCACGGCCAGTCTTGCTCAGGTGCTGAAACCAGGAACCTGAGTGTCCAGAGCAGTGGCCATCTGGCTGCTCTCATCAGGTGCTGTTCCTTCCACACCAGATAGACCTCCTCTTCTTCTCTTTTTAATTTCTGTTTAGAGTGGTCTTCTGCAATCCATCTGGGCATATAATATAATAGTTTATTGAAGTATAATAGTGAAAACATTTATGGCTTATAAGAAGTCTTCCTATCTGAAGTATTGCTTATTTCTAAATTATAACTATTGTATCTACCTGTAGAAAGCTATTGTACTGATCACCGTGACTCCAGTTTCACAGGATGATTAGCTATTTTCCTAATATTAATCCACTACATTGAATAGAATATTTTACTGAGCTTATTGAAATCAGTAAGATGATCCAAATGCTTAATGCTGAACAAAGAGATAAGTTACTTGTCATCTTTTAGAATGGTTTTCATTGCAATATGGATAAAGTTGTCTCTCTTTAGTAAATACATAATTAATATGGAACCGCTTCATCTTCATTGTTGTAGGGATTATCTTTAATCAATGTGGTATGCTAGCAACGGTATAAATAAGAAATAATAGATCTTGTTTCTTGCTTGAAGGCATATGTGGCTTATGTTGAAAAGAGAATGATGTCTTTATATGAAGAATTTTACTAAACATCTTCATCTCCTACCGCTTGTTTATGTTTGTTCTTTCTAAGGATTTAGATTAACTTTCTAGGAGTTTTAATGTGGGAGGATAGGCTCTGGGGAAATGTGTAAAGACATGATACTTCTTTTTATCTTGGTAATTTTATTGTGTTTTCTTCCCATATGCAAATTAAGTTTTAATCAGTTAATACTGTTTTTCATCCACAATCCAACAATTGTGGACACGGTGTTCTGTTGCTATAAAAACCTTTTCATCTTAGATGATTGTACCTCTTTAAATATAATAACACTCAGCATAAGCACAACTAACAGACTGCATTTCTTTTCCAGCATTCTCTGGGGTTCACACTTGTGCTAAAAGCTAAGGTCAGTTTGCTGTTTTTCTGTAGTTCCCCATCTGATATATCTTGCTTCTGTTGGATCACTTACATATATTAGATTGCTTAACTCACACTCCATTGCTTTAAAACATATCCATGCACACTGTTTATTTTCTGTATGGGTATACTCATTGTAAATATTTTGTGGAGATTTTTATGGTAGATGTTTATTATTGAATATTTTGTTATGAAAAGGTTGTTATGATATGAAGTGGCCTATGACTGTTATGTTTGTGCCCTCAAGTAGAGGACAAAAGGGACATCTTTAATAATGAAAAGCTGTAATGATAAGGTTCTGTTAAATCACTGAGGAAACCTGGAACAAGACGAAAGGTTTCCAACCTAAAACAAAACAATAGATGACAAATGAGAGTACCCATGAACAGTGAAACAAGTCTTGTTTTCTGTTGTAAATAGCTGTGCTTGTGCTAAGTTTGTTTTAAGGCATCAGCATACTAGTGCAGGGACAGATAGAAGAACAGTGAAGGGATTTGCAGATGCTGACAGGCAGTCTCTCTTAGGAGGGATTGAAAGGGAGGAGTGTGTGATGATAAATTAGAAGCAGTGGCTGCTTTCAAAGGGAGGTCAGAGGTAAAATTGGCAGTTGATTGGGGAAGAAAAGAAAGTATGCCATGTAGGGGTCTTGGAAGGTTTATTTTTTAAAAATTATTTTCTAAGCACAGATGAAATCTTCAGAAAGGGGGTGGTATGGTGTCACAGTGAAAAAGATGTGCTAGAAAAATACTTGTTGACAGCCATGTATCTGAACAGATAAGGACAGGCCACAATTGTGTTTCACAGTGAGGGATGTTACAGTGATTGAACATCTGGGGTTTTTTTTCACCTCTAATGGACATTTTTGCATATGAAGTACCAGGCTTTAGAAAATATGTATAGGAAGATTATTCATACACTAGATAAAAGGTCTTCAGTTTCAGCTGCTTCATGTACTTGATTATGAGAGAATTGTCTGCATGTAGTGTTCCTCACCTCAATGTCTGTCTTTAATCTGCAAGAGCCGCCAGCGCCTTAAAATATTGAGTGACTTTGACAACTGTCCTATTTGTGGAAAGCATATGCTGCACGTTATACACAGCTATTGTGGAAAGGTAGTTGGGATGGCAGAGGAAAGTGTGCTTTAGAAAAGTGTCTGCTATAGTAAGTTACTTGCACCTGCATTCTGAAATAGAATCATAGAATCAATAAGGTTGGAGAAGACCTCAAAGATCATCAAGTCCAATCTGTCACCCAAGACCTCATGACTACTAGACCATGTCACCAAGTGCCACGTCCAGTCCCCTCTTGAACACCTCCAGGGATGGTGACTCCACCACCTCCCTGGGCAGCCCATTCCAATGCCTAATAACTCTCTCTGTGAAGAACTTTCTCCTCGCCTTGAGTCTAAACTTCTCCTGGTGCAGCTTGAGACTGTGTCCTCTTGTTCTGGTGCTGGTTGCGTGGGAGAAGAGATCAACCCCCTCCTGTCTACAGCCTCCCTTCAGATAGTTGTAGAGGGCAAGAAGGTCTCCCCTGAGCCTCTTCTCCAGGCTAAACAACCCCAACTCCTTCAGCCTCTCCTCATAAGGCTTGTGCTCAAGACCTCTCACCAGCCTTGTTGCCCTTCTCTGGACACGTTCAAGAGTCTCAATATCCTTCTTAAATTGAGAGGCCCAGAAATGGACACAGTACTCACGATGTGCCGAGTAGAGGGGCACAATGACTTCCCTGCTGCTGCTGGCCACACTATTCTTGATGCATGCCAGGATGCCATTGGCTTTCTTGGCCACCTGGGCGCACTGCTGGCTCATGTTCAGCCAGCTGTCAATCAGTAGCCCCAGGTCCCTTTCTTTTTGGCAGCTCTCCAGCCACTCCAACCCCAGCCTGTAGCACTGCATGGGCTTGTTGTGGCTGAAGTGCAGCATCCGGCACTTGGACTTGTTGAATACCATCATGTTGGACTCTGCCCATCTGTCCAGCCAGTAAAGATCCCTCTGGAGAGCCCTTCTACCCTCTAAATGATCAACACCTGCTCCCAACTTGGTGTCATCTGCAAATTTACTGATGACTGACTCAACCCCCTCATACAGGTCATCAATGAAGATATTAAACAGGATGGGGCCCACCACTGATTCACCACTAGTGAATAGGAATGGATATCCTTATCCCTTAAAAAACTCCAAACCCCAAAAGCTTACAAAGGATTTTTAAAGTAAAGATTTTCTAGTGCTTTTAGAAAGTCAGAATTACAGACCTCTAGGAAACTGTTTTATTTGCCAGGGAATTTTCCAAGAGGAAAAATGCTAATCATTTTACAAAGCATCTTTGGGTAAATTTTCAATGTGGGTTCAACTATAGGCTTTTGTAATTTAGCAGCATTTGCATTTATTCACCTTTTCCAGATCACCTTTGAAAACCTTTCCTGTTGCTGTTTGGGGGGGAAAAAAAAAGTAGTAATTAGGAAAACAAGAAATTCTGTTGATACAATCTGTGTGAAGAAAATGGTAAACCTCTTGAAGCTAGTGTTTTCTTTAGAATAAGAAGCTTGTGTGCCATTGTTATTACAGCTGTGTCAGTTTAAACTTGGTTCTGGCCTCAAGTTGCCTTCTTCCCTCAGAACTCAGCCATGGGAAGTCTGGCACTAGTGAAGAGGATACTGGCAGTGTTTGAACATTTGTTCTGAGTATTTCTAGATGTCCCAGCTGTCTCTAATTATTCTTTATATACTCAGGAGGAGATGAGTTCCAGTAAATGTTTTTGTTTGTTTGTTTGTTTTCTTCTTGTTTTAAAGAGGAAGTAAGTTTTGTTTTGCTTCAAGTATTCTTCTTTTAGTCCTTCATCTGGTGAAGTGCCAGACTACTACTGAGTGTCACCAGTGCTTAGAGAAAGTTTTAAACTACTAAGCAGTTGCTATTTCCAGCCAATTTTTTCTGGAGAGTTTAGCTTTCTCAAAATCCAAATTGAAAAGTTTATGTTCATGTCTGGAAAAGAGCAGCTTCTTCTACTCCTTCTAAATAATACACTGAGAGCTATGATCAGATTAAAATTTGTAATGTACAACAGTGGCTGAGTTTAAGCAGTGTATTTCAGGCACATCAGAGGTCAAGCAGCTGTCTCATCATTATATATCTAGCAGATGAGAGGTGTGAAACTAGTGCTCAGGCCTTCTGTAGAAGAATGTACAAAAGAGTCATTGCTAGGATTTTTCCCTATGCCCAGAAGACATTTCTTTGCACTAGATTTACAGTCTGAGGTCTTCGAGCTGGAAAAATAATGTAGATCAAGCACAGGATGTGCAGTGGTATTTGTCACTAGGCTACTGTTTTTTCATGGGTTTTGGTGGAACAGCTGCTTTTTTTGTAATCAGATCTCAATAAATTGTAATTTGTGGCAGGAACACTGAGAATGGATTAGTTTAAACATCTTGATGGTGATGTGATTAATCCCATGAGCTGATTCCTAATACTTCATCATTCATGCAGGATTAATTTTGTTTTTTTAGAGGAGGATTTTTTTTGTCTGCTTGTCACACGGATTGTGGCCCTTCCTGTGCCTCTTTTTGCAATATTTGCTTCTTAAAATTAACAGAAAGTGTTACCTGTTCTGGCAGACACTTGAACATGGCCCCTTTTTGTGTACAGTTGTTTCTGTTGTTCTTCCAGTCTTATCTTCAGTTTCCAGATCATTTTGAGTCAGGGCTGCTGGTTTCTTATTTTTCCACTATTCTCTGAAGGTGTGCTGTTTATCAATGGCAGTGTTAATAGTACGATCCATAGTATTCAGTTCCACACATGGGAGGAACTTTGACTTGCCCAGTGTGGTAACAAGCTTAAATGAAATATCCTGATTGTATCCTAGGTCAACATGAGGTAGCATCTCTGGAGTCACCTTCTGTCATAGAAGCTGAAATGACAATGCAGTGTGTGGATGCCTGGATTTTAGACACCTAAGGTTCTCTAAAATCTTGGCTTGGGACTCCTGTTGTTGTTTATTGGTTTAATGTATACTACAGTCTTTTATTCCTAAAATAAACACACACATTTCTTGGTGTGAGTTCTGAACTAATTACGTGCAGTCATAAGTAGGGATGAGAGTTATTTATGGCAACTTTCTGGTGGTTGATTTTTGTTCCTACTGTTTTATGATAAAATATTTTAACACTTTTATATGGTGTTTTGAATAATTATGATAAGTGATTCTGTGATCACTCTATATTTTACATACATACCTGTGTTCATATGTATGCAAGTTGAATTTTAAAGGATGATGGGAGATGATGTTAGAAATAGTATGTGTCTATTCCTTTCTGTTTCAGTTCAATTTACCTATACAAACACACATCATATAATAAAATAAAATTATCTTCTCTTGTGTTTAGGATTGGTGGTGGCAGTTTTACCTCTATTTTGATTAGCTACTCCTTAGTATTAAATTTATGTTCTAGGAAATGTGAAAATAGCACAACAAAAATTGATATTGTCATCCATAAAAATAACTGTAATTATTGTCTCCTTTTGTAGCTGAAAATGACCAAGCTGACTTAGGACTTTAGTGAGAGTTTAGTAAAAACAAATGCTGGTGGGGCTTAAGGGAAGATTTTCACTGATTTGCAGTTTCATGTTGTGTTTTAAATGTATTCTTACTTTTAGCTCAGTTTAATAATCCATGACATAGAAGTGGTTCTTAGATCTTTTTGGTGGGACTAAGTTACAGGGTTTTAATGAAAAATCAGGAGGGAACTCAAAACCTGCCATATGCAGGATGAGGTACTAGCATTTTAAACTAATTTTTGGTCTGAACATCTGTTAGGGAAAACATTGTGGCAGATGATATATTTAAAAAGAGTTTCAGAGGAGTTGTCATGATATTTCTAGTTTAATTTGACCAAGTTGCTAGTCAGAAAAATGTTTTAAGAACTCCAGAAGAAAACTTCATTTTTGTTACCTTTTGAAAGGAGATCTTAATGTGATGATCCAAGATAGGTAAGAAGCCTTAGAATTGTAGAATGGTCTGGGTTGGAAGGGAACTCCAAACCCTTCTGCAGTAAGCAGGGACACCCTCAACTAGATCAGGTTTCCCAGAGCCCTGTTGAGCCTCACTTTGAGTATCTACAGGGATGGGGCCCTGATTACCTCCCTGGGCAACCTGTTCCAGTGTTTCACTACCCTCATGGTAAAGAATTTGTTCCTAACATCCAATCTAAATCTGCTCTTCTCTAGTTTGAAGCCCTTGCCCCTCATCCTATCACTACAGGCCTTTTGAAACAGTCTCTCTCCATCCTTCTTGTAGGACCCCTTCAGGTACTGGAAGGTTGTTATTATGCCTCCCTGGAGCCTTCTCTTCTGTAGGCTGAACAACCCCAGCTCCCTCAGCCTGTCTTTGTAGCAGAGGTGTTTCAACCCCCTGATCATTTTCGTGGCCCTCCTCCGGACCTTCTCCATCAGGTCCATGTCCTTCCTATATTGAGGGCTCCAGCTCTGGACACAGTACTCCAGGTGAGGTCTCACCAGAGCAAAGTGGCAGAATCACCTCTCTCAATCTGCTGGCCATGCATCTTTTGATACAGCCCAGGACACAACTGGCCTTCTGGGCTGCATGTGCACACTTGTCTGCTCATGTTCAGCTTCTTGTCCATTAGAACCCCAAGTCCTTTTCTGTAGGGCTGCTTTCTATCACCTTATCCCCCACTCTGTATTGATAGAAAGGATTTTTCTGGCATGTACAATCATTAAAAGAATTCAGTAAAACACTGAAAAACCTTTTAAGAGTGGCCATGAAACAACTTCATACTAGAGTAATTCCAGTTGAGAAGTGATTTATCCTGAGTGATGATGCCTTGGATTTCAGAAATGCTGATTTGCTACTCGTCTACATGTGCTGCTTGTCTACATGTGTCTGAAGTTCAAGAAGTCCAGTGCCTACAAAACATTTCAATAAGAATTCCAGCAGTGTGTCTTCAAGCAAAATATTTAGATTTTCTGCAGAAGTGGAAAAACATCCAGTATTTAATTAAAAATAAAGAATTAATTTGCATCTTGGTTTTCTTGAGGATCGGGAACAATTATTGCCTCATAAACAAGAGTTTACCCACATCTTGTCTAAGCAGAACCTGATTTTGATGAGTAGGGATGGAACTGTAATGATTTAACATCTTTGAAGAGAGCAAGTTGCCAAAATCCATCCAGAGCCATTCTTTCATGGCTGATATTTCTCCCCTTTTGTTTTAGAGAACCTTGTTGCATTTTATGATATATAAATAGAAAACTCACAGTTTAAAAATAGGACTGTCTGAGAAGAAAGATGGAGCAGATGGATACTTTCATACTGCAGGATGAAATTATTGGAAATTGGTTAATTAAAAATCCACTTTCTTCGCTACTTCTCCCAGTATTTTAAGGGTAAGCTTCATCTGCTGCACAGTACCAAGCTTTTTGATTGTCTGTCAGTATTTCTTATGAGATAGAGAAGTGGATTCCTCATTAGTCCTAGGACTAATGAGGAATATTCAAAGGCTAAAGCTGGAGCTGAATGAATTCCAGTTTTGTTTGTTTGGAGTTTTGTGGAGACCAGTGGGAATACTTACAGTGACCTGAATGGAATTTTTACGTGATTCCTACTCACCAACTCTCCTTGATCCCTTGCCATTAAGGGGACAGCATTGGCATCCTTAAACATTGGTTGTTTTTTTCCCTTTTAATGAGCTGGACTACACATCAAAAGTAGTGTGTCTGTAAAAATAAAACTTAAATAAAACTAAAACAACTCCCTTTTGTTGTGCTGGTGCAAATGAAGGTGATGTTCCTTCTGACTTAATTTCTGTAGAATACATTCTTTAAAAGGAGTAGATATAGGTTATTGCTCTAACTATTTTCCTTCCATTGAATTGTTGACTCATAGAGATAAATACAAGATCATTAATAAAGCCCTGATATCTGATGGCAAGCAAACTAATGCAGAATTGTAGAAGGAAGGATGTCAGAAGAAATAGATTATGTCCCTGTGCAGCATATAAAATACTGCCCAAGAACTGCCCAACTCTGTATCCTAAACCATGCTGACTGCCTGTCTGTCTCTTTTCTCTAATTCATTTAGACTTTAAGCATTAAGTACAAGGCCCACAAGTCTTCTGGGGAAGGGCATGTTCCAGCAAGGGAATAGTGGAACCATTCCTTTTTCTTTCCCCCCCTAGTAATTCCAAGTTGTAGTATACAAAACAGTGTGAACGATCTCTTTCTGGAAGTTGATAGAGAAAATTTTCTTCCAAATATTGCTCAATCTGAACCATGCCTGAAGAGTATTTTCTGGGGATGAGACACTGTCATGTAGCTTAAAGCAATATAAAGAAGAACATTTCTACATATTCAGAGACTGTTTCTGAGTAACTGGAAGGGTGTATTTGGTCTCTCAAAGACCAGTGTCTCCACATGCAATGCAGTTAAGCCTGTGACTTAAATCCCAACTTTATTGTATCACTAGAAGAATCATCTGAAGATAAATCTTTGAGTGGAAATGTGCAGATGCAAACAAAAGCAAGATCTTTTGATATTGGTAATTTTTTTTGCTTTATTTTGAATCATAGAATCATTCAGGTCAGAAAAGACCCTTGAGATCATCAGGTCCAACCATTAACCCTGCACTACCAAGTTCACCACTAAAACATATTGCTAACTGCCACCTCTAAACAGCACCTCAAGGGATGGTGACTCAATCACCTCTCTGGGCAGCCTGTTCCAATGCTTTACTGTTTTTTCAGTGAAATTTTTTTCCCTAATGTCTGGCCTAAAGGTACCTTTGTGCAGCTTGTGGCCATTCCCTCTTGTTCTATCACTAATTACCTGTGAGAAGAGAACAGCACATACCTCTCTATATTGTCCTTTCAGGTAGTTGTAGAGGGTGATAAGGTCTCCCCTCAGCTTCCTCTTCCTCATACTAAACAGCCCTACTTCCCTCAGCCACTCTTAATAAGACTTATTCTTATCATTGCCATTCTTGAGTGGCAGTGAAAGATAACAGCAGCAGATAGATTTGGTTTGGTTTCTTTTCCACCACTGAGAAAGGAATAGGGGGATAAGAAATTAAAAATCAAGGAAGGGGAAAAAGAAAATCTAACATGAATACTGATTTATTTATAATTAAAAAAAAAAAAAAGAATTAAAATAGATTGATTCTGGAGAAGAAAAGGGTTTTTTAGTAAGAGAATAATATAGTCCTAAGTAGTTCAAATAGTTGCATCAATTCAAGTAGATTAAGATGGAGCAAAGCAAAGAGGTTTCTGCTGTGTTTGGTGAAAACCTTGCTGAGCGCCCTGCTATGATGAGAAGGCTTCCAATAAATCAAGGTTTTATATTTACAAGTAAATGTTCCCTTTTGGTTAAGTCCTTCTTACTGTTATTTCAAGGAAAAAGAAGTTTGAGCTGGAATTCTATTTAATCAGAGCTTTCACCATTGCACAGAAATTCCCAAGGGAGAGAGCCACGTAGCTCTGCTGGATGTGCAAAGTGATGTGCACTTTTGGACCAGCACTGATTGCACAGCGTAATGATGGCAGAACAAAGAGCACAGGTCCTAGCCCTCAGGAGGTGAAGATTCCATGCACAAAAAAGGGACAGAAGTAGTCCTATGTTGTGGCAAAGGGAACTAGGCATTTCTGTTAAATCTGTTAAAAGTTGATTCAAAATAGTATTTTTTGTTAATCAGATTTCTGGAGAGATTTGTAAGGGAGCTATGAAATGTACCCCTGCAGCTTGTTGTCTAAATTATGAAAATCCTCCCACCTTCAGACACCTACAAACTCCTCCAAAGTAAATTGTCTGTAAAGTATTCCTCACATGAAATTGTTTTCTTGAGAGGATCAAAGTAAGTAAAACAATGAAGAAAATAAAATAAACCTGAATTGTTCTTAAAATGCAGCTGCATCAGGTCTGGAGCTACAAGTAATATTTATATGCACAGTCATTGTACAGTATAAGTAAAGCAGAAATTTGAAGTTGTTTGGAAGTTTAAACGTCCTTTCACATTTCCTGATGCTTTCACATTGTTCAGTTTCATGTCATCTGCAATTGTGATTGTAAAATACTACAATTACTATCAAAATTATGCCACCTCCTCCCCTCCCCTCCCCCCCCCCCGTTACTTTAATGTTGCTCTTTTAAAAGCCCATTTTAGCATGGCTTTTATCTGGGATAATTTAGTATACCTTTGTGTGTGGTCTTAATTTTCATCTACAATCTTCATGTATCAGTACTGCCTCCAGAATAATGTAATGTGAGAGCCAAATTAATTTGTTTGGAAAAAAAAAAATCACAGCTTGAGGTAGAAAGAGAATAAATTATGATGTGGGATGGGTAAAAGCTTTGGCAAATGCAGCTTGGGCACTAAGTGGTTAGTCAGTGGAAGAGTTTGAACCTCATCTTAGAAAAGGTATAATTATGCTATAGATTAATCTGCAGTGCATTATTTCTCTTCACTTTGTTGCATTGTTCCAAGTTCTCTTACTTCAGAAGAAGGATGAGAATTTTAGAGCATGGCAAGATTTCCAGTAGTCTTGTTTGCATTAATGGACCTTACATCAGGATTTATATATGAAATCTAGGTATGTCTTGGTTATCTCTTCTCCTTGTTTGTGCTATTTATTTTCTGTACTTGTTGTAGGAATATTTTAGGAACTTGCTTTGGTGCAGATGTTCTAAATAAATCGCCTTTTCCTTCTTATATAATTACAAGTGAACATAAGAAAACAGACAATCTGTTGAGGAGGAGCTTGGAAATTGTGTGTATTCCCTGGGATGATGCCCAGGACTAACGTGTTTACCTCTGTGTCTTTGTTTTGCTTGAGGCATTTGTGAATGCTTCAGCAGCCAGGGAGATGGGAGTGTGCATGCATGCTGGGTGGCAGAGGGAGGGATAAGCTACTAGAAAAATGCCAAAGCATTGAATACTTTCACTGATGATGGGGAAAACATTTGGCCCTGGGTAAGAGTATTTCAGACAAGTCTTGAAATATGTCCAGATCACAACAACCATGTTCTTGCTATCTCTACAGCCACCTAGAGAAAAAGCCCACAGCATTTGACTTTGTGCTGAAGAGAGAAGCAGCTTTCTGGATGAAAGTAGGGGGACCATCTCTCAGTTTGTGATTTATGATAGGAGCTGGACAGTGCTGTGTGTTCTGGCTCTTGTGATGGATACATAAACTTTTGTCTTTCTTTCACATATGCTGAGATGGGAGAAGGGGAAGCATCCGTTATTGAAGGAGAACAATCTAAGAATGTGAAAGTATTGTAGATGTTAATTGTGTTTTATATCATAAATGATTCCAACAGTTTTGGGCTGGGAACCAAGAGTGTCTGAAGCTTGTTGCCATGTTGCACCAATCCCCTCCATCCCCGGTATTGTTTAAGAACTCTCCCCCCATTTGGAAAAGCAGATTACAGATATTTTTACATTTTTTTTTCCCTGATAGATAACATTTACAATTAATAGACTTAGTCAGGATTTAATATGGTCTCCTGTGTTTCAAATGTAGTGTATATGATTTCTTTAAATCATTTTGTGGCATTTAGACTAAGTGGATAAGCCAGCTGGTAGAATAAACAGACGTGTGAAAACTGGCACAGTTGTTAAACACTGGACATTGTAATGGTGTTTTGTTGGGATATTATTACTTCAGCTGCACAATTATGGGAGCCTGCTGCATATTAGCAGACGGTTTTCTCATAACCTCAAGCTATATGCACAGAATTATTTTCCTCTTCAGACTATCATCTTTGATTCTCCCAGACCGCATATGATTTGGTTGGGGTTTTTTTTCCTGTTCTGTATAACAGTGCATGCTGCAGGCAATAGCAAGTGTAATACTTTCTGCATTGTTAGGCATCCGGCATTATCAGCAGCTGCAATATTGAGGATTAGTCTTTTCATTATTATTTGGTGTCTGTGGTACCCACATGAATCTGTTCAGTCCTGTTTCTTCAGAAGGCAGCTGGGGTCTCTGACTGGGGGAACGTGACCATAAAGCTTTGCCGAAATCGTCAGCATACTTAGAAGTTCACTGTTAATTGGAATTGCAGTTTTCATAATGCAGTTCAGTGAGATATACAAAAACTTGCATTTTAGTTGAAGAAACTGCTAAAAGATATTGTCACATTTTATAATGGTGAAATGGGAACAGAGCACAAGTCTTGAGGGCGCACCACAAATCAGCTGCTGAGCTAGAAATATAATCCAGGTCTCATAACGCCAAGCTTCATCCTTGGTCCGCTAGAAAGCAGATGTCTCTGCATTAAATATGCTACGGAAAATATACCAGCTGTTATCCTGCAGTACAGAAAATTTCATTTAGAATTGTAAATAAAACCTAGGGTTTTCCTGAGTGTTGTGGACTTCCTTTCTCTAAAAGGTGACTGCCATTCTAAGGCTCACTTGAATTTTCTTAAATAGGATTGAAAAGTTCACTGGCTTTTGCAGAAGGCCAGATAAAATGTGATATATTATGTTATGGTTACATATCTAAAGATGCTTTTTCTCATAATTTCTTTTCTATGATACCCAGTCGTTTGTTTTACCTTTCTTAGCTTACTTGCTGCCTTTGGGAAATAAAGTAACCATATGCTGGTTGACAAAGAAGGGGTTAGGGTTTGGTTTCATGCAGACATTTAGTCTGCATAGATTACCGCGTCTTCTGTTTTATTAGATAGGACATGAAATTACTTGGTAGAATTCCAGAAAAGGAATAACATTTTATTCCATATACAGTTGCTCTTATAAGGGAGGGTGGGATGGGGTTCTTTATTTTTGTCCTTGTGGCCCTTCTCTGGACATGCTCCAGCGCATCCAGATCCTTTCTGTAATAGGGGCTCCAGAACTGGATGCTGTAATCCAGGTGGAGTCTCAACAGAATGGAGTAGAGGGGGAGAATCACCTCCCTCACCTGCTGGCTATGCTTCTCTTTATGCAGCTGAGGATGTGATTGGCTTTCTGGGATGCAAGTGCACATTGATAGCTCATGTGGAGCTTGTAATCCACCAGCACCCCCAAGTCCTTATTTCAGGGCTGCTCTCAAGCCAATCACTGCCCAGCCCATATTGGTGCTTGGGATTGCCCCAACCCAAATGCAAGACCTTGCAGGTAGTCTTGTTGAACCTCATGAGGTTGTCATGGGTCCACCTCTCCAGCCTGTCAAGGTCCCTCTGAATGGCTTCCTTCCCTCCAGCATGTCTGCTGCACCACACAGCTTGGTGTCATCAAACCTGCCGAGGGTGCAGTGAATGCCACTGTCCATGTTGCCAGTAAAGATGTTCAACAAGACTGGTCCCAGTACTGATCCCTGAGGGACTCGTCACTGGCTTCTACTTGGACATGGACGCATTGACAGCCACCCTTTGGGTGCAGTCATCAAGCCAGTTCTTTATCCACTGAATGGTCCATCCATCAAACCCATACTGCACCAGCCTGGAGACCAGGATGTCATGCGGGATAGTGTCAAAGGCTTTGCTCAGGGCCCGGTAAATGACATCTGTTGCTTGGCCTTCATCTACTAATGTTGTGACCTTGTTATAGAAGGCCACCAGGTTTGTCAGGCAGGATTTGCCCTTGGTGAAGATGTGTTGATTGTACCTAGTCACCTCTTCATTATTCTTCTGCCTCAGCAGTGCCTCCAGGAGGATCTGTTCCATGATCTTACCAGGCACAGAGGTGAGAGTGACTGGCCTATAGTTCCCTTGGTCATCCTTCTTTCCCTTTTGAAAAATGGGGGGTTATGTTTCCCCTTTTTCAGTCAGTGGGGACCGCCCTGGATTGCCAGGACTTTTGGAATATAATAGAGAGTGGTTTAGAAACCTCATCCAACAGTTCCCTCAGCACCCATGGGTGTATCCCCACTTTCAGGTTCTTCAGATGGTCAGAAACCTGATCTTCACTCATAATGGGCAATTCCTTCTTCCAGTCCCTGCCATTATCTTCCATTATTCTGGGAGTGTGGCTGGAGCCCCTGCCAGTGAAGACTGAAGTAAAGAAGTCAGTGAGAACCTCAGCCTTCTCCATGTCACTTGTCACCAGATCACCTTTTTCCTTTCTGAGGGGGCCCACACCTTCCCTAGTCTTCTTTTTACCATTAATATACCCATAAAAATTTTTACTGTTCTCCTTGATCTCCCTGCCTAGATTTAGTTCTAACTAAGTTTTAACTTTTCTAACCAGGTCTCTTGCTGCTCAGGCAGCTTCCTTATATGTCCCACATTCTAGCTGTCCTTTTTTTCCACTTCTTGTAGAGTTTCTTTTTGTGTGCCAGCATGTCCAGGAGCTCCTTGCTCACCCAGGCAGGTCTCCTAACATTCTTTCCCGCTTTCCTCTTTGTTGGTTTACTTTGCTCCTGGGGACAGAGAAGGTGATCCTTGAGTACTGGCTAGCTGTCCTGGGCCCCTCTCCCCTCTAGGGAGATACTCTGGCCAGCAGATTGCTGAAGTGATCAAAGTCTGCATGTCTGAAGTCCAGGGTTGTAAGCTTGGGGTACATCCTCCCAGTTGCCCTGAGGATATTCAATTCTATCACTTCATGGTCACTGCAGCCAAGGTTGTACCTGAGCCTGACATTGGTCACCAGTCCTTTCCTATCGGTGAGAACAAGGTCCAGCATAGCACCTTTTCTTGTTGGTTCCTCCACCATTTGGAGGAGGAAGTTGTCATCTATGCATCCAGGAACATATTGGAATGCTGGTACCTATCTGTGTTGTCCCTCCAGCAGATGTCAGGGTGGTTGAAATCCTCCACAAGGACGAGGGCCTGTGAACGTGAAGCTACTATTTGCCTGTGGAGTGCCTCATCTGCTTGGTTCTGCTGGTTTGGTGGTGTGTAGCAGACCTTCCCTTGTCTTTTCCTTAATTTTCACCCGTATGCTCTCAACCAGCTCATCATCTTTCCCCAGGTGGAGCTCCACTAATACCAGTAGGTCACTGATACAGAGAGCAACACTTCCTCCCCTCCTACCCTGCCTGTCCTTCCTAAAGAGCTTTTACCCATATATCTCCCTACATTCCAGTCGTGGGAATCATCCCACCAAGTTTTAGTGACAGTCATGGCATTCCAGCAGTGCAATGACCCTTAATTCGTTCTGTTTGTTGCCCAAGCTGTGTGCATTTGCATGGACGCACTTCAGCTGTGCTGGCCATGTCACCCTCTTAGGTGAATCCCCCTTGATTCCCTTGGGGTGTTGCAGTGCTTCATACTTGGCTTGCCTCAGGGCAACAAATTGAGAGCCCTTGCTAGCACTCCATCACTTTGCCTTTGGTGAGCTGCCCCAATGTTTGTCACAGGCAAGCATGAGATTAACAATCCCTTCCCCCTTCAAGTCTAGTTTAAAGCCCTATCAATGAAGCTTATTTGCTGTTTTCACTGCTCACAAAACTATTATGCTCTTGTGTTATCAGTACTAATACAACTTGGCTAAAAGGTGTTACTCTTGTCAGTATCCTAGAACTAGAAAAGTCTGTCTGGATTATTAATTCAGTGACCTTCAGGTTCAGACACCTTTTAAGAGTTTGAAGAAATGTAAACAGCAAATACCAGTGGCAGCAGAGCACTTGAAATGTCCTGTAGACTTCAGTCAAAGACCAGAAATGCACAAAGATAAATGATGTCCATGCTCAAGAATAAATATTATCAGAAGAAGTTTTGCTGTCAGACTCAAGGAGGTCAGAGTAGTATCAGAACTGATTTATTTGAAATAAAAATACCCAGTTGTATAATTTACAGAAAGTTGGATAAAGGCCATGTTTTCCCTGCTCTTTGAAGTCTTCATGAAAAACATTACTTCAGTGGGAGCAGGACCACAATAATTTCTTTTTTATTACTGTTTTTCTTCATGTCTGCCATTTTAAACTAGGTAATAGTCTTCATTCTGTCAGCAGTCTTAATAATGTATTATACCTAAAAAATTACTATTTGGGGAATCGTGTCAGTTTTTGGCAAGAACTGAGTGCTGCCCTTGGACTATAAATTCTATAGTGGTTAGTTAAAAGGTTAAATTTACCCTAACATGTCTTGTCACTTTGACCTAGGTGGAGTTAAAGCAAGTAAGTAAGGCAAGTTCAGGGGCTTTAAATGAGCTATCAGTAAAATCCCTGCAAAACCACATGTTAAGTCATTCTGTTTCATAATCTTCTATCAGAGAACTCTGGCTGACTTGTGACTTTACATATTCTGATCTATGCTTTTCTATTCAGCAATACATTTCCTGACACTCCAGTCTCTACATTTGTTCATTTTGGCCTAGTGAAGATTAGAGTGATACTGCAAATAGAATTAGAGTGGGTAATTAATGAATCTAATTTTCTTTGGGAAGACCTTCCCTTTCAGTAGAACTGGAACAAAGGTACCTTGGCCAGTAGTATAGCTGTCATTATGTACATTACGACCAGGACTTATATTCCTGAGCATTGTTGGCATGTGTTGCAGGAAACACAATGGTGCTGCTTTAAGGGACTCTTCTTTTTTTTTTTTGTTTTCTCCAGAGAAGATCTTCATGGGCCACGAGTGTCTCATTTTCTGATTTTGTTAGATTTACCATGCCTATGAAGTCAACCTGGCAAACTCTGAGTCACATCTATTGCTTTCTGTGATTTGCACATGGAGTGTGCTTAATGGCTGTTCATGATTCTTCATGACTTGGAGCTTGTGTTCCATAAACCAAGACAAATACTGGTGTCCAAGGGAGTCTGATATTGCTCCTGTTTTGTCTGGATGTGGTTTCTGAGTTGTACCAGAAGATATATTTGTGAAGACCTGGATGCCTCCCAGCCCTGTATGTGAAGAAGTACAGGAGGGAGTGTAGTGCTCCATATGGTGGACTTCTGCTCTGCAGCATGTATCTGTGGGTGTCTGCTTGTTTGGGATGCATTTGTGTGGGCAGGCTCTTTGGTCTCAAACACTGGTAGCTGGGACACACTCAAGGATGTTGTTTTGTTTGTAAAAATCGTGACATTTGTTATGTTTTTACTTTACTCAGTATTGTGATTTGAAAAACATGTCAATACAATGCAACTTCATAATAAGGATATTCCTGTTTCTTCTATGTTCCTTATGCCTAGATTTTGCTTAATAATTGCCATTTTCCCACATCTGTTTTTTAGTGCAGCAAATATGCTGAGTTGAAAGAGATCTTTTTCCTTATGTGAGGTCCTTTTCAACATGACAAGAGAAAGATAAGTAGTAATATTAGCTGGCATACATTAGAAGGAGATATATTAGTTTTTATAAGAGCACAAGATTGTATGTAACAGCTGTTTAACTGTTCCTCTTTGATTCATCCCTGAAAGTGGGATATATTTGCATTATGTAGGCGTTTTTTGGAGAAAAGGAAGAGGAAGGAGAATATTTGTATCTATTCATTTGTTAGTTTATTTTCTTCCCTCTCGATTTTCTTTCCTGCTGGTAGATAGCAACAAGAGCAAGTGATTTGTTCAATAGTATTTTTAGTACATAAAACTCACTTGTGCTCAGTTCACATGTGTGTAGATTGTGAGAACACTGAATTGGGGAAAAAACCCATCTCCCTGGTGCTTCTACTTCAGCCCTAAGAGCATCAGCAAAAGTCATTTGGAGCAGTTTGCCTAACTTGGGTTGTGGTCTCTGTGGAGCAAAAGCCAAAGTTGGCTGGTGATGTGGAGCCAGGATGTTCTTGTCCCTTTCAGTGTCCTTTTTTTGCCTTGCAGTGTACGCAACGGTTGCTGTTAGGTGTTGCATGAAAATGCTGGGTGCCTGGGGAAGCTCCCAGATGAGCGGGTGAGGTGAGATTGCTGCTGTGGCATGCTGCCTGAGCAGTGCTGTGTGGCTACAACAGAAGTGGGAAGTCTCAGCATGCAGATGAGCCACAGTGTCTAGATATGCTATGACTATTTGTGCAATTCAGTGTGTAGCCAAAATATTTCCAAATACACTAGACAGATGTGAGAGCATTGCCTGTACCTGTATGACAGCAAAGGTTGTTAACTGTTACGTGCACTTTCCCCCATGCCTTCAGCAAGTTTGATCAGATGGCTTGGTTGTACCAAGGACTTCAGTACCATATTCTAGCAGCTCTGGGAAACAGCCTTTTTATGTGTTTATCATTAAATCTAGTGCAGTTTACTGGAAAACTTCCATTAGTATGCAGCTTTGTATATATTTATCCATTTGCAGAAGACTTTTTTTCCCCCTGCTGTTCTTTTAAATTAATGTAATTTTCTATTAAATTAATGTAATTTTCTATTAAATTAATGTACTTGTGGGCAAATAAAATATGCAATGGCTGAATTCCTCTCTTGCATGCCTCTGTTTGTCCCTGAGAGTAGAGAAAAACAACTCATTGGAAAGTGAGTTTGTGTCTTCTTTTGCCTGGCCATTTTCATGAAAGTTTTTGTGTTAGCTTGAAACTGGTCATCAGAAATAATTTTGAAAGGAGAAGATAAGAAAGAGCCAGGAAGCATAGTCACAGTAGCCTTTAGCAAATGGTGCTATAACAAAGCAAAAGTAAACTAAAGCATGTTTGTATACCCTCCAATAAAATGAAATTAAGAATACTCAACCAAACGCACGCACACACAAATGGGATTTGTTCTCTGTGGCCAGTCTTCTTACTTTGCTATCTTAATTTGTGATTTCTGTAAGATTGGTTTGGTGTGGGCTGCATAGGCTGAGTTAGTCTTAACTTTAGCTTAACTAAATGAATACTCAAGCTAATTTTTAGTGTTGCTCTACTCACATCATGTACTGTATACTTGTGCCTGATTGGAGTGCCACTGCAGCCATAGGACCAGCAGAGTTGCCACAGTAAGTGCTGTAAGGGAAGCAAGACATGAATATATAGAAATCCAAGCTTATGTTTCTGTTTCTGTGTAAGTATGTGTTTTCCCTAAATCAGTATGATGGATTCAAACTCAGCTTTCCAGTTCCGCCTAGGTAATTCTTAAGGTTAAAATAACAATAAACTTGCTAAAGCTTTCATTTTGTTAAAATAGTATCTGGGTGGTTTGTCTAGAAATAGAAATTGCGACATGACTGGTGTGTGGAGAGCAGGCAGCTTGAAGTGCATAGAGAAAGCACTGGTACTGTCAGGTTTGTTCAGAAAAATTTAAGTATACAGTCGTCTTTGCAATGTTTCTAAGCATTCAGGGGCTCACTCTGGTTTCTGGTGTGGTGGGTGCATACATAAAGCGCTGGTACGCTGCATCTTAGAGATGGGCTGCTTTTGCTTGTCTGTAGAACTTAGTGCACAGTAACAGTTATAATTAATGACTTGACAGACTGAATGTCTCTGCATATTTTGTCATCAGCATGTGTGAGTGGTGGGTATCTGCACTGAGGTGTTCAAGTATTCACTTGCACATAGTAATACAAAAAAGCAGAACTTGGTCCTCTTCCAAGATTTAAATTTGTCCTTGCTTTTCCAAAAAGTGAGAGGCAAAGAAAAGGTAATGCAATGTGTCCTCAATAATACAAGTTTCAGCTAGCACCTTGGATTATGAAATTCAAAGTGACCTTCCATCCGTTTGCTTCAATTGATACCTATGCTATGGAGAACACTAAATTTGCTTTTGGCAACTTCTACAGCAGAGCTTGATAGCGCTGAATTTCATGGAGGGGTGTATACATATGTGTGCACATATGATAGACATTTAGTTTCAAAGAAAACATGTAAATGATAAAAATCTGAAGGACTTCTTGATAGGGAACAGAGGATTCATGAGAAATTGTGATGTGGTGAACATAAATCTGGATCTTCTTTGTTTAAACTGGAAAGTTATTCTTGCTCATGGGATGTTTCCTTGCTATAAATGCTTTTATGTACTACTGCTTATGCATTTGGCAGATTTCCTGAGAATTTCGTAGGTCAGAAAAGCATTGGGAAAAAGAAACAACCCACAAGCACTTACAGTCATCTACTACAGTCACTTTATATAAGCGAGTAAACAGAGTGGAACAATGACTTCTTTTTGCCTTCTGTCTCTGATTAGGCTCAAGGGTGAGCTGCTGATTGCTAATGTATTTGTTCTGTGCTGTAGACCTTCTTAGTCAAAGAAATGGATTCTTAAACTGGTTAGACTGTTACTGTTTTTTACTTCTGAAGTACCTTTTTGTTGAAGTGTTCAGAGCAGAAAACTGCTGTGTGATTCCTGCTTTGCTATTTCAAGTAAAAATAGCACTTGATTTATCAGCAGTACCTTTTTTGTTTCAATAGAGAAAAAGGAAGATAATTTTTTTTAATGTTTATATAATCTTTGTCATTCCTATAATAAAAGCTGATGCCTTGAAGTGTTCTTAATGATTCATCCCTTTTTCTTGAAAATGTCTTTTGTATTGTTTTAAAACATTAGACATTAATTTTATTCTTTTCCTTGACCTTCCTGTTTGTGGAAAGATGGAAGAATACTAAAGACTTACCCACCTGAATTTTGTCATGGATTTCACTTGGGGACAGATTTCCGCTCACTTTTTAGTAGTTTTTAATTTTAGTGGTGGTTAGGGCACCAGGGGAGATTTTTACAGTGAGGATTTTTCTCAAGTTCATTCCTATGGATTTGGTAATTCTGTGACAAGTGCTCTTCTGATTCTCATCCCCAGCTGCCAATTATTTCAAAGAATGACTTTTTTTTTTTTTCCCTGCCTCTTTCTGTTTGGTTCTTGTTCACATTGTGTAGTTCAGTGCCTTACATTTCTAATTTATTGTCCTGAAAGAGAGAGACTGCTATATATGTCTGAGAATTGCTGATGAACTGTCTCTTCAATACGTATTATTTCTCTTTTATGTTTCCTTATGTCGTAGGAGGCTACCAGGTAGACCCGGGACCCCACTGTGCTAGGCTCTGCACACACACTGAGTAGCGGCAATAGGTGATTGCAGAGGGATGGTGACTAAAAGGTAGGTGAGAAACTGTTACTTTATTCGATGAGTAGATGACAAAAGACTTGAGAAATGGCTTTGTAGACCACTAGAAGTATTCTGTCTTTCTCTTCTCCCTAAGTTAAGGAGTGGAAATTGGAGGAATGCAAGAAAAACAATGATCAGTTCTCCTGTCTTTTCCCCCTCTGAAATTATGCTCAACTTTAAAAAGGGAAGCTATGTAAAAATGTATGTGTTTGTTTAAAGAAAAATTGAAAAGGCAACTGTAAGAGTAACATGGTTTGTAGGTGGCAGAGACACTATTTCAGGCTCCTGTTTTGGAGGCCCCACACAAATGTTTACCACCAGTCTAAAAAAAATCTTTGGAAAAGGAAGCCTGTTACCTAAACGACAGGGTATTGAAGGCTATTAAAAGCAAGAGGACATCTTAAAAAAAAAACCTATGCCTGCATTCAAAGGAAGTAGAACAGAAAATATCCCCCTAACTGGTTTAAGAAAAAAAATAACACATTACTTTTTTTGAACCACAATAGTAGCAGGAAGCCAGTTGGAAAGTCTGTGGAGCTTGCATATAACAACATTATGAAATGAATGATCCGAGTTAAAGCTATGACAGAAAACTAAATAATTCTTGTGTGTATACACTCACCACTGGAAAGTGTGGGGTGTTTCCTGTTTTGGAATCCTTCTTATGGGAGGCTTATGTGATTGCCTTTCTCAGCTGGAAGCTTTTGTAGGAGAGATGGTGGAACAAATCTCAAAGTCCCAGTGTAACAGGTGCAGATTTATCTTACCTAAGCTTTAAAAGACTGGAAAACTGAAATAGACCAGATACAGACCGTGGTGTGCAGCCTCTTGTTCTCCTGTGTTTCAGGAGTTGAGAACTTGAAGATGTCCAATTGGATGCCATGTTTTAGAAAGCATACATCTAGAATCAAGGAACCTAGAAACTAGTATGCCTCGTGTTTAAATTGAGTAGATTAATTAAACAATAAGATTAGATTTAGAAAGGACTGTGGATAAATGGAGCGTGAAGATACTGAAAAAGTATTGATTTCTGTTGTGATGCTGAATGGTGTGGTTGATAAGACTGAAGGATGGGAAGCCATCCAGAGGGACCTGGACAGGCTGGAGAGGTGGGCTGATGAGAATCTCATAAAATTCAATAAGGCAAAATACAAGGTCCTGCACCGAGGTCAGGTGCAGAATGTTGCTTGCCTTGTGGGCTGAATCAACAAAAGCATGGCCAGTTTTCATCTTATATATGGTTTGCTATTCTGGTCTCTCTATCTTAGAACAAGTGGAGTAGAACTGGAGAAGATTAAAGAGATGGGCAATAAGAATGAAGAAGGGCAGTAGGATGCAGAAGGTATTCATGGAGCAGGTTCCATGCAAGAACAACCAGCTACCACAGAGTCTCCCGACTGGAAAAGAGATAGTTGCTAGCTACTAATGCTTGAGGTCTATAAAATCGTGAGAGTTGCAAGGTGTGTGGATGGGAAATGAATACTCAGTCTCACCTTGTTTTTGTATTAGAGATATCAGGTGAAGCTGGCAGGGAACAGTGTCAAACCTAGGAAAAGTTTTTCTTTGCAGTGTGTAAGTCAGTTCTGAAATTCTGTGGTATGGGATGCTGTGTGTGTTGTATGAGTGTAAATTGCTGCTGAACAAAGTTGGAGAAGGAGGCACAAAAAAAAAGGGTGGGAAAAAAAAGCTGTGACACAGGTATTACTTTTAGGTAAGGAAGCTACTGAGCTGCAAATTGTGGAAATTTGTGTGGTAAGTGTTTGGGAAGGGGAATGGAAGAAAATGTTTCTATATCACTGCTCCAGTTTTCACTGTTGCCTTAGACGTCTGCTCCTGGCTGCTCCTGGAGACAGGCTGGTGGGTCAGACTGTATATTTGGTATAAGCCAGTTTGATCATTCATTCATCATTTGGGCTAAACATCCAGCCTGGCCCACTGTGGTGGTTCTTATGTACTATTGTATAAAATATAAGGGGTTGTAGGATGCAGTCCATTAAGAGAACACTGTTGATAAAACTATTTTTAAAAATATTAAGCAATTATGCAATTTGAGGTCTTGCACTGAGCTTGGAGACTTTTCCCTGATTGTTAAGATGCTTTTAATCATATGTTGGCACTTGATAAATTACAATTAAATTTATCTTAATACGTTCAAGCTATTTCATCGAGACTTCAGTTCTTAGTCCAAAAAAAAAATATATATAAAATCTCCCTTTTCTTTCTTACTGTGCTGCCTATCAGGGAATGAGGAATTACCAAAACACCTTTTCTCACTACTTAAGTTGTAGCGACACTCATTTTGGTGTGGAGACTTTTGTGGGGAGAATTAAGCAAGATGAAATGGCAAAACCTTGAAGAGTACAAAGAGAACTTTGAGATAATTTTGTATTTGTGAATTAGCTTGAGAGGCTAAGTATTTTAGCTATATTAAGATGATGAAGGGGGAAGGGGAAAGATAAAAAACGGACAAGGTTGCATGATGACAGGAGATGAAATGGCCATAATGGATAAGGCTACTGAAAGAGGGATAGTGATGGGTGAAGATCAGTGCTCTCTACAACTACCTGAAGGGTGGTTGTAGCCAGGAGGGGGTTGGTCTCTTCTCCCAGGCAACCAGCACCAGACCAAGAGGACACAGTCTCAAGCTGCACCGGGGGAAGTTTAGACTCAAGGTGAGGAGAAAATTCTTTACAGAGAGAGTTGTTAGGCATTGGAATGTGCTGCCCAGGGAGGTGGTGGAGTTACTGTCCCTGGAGGTGTTCAAGAGGGGATTGGACGTGGCACTTGGTGCCATAGTCTAGTAGTCATGAGGTCTGTGGTGACAGGTTGGACTTGATAATCTTTGAGGTCTTTTCTAACCTTATTGATTCTATGATTCTGTAAGTTCTCCAGGGGGGCTTGAAGTTAAAACACACATGATAGAACGATGTTTTTTCTTCAGACTACAGAGTGTAGCTGCATTTGGTAAAAACTGATTTTATTAAAGCAGTACTGAAACCAATTCCAAAGCAGTTGAAATGGAATCTCAAAGGGTTTCTAATTAACATGGCGAAAACTTGTGAAGACAAAGATGACATGAGTACTTCAAATAGTGATATACAGAGCCCTGAGGAAAGAGTATTTTTCTTGCAAGAAGATTGGATGCAAAGGTGTGGTTTCAGATAAATGAGGGGGAACTGCAGAATAAGAGCAGTTACAAGGGAAAGAAAGAAAAGAAATGTAACATAAGTAATTACCAATTAAAAGTTTTGCTTAGGTCAACCATTTGCATACCTAAGCAATTCTTTGACCTCGTTCTCTTCTAAAGAAGAGTCCTTCCTCATGGTGCTTCTATCTCTTCTGGTGTTTCCTTGTGGCACTGTGTTCCTAGTGGTGGGAAGTTTCCCTTTGTGCCAGACATGGGGAATTTTAACAAATCAAGCATAACAATGGAAGGCTCTATAGGAGTAGATGTTGCTGTTAGGGGTAGATGTTGCTGCTGTTTGTTAAAAGGAACCTGCATTGCTTCAAAGCAGTGATAGCATTTTCAGAGTGGAATGAAGGAGCTTTATTCTCTTTCAGAAACTGTGCCTGGTATGTAACTTAACTGCAGACCACTGAGCTGCAAACATCTTTGTGCTGAAGTGATGAATTGTGCTGTACTTGACTCTGCATATGAGGTGAAGGAGGATCCGATAGGGATGGGTGAGGTCATAGTGTCTAGTGGAAAGCCCCTTTGTTTCTTGCTACAGAGAATGAGACTCTCTCCTTTAAAGCCCATTGTTAAATCTCTGAGATTAATGACCCTGGAAGCAGGGTTTTAACACCCCCTGTGAAACTAAATGGTCTCTGATTTATAATTTTACTCTCTTATTTTTTATTTTTTTCTTTTTTTTTGGTGGTGGGGGGAGCACTTAAAAAGGCAGTTAGGAATAAGATTCAATTTCTCTCTACCAGCACAACTACCCTCCACCAGATCACACTTCTTGCAATAGAGAGGCTACCTTCTTTAAGTAGTCCAGTTCTCTCTCAATTGCTGTAAGTCTCTTGGGTTGCTTTCTCTTTTCTTGATTATTGAAAGTATCAAAAGAATTTGTAGAAAAGGACACTGTTTCAAAACCCTTTGAGTTGTCTTTGATGTAGGTTTGAGTTTTTTAATCTTTTTTTCCCTACATGATACAGTTTTTGTTAGTTACACTGTGTGTATTAACGTAGCATGATAATCTGTTTGCTCTGGAAGCCCTTTCTGCGGCACCACTGAAAGGAGTTTAAATTATTTTTTTGACTCAGCTTCAGGTTTCATCTTTATAAAATATGGTTGAATCCATTGCTGGAAAACATGTAAGATTGACAGCCCTGTTTATTCCTGAACTATATAGCACAACCTAGCTGTAGCAAACTCTGTATATTGGCAGTATGACCTATGATTAACCTGCTTCATTTATTTATTGTTTGCAGAGCACTGAAGGTTTGCAAAGTCTTTGTGCACTGACAATGTCATGTTTCAATTTGTATTTTCAGTATCTTTCTATATGATGTGTTTATTGCAGTATAAATACAGATTTGTGTCTTTAAAAAGCAAAGAACTATGAACCCTGCATTAGATATCTCATGTAAAAGAGACGTTTGTAGTTACATTATTAATTGTAGAAATTGATTGAGATTTAGTGATTCAACTAATCATGATAAAATGTGGTGGGGTTTTGTTTTTAGTTTTGTTTTTAATACTTAAAAAAGTTAACAATTTAAAAGCTGGACCACATCATGGTGACTTTAGCAATGCAGATTTTCTTCTCTGTGACTGTTCCGTAAACATCATGGTGAAGTGGTGTGTAACAGAGGAGAAAGTTGGTCAGACATGAAAGGGTAGAGGGAACTTGCTGCAGTATGCTTCTGGGGCTTTTCTGTAGCATTCAAGTCCCATCCTGTCTCCGAGGTGAAGCATGCTGAGGCAGAGCATAGCAAGCACACCATGCTGGAAAGTTTTGTCATTACTCTTGCCTTTTCAACAGCACATCTGCAGCCAAAGAGCAAGTTTTAGTTGGACTTTTGTTTCTAAGATGTTTTATTGTACCTGTGTTTTCCATTGTGCCATTGAGAGGACATTTACAAGGGTTTCATATTTTCTTCTTTGTGTGTTTGGTTTTGGTTTGGTGTGTATGTGTGTGGTTTTGTTTGCTTCGTATTGGTTTGATTTGTGGGTTGTTTTGGGGTTTTTTTTGTGACCGTTTTCCTTGTTATCCTTACAGAACCTTTGTTCTTGGACTGTTCTAGAAGTAAATTTAACAATTTATCTTTCTGTAGTCGCATGCAAATGACATTAAAGCAACAATCAGTAAATGGAAGAGACATCATTTAACTCCAAAAGGATTACAGAAAAGCAGAATGCGTGGAGGTTGTAGGAAATAAGAGCATACTTATTACTACTGACAGGCTGAGAAAAGACATTTTTTTAAAGTAACTGCAGGAAAAGAAGTGGTTTAGCTTTTTCATTGCATTTAAATGAATACCTTCTCACCTGGATAAAAGAGGGGTTTGACTGCCTGTTAAAAGAGAGGCACTGAGGTATATAGTGGCTGAGAATGCTTAGGGCAGGTATGTTAAATGCCTTGATTTATAAGGGATGTTACTGCATTCCCTTACTGTGAGCTTCACCCTTCCTTAGGGCATAGTGAAAGGCAGTGTTCCTAAACTGGCATAGCTGGTCACCTGGTTCAAGAAGGAACAGACTATTACCCTTCCTATTTACAGCAGTTATGGTGGTCTTAAAAATGCAGTTGGTGGTTGGTGTCCCTTTGGGCCACAGAATGACTTGGGGGAGAAAATGGTGCCAGTCATGAGTGAGCACATGGGTCTGTGTGTTAAAGAATGCTGGCATCAGCTGATGTTGGACTAAGCTTTGATACAACTGACTGCTACGAAGATCTAGATTTCTTGATAACTAAGGTCTTTACTTACTAGTATTGGAATAGGGATGATGACTTAGTACAGGAGATGATGAAGGGGCAGGCTGGCAAAATGAAGTGGAGGCTATGCTGGTCTGCCTAGGGGAATCCCTTTGCTTGTTGGTATGGGATGTTTAAGTGGGCATGAGATCCTCCCAGGAAAGTGTATGTCATTCAACTATGGCATGTCATACTTGGTGGTGTTATTTGTTCATCCCAGGAAATGAATCCCTGCCTGAGCCTTATGTGTATTTGTTTTTTTGAGGAACACAATACACAAGGTTATGAAGATGCACAGAAAGGAGAGCAAAAAGGGTGCAGGCCATACTATGTGGCTTTTAGGTATAGATCTTTGTGGTCTCAGGCAACACTAGTTAAAGATTTTCTAACCGCATGTCATCCATCCTTGCCTGATGGTGTTCTGATGCAGTGGGGGGGTCAGTTTTCTGTAAGGTTCAAGTTGACTTTGACCCATTTGGTCTCTGAATCTTAGATTCTTCAAAAGGAGGAGTTTAAGATATGTTTCAGTGAATGCAGTCTGCATACATACTGTATGCTTGTAAGATTAAAAAGGTGATAAGTGAAAAATGATGGCGACAAAGCTACAGAAATCTAAAATTACTTTGGTTATGGAGACATCAGCAATACTTCATACAATTTAGTCTTTGTTGGAAACTGTTGGCCACTGAGAAGCCATTGGAAAAGATGTCACCAAACAAATCATATTTTCACAGCAGTTTTAGTTTGTGAAATAACCTTATGGAGTAGGTATTGTCCTGAAAACCCATATATAGAAATTGTTGAACGAGCATTGTCACTAAAAATTAGGTAAAACATAGAAATGTAAGTAAGTTAAAATAACTTCATTTAAGAGGGTATTTCGGACTTGGGAAAAACAGATTATTTGGGTTTTTTTTGAGACAGATGCAGAGCAGCACAATGTGTATGCTCTGAAGGAAACCCATAAGAAGCTTCTGTGTATAGAAAGAAATATATCAGGTGTTGTTCTTTATTTAACCTTGGGTTATTTGACATGTCCTAATTCATGTTTTGGCAGCTTTGTTGGGTGCTTTCCACCAGATAGTATCGGATTTCTGTTTACTACTTTTAAACAGACTTTAAAAAAAAAGAAGTATATTTTTAACAATGTTGGAGGAAGAAAATAGAAGTATTTTTCTTCTGTCTTTAGAAGGAATTTTCTTTTCCTCTTTAATTTTCTTTTTCTGTCATGCTATATCTTAGGATCTAGTGGAAATAAGCAAGCTTGTAGTGAAAGAAAGTTCAGTCGTGTGCAGGAATGTTCCTCATATGTAATGTGCAGGGATGTTCTTTGTATGTGAATACATGGGGATTTAAGTATAAGCATTGTATTTATTTTGAACTCTGCCTTTTGCTTTTGAAGACAGATTGGATATTTTACCTGTAGAATGGTCTTTGAAAATTATTTGTAATTTTACCTGGTTTGTCTCAGGAAAGGATTTAATAACTTGATCATATGCAGAAGGTGTAAAATATCTGGATATAATGAGAAACTAATAAAAGGTTAGGTGAACTATCATAAAGATCTGACAGAAGCCATGGTTTTCTCTTCAGACTTCTTATTCAAAGATTCAGAAAGCAATGTCAGAGTTTCCTGTGGTTCTGATGGACATCTTCAAATACAGCATGGTTATCCACACAGTTCCTTATTTAAAAATACGGCATGTTTGTATGATGTCTCTGAATTACCTAGATAATAGTGTGACCAAATGTAACATAGAAGGGAGTTGTGTGATTTTTCTATTGCAGTTCTCAACTGAGTCAGAGATCTTATTACTGTCTACAACTACCTGAAGGGAGATTGTAGCCGGGTGGGGGTTGCTCTCTTCTCCCAGGCAACCTGCACCAGAACAAGAGGCCACAGTCCCAAGCTGCACCAGGGGAGTTTTAGGCTGGATGTTAGAAAGAAGTTCTTCATAGAAAGGGTGATTGGCCATCGGAATGGGATGCCCAGGGAGGTGGTGGAGTCACCCATCACTGGAGGTGTTTAGGAAGAGACTGGATGAGGCACTTGGTGCCATGGTTTAGTTGATTAGATGGTCTTGGGTGATAGGTTGGACTTGATGATCTCAAAGGTCTTTTCCAACCTGGTCAATTCTATTCTATACTATTCTATTCTATTAATAGTCACAGCCTTACTTGTAATTGTGATTCTGGTCCCACACAGATTTCTGTTTCCTGGGGGTAATATTTCAAAATACACTTTTTCTGTTAGCCCCTTATTATACAGGGAGCACAGATGCATGTTTTAATGGAAGACTGCAAAATGTGGGTTAACTGTAAAGCTAGGGTAGAACAGAGTTTGAAGGCTGTTTAACAAATATAATCTTTGTAGTATTCAGGCTTAATGGATAAGTAAGATGTTTCACACATTTTCATGTATTGAGGTCTAGAAATAAGTAGCCTAGCATATTCCATCAGGGGCAGCATTAGTAGCTCTCTGAAAATACTGCTTTCAAAATTGTTTTCCACTGCTTTATATATTATATTTTGTCTCCCCAGAGACAAATATACTTCTGAAATACAATTTATGGCATGTTTTGTGACAGTTTGTAAGGAAGTCCACTTAATGACTATGTGATTCTATTGAAATTGAGGTCTTTGTTGACTTACCTCTAATCAGGAGGCAGATCTCTTTCTAAACCATAGGGCTTTCAGAGAACATCCAGGAAACAGTGCCATAGACTGGCAATTCTGGATGCTGTTTCTCTTTCTGATCACAATTCATGTACTTTGTGTGCTTTGTAAAAAGCTGTGCAATGGATTTTCCTTGTGTTACAGTTGAATACATATGTCCACTTTCTACTAGGTTTTATGACTAACTCATAAATGCAAATTTGTATGTTCTGCATGGCAATACAAGTCAATAAAATAAAATCTAGAAATGCTGTGCATTACAGAGCTCAGACCTTTGCAGAACATGGGAACAAATGGCTGTGCTTGATCATAGCTGCATCCAGCCCAGCATCTGGCCTTTTCCAGGAGCAATCACCATCTGTCTCAGGGAAGACAGTAAGACCCTAGCAAAACAGCAGGTGGGACTTTTCCTGAATACTGTTGCAGTATCAGGGGTAGGAAGCCTCTGAATTTCACACTGCAAAATGGGAATGTCAAGGTATTTCATAACCATTGGTGGATCTTTTCTTTTTTTTTCCCCTTGAGGATCTGCCCAACTCCATGTTGAAGCTGTATAATTTTTAAAAATCAACAACACTGGTCTAGTAAGAATTGTCTACTGAACTGCTATTACTCACAACACCTGAAAGTATACTTTTCCTACAGAATAGCTTGTGTTGTATGCCATGGTTATGGTGTTGACTGACTTTTGGGCCCTAAGGCAATATGTTTGGCTTGCCAATAATAGTACCAAGTGGAAAAGGCATAGGCAAGTGTGGCATAGAGAGAAAGGAGATGAAGAAATGCAAGCATGTGTATGTAGATCCCTGAATTACTACAGTACTTCCCTCTCAATTCCTTTTCCTGCATTAGCTGACCCTTGTGCCATCTCTTGGATCATTTTCTCTCACTTCATACCCCCTTCCTTGGGCTCTTACACTTCCTCTGATTTCCCTACAACCTTCTTCACTCTTTGAATCATTATTTGCAAACAATGATTACCATTTTGGTTTTCCATTAAAGTTATTTCATAAAGCAAAAACCCTGCTGGCTTTGTAGTCTGTCTGTCTTTCTGCTGCCTCGGACTGACTTTGGATGAGCAGAGTGAGGATGGTAGTTCAGTGGATGTTCCAAGCAATGCATGGGGGAAAGTGCTCTGGATGACTGGACTGTGAGTGGAAAGAAACTAGAGGTGGGAACCTGGGACTTGGGAGGATACCAGAAAGAAGAGGAGATAAGTTGGGGGGAAAAAAAAAAAAAAAGGCTAAGATTTTTCTGGAAATTTGGGCTAGGCTACACTGACTTGACTACCTTTATTTTTGCCTCTAAACTGCTTGTGTTGCTTTTCTGGTTGGCCAGTGCTTGCTCAAAGAAGCTGTGATCCACTGGTGCTATGCCTCACTGATGAGGCAGATGTGCCCACAATGTGATAAATGACATCTGAGGCTTCTTGGTTCATGCAAGCCACTCTTCTTGAAACAGTGCTTCCTTTGTGGAAATCACAAGTATCACAGCTCTTTGGGCAATGCTGGGGAACTAGCTTTAATGACAGATTCTTCTTTTATGATTTGTCACCATTTGCTACAGATATTAGCAGACTTTGGCAGAATGTCACTGTGAGTTTAAGAATTGATTTTTTACTGTGTTAGTCAATGACAGCTAATGGGTAACTGCCTCTGTTAGGTCTTAAAATTCATGCCTCTGCAGAAATGAATGGCAATGTTAAAAAAGAAGTTGAAGAAACTCAGTAATCAGTTTGTTAATTGAAGCTGACTCTTGCTTTATGAGAATACAAATTAGAATATGCTACTCTGCCACATAACAAGCAGTGTGTATTGCTGGAACCAGTGATGAGAGATGATAGCATACAACTAAATTATTTCACTGAAGAGGCTCTATAGTCTCTGGTATCATCTTGATGTTTAATTGAGCTATTCCTCCAATCTAATTGTGTCGCCCAGTGATATACAAACTGTTGTTCTCAATCTAAATATGAGATGTATTTCAAAGTAATTATGATATAAAGAGGCATAGCTGTTATTTGTACATTTGACAGGGGAACAGGATTAATAGCTATAGTAAAAGCAACTGGTACTTCTTTTTGGAAGTATTTAAATGAGTTTTGATATTTATTCACCTTATCTCTATATATTATTAGAAGGGCAAGTGAAATGTTAATGTCTTGGACACACAGCATTCGCATTTTTCACTGGAGGAGAGGGGAGAACTGTTATTTCAGAAGGATGCAGCCCTTTTGATGCCCCTTGCTGTCTGTACCCCTTTTTCCTTCTGGACTGCAGGGTTTTTGCTACAGGTGTTTCCAGGAACAGGAATTGAGAGCCCACACATTGCCTGAGAATTGAGCTAGATTTTTTTGGTAGCTGTGATGCCAATTTTTTATGTAATCCTTTCACTATCAGTTTTCCTTTCAAATGATTTGTATGAATTTGAGGAGTTTGACTTTAAAAAATGAAGAACCACTACAGTAAAAGGCACTGAACCACATCACAGAATTTTTCATATATTCCAGTTTTATGACCCTGTGACTGCTGATACACTTTCCCCCAATTTGTCTGTATACTTACTAAAAATACACAACATTTTGGGCTTTTTTTGTTTGTTTGTTTGTGTTTGTTTTTTTGCTAACAAAGAAACAGCAATTCATCCTGCCTGCTTATCACTTGCAGCAGGGAGCAAATGAACTATCCTTTTAATAGATTGCAAAAAGATGCTGCTAGCAGTACAGTAGAAAAACTAGGTATCTGTAATGAAATTGACACGACTAAAGGATGAAATAGTTTTTTAAGTGTGTACAGTAGAAATATGGGACAACATCTTTCTTTGGACTCAGAATTCTGTTCTAATAATCAATTTGAGGTACAGACTGCTTCATCATCAAACAAGTACCCTTCTTTTTTAGGTTCATGCTTTCTAGGGTGCATGTTATTCAGAGTAGGTAGGTATCATGACTAGTTTTTTTTCAAACTTTTGCTGTTTTTCAAACCAAGAAGTGAAGCACCTTTGGGAAATGAATTGAATCTCCCACAGCAAATTACATGAGCAACATCTCTGAGAGCAGACACTGGTGACCGTGTAGGGAAGCCCCAGACCTGCTTACAGATGCATGTGCCCAGAACCAGTCCTGAAACTGACGTATTTTAACCAGACTGGACTCTGCTGTCTGTACATTCATGTTGACAACAAACAAACAAACCACCACCACAACAACAAAAACACACATACAAAAGAATAACAACAACAACAACAACAAAACCCCCCCAACCAAACAGAAGAAAACTACAAACTCCCTGAAAACCCAAAAAAAACCCTCACTCTCTCCAACAACCAAAAAAAGGTCACATATCTCCCACCCAAAAAGAAACCACCACAAAAAAGCCCTACAAACAAAACACACACCTTCAGCATACATTCACAGAATGAATAGATAACAGATACTTTATAAAAGCCTTCAAAACCAAGTCATTTTCCACAGAATTTACAGGATTTAGATTCCTCCCTCCTGCGTATCATCAAGTAAAGACCACTGCCCAAATTCCACCTCTGCCTGAGAAACTCTGTAAGAGTGAGTCTGTGGAGGCAGCACCTGAACTCTGTACTCATGAAGCTCTCTAATATTGCACCTGAGAGTTAGAAGTTTTGAAGCAGGCAACGGAGTCATTCCTGAAATAGGCCCTTCTCCTTACTGAAAATGCAACTGTTGTGCCACAAAAATGATGCTTGGCCTGGAGAGTAGGACACAAAAGCCAAGATAACCCTAAACACAAAAAGTTTAGGCAAGTTTCTTTGATTTCTGTATAATTTACATCTGCAAATCAACCTTGGCAATGAAATATAATAGCCAACTGTTGCCACACATCTGAGACCCTGCACACTGACCTATAGTATTTATTTAGTTTTTCTAACACAGATCTTTAATTATACTTCTGACAAATTTCATTTTACAAGCTTGTAAAACAATCTGAGGATGCAAAATAAAAAATAATTTAAAAATACTAGAATTATAAAATCTAATCTACTTTATTTCTATATAAAAGGGTCTTGTGCACTTATTCTCTCCCTCATGCACTTTTTTTTGATGTAGCCTGCCTTAAAAAAAAAACACCCAACACACTGAAAATTTTCTGGTTTAGCTGACCCAACAAAAGAGAAAAAATGTGAACTGCTAAACATGCAAGGCATGGAACTGCTACTGCTAGGGCCAAGCACATTCATTTATAGATCATTCCCTCCAGGTACCAAAGCCATCCATTTAAAATAATAATTAGGATGTTGGCATTTCTAAATGTTAAAATATGCTTTGATGGAAGTACAGTTTACCTCTGAATTACAAACTATATTTTCTTTTGTTTGAATAAAATAAGCTGCTGCATAAAAAAGAGAGTTGTCACACTATCTACAGCTGTCCAGCAGCAAAGATGCTTTCAAATACTTACCTTTGCTGAGTCTGTGTCAGTTTCAATGGACTTTCAGTGAATGATGAAGGGAACCTATGTCAACATGAATGTACAGACAGCAGAGTCCGGTATGGTTAAAATATGTCAGTTTCAGGACTGGTTCTGGGCACATGCATCTGTAAGCAGGTCTGGGGCTTCTCTACATGGTCACCAGCGTCTGCTCTCAGAGATGTTGCTCATGTAATTTGCTGTGGGAGATTCATTTCATTTCCCAAGGAGGCAGCTTTGTTTCATGATGGTCATGCTGTCCTCCACTTCTCCTCCACTGGCTCCTCTAGCAATGTTTTAGGTGCAGTCTCCAGATTTCTTTTTCATTCTCTTATGCAGTGCATATCATAGTGCCATGAAGTGGATGGTGATTTCTTGTTCCTCACAGCTGCTCAGCTAACTTATAGTGTGTCCTTTTATCATGCAAGAACTTGCTATACCCGCTGCTGTACTGTGTGCAAAAAAATAGTTTTTGAGAGTCTGTGATGTGATAGCTGTCCTTCAGTTTGCCTCCTAAATACACATACATAGTCTTACAGGAACCTGAGTTACAACTAACTCTTGGTGTGATCTGCAAGTTAGTAATACTCATTAGCTGTGCTATAACCCACATAAACTGGTTGAATTTGGATAAGAATAGTACACAGGGGTAATAAAGTCACCCTTGCAGAAGGGATGCAGAAAATGAACTATCAAAATATTGGAACAGGTGCTTTATGTCCCTATATATGCAACCACACAGAATTTCTGTGAGCAGATACTGCCTGCTGTTAGCCACAAGCAATTTGTAGGGACAGATTCATATTGGTACATGACATCATAAGATATCCTACTTAATATGAAATATTAATATGAATATATTAATATATAGTCACAATATTAATTCATTAATATATTAATATGAATTTATATGAAGTATCCTTCCCCCCCCTTAAAAACAAACAAGCAAAGTGGTGAATTTATCAGGGAAGCTAAAATGGACTATTTAAATTTTTATATTGGCCAGATGAATTGTGTATTGGATCTTTTCATTTTAGTTGAAATTAGTGAGGATTAGACATACCCCAGTCTTCTAAAGGCAGCATAATAGAGTGGTAAGAGAAGAGCAGATCATCTTGTGATGGCTGATGCTGTGGTAATACTAGGGAGCAATGCTTACTAGCCATTCTGCTTTCTGAGTGTAGCTTTTTAAAACACGTTGGTCATACTGTAGAGTATCATTTAATTAGCAGCCCTTTGTTTCGTGTGTTCAGGATGCTTATTTTAAAACAAATAGAAAGTTTCCACCTTATTAAATAGCACCCTGCAGTTCAGTGAGATCAAATGTATGAGAAGTCAATACTGCTGATTGTTTTTTGGTTGCAACATTAGGTTGCTACTGCTTGGAATATTTGTTACGGTAAAGCTAAAGGAATTGGGCTGCATCTAAAGTGATGCTGACCCCCATGATTATTCTGTTATATTTAACTCAGCGTCTGATCGTTGAATGTGTCAAAAAACTCAGGGAATTTAACTTTTATTTTGATACTAAATGAAAACTGTTACTTTATTTGTTGGTGTGTAGATTTTGGTAGAAAAGTGTCTTCAGCAATAGAGTCTGCAATATGCAACCTTGTCATCCATTGGTAAATGGGTGGATGTCAGAAGCAGTCAGAAGCCTGCTGTAAAGCAAAAGTAAAGAGCATTGAGGTGAACTTTGTCCTACCACTTTGTGCCGTGGCATACATATTCAACAGACTGACAAAACCCACATGCTCTAGGGTTGTTGGTGTTTTTTTCAGACCTGTCAGCAACATGAAGAAGCAATTTCATTCTTACCTTGTACTCACAAGGACATGCTTTCATTTGTGAGGAAGGAAAAGCAAAAGGTGGTGGATGCAAGTGAATGAGGAACAGATTTCGATACATGTGCTGTATCTAAAAATGAATAAATGTTGCAGAACATTATTTACCTACATGCATTACAAAATGAAACTTCAAATAGAAGAGGGCAGCAATTGATTGCAGGTTTTGAATCCTGATGGGTGATAAAAGAAATCAGTATTCCTAAACTGTGTAACTGTTTACAGTTATGAAGTAATTAGAGGAGGAGCTGATAGCATACTCATGAAAAGACAATTACAACACAGGGTTGGTTTGGTTTGCTTTAAATATCAAGAATCGTCAATTTTATACTTTTTTTTCTGTGGTTTGCTCTTGTGTTTGAGTAAATTTCTTTGAAATTTTCAGGTGCTTTTCCCACATGAGTGCAAGAAGAGTGGCCAGTTAAAAGAAGTGGAGGACAGCATGATCACCATGAAACAAAGCTGCCTCCTTGCACTGCTGTTGGCAGGACTTGGAGTATTAGGAATGCTGGAGCCAACAACAAAAGACACTCAGTGCCACAGAGCTGAGCACCCAGTTATTGAATACCAAGGTAAGGGGTAAACACAAAAAAACTTCTCCAGAAATAGGCTAAGCACTGTGCAATTTCTTCATGGAAACCTCTGGTTTTAATGTATAGTGGTATGAAAAAGTGCCATTCAGTGCTGTCATGTAGTAACCTGAACTGTATTGCCTACATGTTAGATAGAGCTAGATTTGTGAAGTTTGTTTACTATTTGGTACAGAATGTTTCATTTAAAGGTGAATGACCCATTTCCCTCTGTGATTAAAACTGACCTGTACTGTTGCATGGGGTTGTTCCTTTCCAGATGCAGGACTCTGTAGGTATACATTTAATTTCATGAGGTTGCTCATGTTTCATTTCTCCAGGCCATCTAGGTCCTTGTGGATGGCAACTCTGCCCTCAAGCTTATCAATTTTTTTTCTCTGAATTTGATGTTATCTGCAAAATACAGATGCAGACTGCACTCTGTTGCCTCCCCTTGGTCATTTATTAAGATGTTAAACTGGACAGGTCCCAGGATCAACTCTTGTGATATTCCACTTGTTACTGGCTTTACAGTGGAGTAATTTCCATTAAACATTTACTCTTTGGGCTTGATCATCCAGCTGGCTTTTTACCCATCTACTCTGGATTTTCACCCAACTGGGCTGTAATATTCTAACTTCTTAGGAAGAGCTACTCTATAAAAGAATCCTGCAGCAGAATTTGGCAGGACTCAACCAGCCCTCTTCCTGAGTTCTGCATTCCTCGTGTGGCACTTACTGACTTCATGAATGCTTGTAGGAAAATGCTGTCTGTATCTATTGACATTATTAATGCTGCCAGACTAACAGAGAGTCCTGAAACAGCTACCCCTTTAATTTGAATCCTATGTTAATATCCTATTCTGTAAAGTCATCTTACCATAATATTACATCCACCAGAGCTAAATGCTGTGTGGGATGCTGAACATCAGCCAAGGCCCAGTGGTATTGACTGTTAGGTACTTTAATGCTTGTAAACTCAGTAGTAACTTTACAGAAATCAACTCTCTTGTTTTATTTATAACTGGCTAAACCCTTTTTCTGTAGCTTCTAGTACACCAAAATTGCAATGTACTTATTTGATTTGTCTTCCTTTTGAGAGGCATGGTAGATGGAGTATAAACTATTAAATAAAACTAATGGAGTGAGAGTGGTGTAATGTATGGATGAAAAGCTGCAAAAAAAAAACCCATAATAAAAAGAAAAAAGTAGTCCCCAGGAGCTGTCATGGTAAAATACAGAAAGGGAGTGTATCTCCTGAAAGAGCTTACTTTTTTTCCCACTGCCCATCAAAAACTGCACACATAAGTGATGTTCCTGTCAAGCTGGCTTTGTAGAGAGGCATTTATTATTTGTATTGCTGATTTTCCCACCTAATAGTTTTAGCTGAAAGATCATGATAGATCTCCTGATATCAAACAGCAAAAATTTCCCCCACCAGTTGAGAGCCTTTACTCTGTCACTTTGCAGCAGAAGAAGAAAGAGAAGTTGCAGAAGCGGGGGAGATGCATACACCTTCAAAGGATTTTTGACATGATCTAAAAATCTCACATTTCTCATACACAGTAGCAATAATCACACTGTAATTTGTTTATCTGCATAATTAACATTAGGAATGCATGATGAACATTTTATCTCTCCAGAAAGTATAATAAAATGTACTACTGATCTGAAAATATTTCAGCTATAAAGTCCTTTGTCATAAGTCTTCCCTGAAATGGACCTGAAATAAGACCCTTTCTGTGTTCCTCAGAAGCTGAAAATCTCCTAATTAAATTTGGTAGGAACTATCACAGAAATCAGAACTCTATACATGTGATGTATTGACAGGATCAGCCTGGTATCATGCAATTCAGTGTTCTATGTGGTGGGACTAGCTTTGAAGATGCATAGTGTTTCTTTTATGTTCCCTTCTCTTGAAGGAGGAGTCTGCCTCCAAATGTGCAAGGGCATGCTAGTGTGTTGAAATTCAGGCCTTTAGAAAGCCCAGAAGTTAGATAAATAAATATGACAACATGTTATGTGCCTGTCCTGAGGATTCATCAGCCATGCTAGCATAAAACCAGTAAAGGTGGTAGTGTCAAACAGAATTTGGTGCAGAGAATGTGCAAGTGACAGAATGTACACACAGAGACTCATAATGTGAGACTTTTGGTCTTTGTATGCTTTTCTGCATGTTTACAGTGTGTAAAATAATATATTAATGCTTGAAATAAGAGCTAAGAAAGAAAAAGGGCTGAAATAAGGTGGTCATTAAAGATAAAGCCTTACAGTTTTTATTTTTATAAAATTTAATTTTTTCTGGGTATTCTTTCATATACTTGTAGGTATGAAGTGTTAGCTCTGTAAACTGTTCTAGGGTTAATGATGGTCAACTTCTTGGAAAGCACACTCTGTTAGTATTCTAATGTGTTTAACTTAAACATTTAGAAATGTCTGGAAACGAAATTTCATGTGGGGAGGAACAGTGAGGAGTAAATCTTAGGCAAACTGTTTAGAAAAATAAGATGCCTATGAGAAATAAAGGCTGCTTATAAAAGTTTGACTATTCTTATGCAAAACATAAAGCAAACCAGCTGAGTAGTATAAAGTTTGTCTAAATATTTCCATAGGTTTCAAAACACTTAGCCACCCACTCCACAAAACCTCTGTGGTAGCTCTTTGTGGAGCTGATAGTTTATTATTTATTTTTTTAAAAATGAAATTGTGAAAGTACTTATGGTGGCACTGTGTTCCCCCCTGACATTTGCTGAACTTTGAAACTGTCAGACCTGTCAAGACTGAGACATGCAGTTGAAGGCTACTGCTCCAGGTAAACCCCATCCATGAGGTAGGACTGAAGGGGCCATCCCATCTTCTTAGTGCTGTGTGGGAATAAGCTGAAAAAGAAAGGGACCCAACTCCTCCAGTTTCAGGTGTGAAGTTGTAAGTATTGACTATACTGCAGTTTATCTGCATAAAGTTGAATTTCTTAGGCTTTATGATCAGTAATAAAGTGCAGTTATGAAGCTGACATAACTGATGAGGGTACAGCTGCTTTAGGGCAAATCTGGAAAGGCAACACAGATAGGCATACACAGTCCCAGAGTTTCCTTTCTGACACAGGTGGTGAAGGAGCCAATGAAGAGAGATTCTCCTTCTCCTCTTCTCTGGCCTAGTGAGTCCAGATCTGGAGTATTGTGTCCAGTTCTGTGCTTCCCAGTTCAAGAGCGACAGGGAACTACTAGAGAGAGTCCAATGGAGGGCTATAAAAATGGTTAGGGAACTGGAGGATTTCTCTTATGATGAAAGGTTGAGAGACCTCAGTGACCTTGGCCTAGAGAAGAATGAGAGAGGATCCTATCAATGCTAATAAATATGTAAAAGGCAGGTGACAAGAAGATGGGGCCATTCTCTTTTCAGTGATGTCAAGTGAAAGGACAAGGGGCAGTGAACACAAACTAGAATACAGGAAATTCCACCTAAGCATAAGGAAAATCTTCTTTCCTGTGAGGGTGCTGGATCATTGGATCAGGCTGCCCAGAGAGTGGTTGTGGACTTTTCTTCTCTGGAGACTTCCAAAATCCACCTGGCTGTGCTCCTGTGCAACTTGATCTAGGCAAACCTGCTTTAGCAGTGATATTGGACTAGATGACCCCCAGAGGTCCTCTCCAACACCTATGATTCTATGAAATCTTAATTCTTTCATGCTCTTATGAAGAGGTTGTGCTGTCTCAACACAAAAGCATCAGCTGACATAATTTTAGAAGCTATATTTAGTGATATTTTAAATACATGCTGTGCTGTAAAGAAGCTATCTGTTGAATAAACATGCTCAAAAATAACATCTCTCCATCCACAGAATGAATAAACATAAACCATTTCTACTTGAGGTTGACCAGGAAAGAAAAATAGCATAGTTATTTTTTGATTCCTCGGTTTGGGAATCCTATGAAATATATTTTCTTAACCTTGTTGTCTAACCACCACAAAATTCCCTCACTTGATGTTTGTGTAAGTAATATAGTCTCAGTACATTGCTCTGCTTATTTTAGCATGTGGTTTATGAAGTGCATGCACTTATCAGGGTGTATGGACTTGTTTTGATTTAATTTGTACTCTCTTCTCTTTCTCCTAATCTTGTTGCAAGCTACTGTTTAATAGTAGTCTACTAAGCTGCTCAGTTTTTCCTTCAGCTGTTTTTTCCTTCTCTTTCTACTGATTTTCAAAAGTACACTTTAAAGACCTCCTGACAGCTTCAGCAGTGGAATTGAGGTGTATTGATTTCCATCTCCTATCCTTTTTATGTTTTTTTTTCTGTGTAAATAAAGATGATTCATCAGTGAAGAGAAGTTGATTGCTAGATAGTTTGTCCAGATGACAGAACTATGATATGCTTGCACTGCTCTGCCAAGAACCAGTGTGTCTTAAGGAGGTAAACAATTCCTCTACCAGTTGTATATTGTTTTATGAAATCAGGTTTGCCTTTACTTTTGTACAGGAGACAAAGTGCTCATTAGGGAGTGGAAACTTTCATCTTTGAAGACTGGAGGATACTATCCCTTTACTATTTCCCTGAGATAACCAGTATCTTTGATGTGCAGTCCCATGAAAAGCAGCGTATGTCAGGGACTGAATTCTCTAAGCAAAGGACTTGTATAACTGTCTTTTTTTCTTGGTTTCCTCCCTTCCCCCGCCATATTGGAAGTGATCATGTTTTAAAGCAAGGTTCAATTTACAGTTATTTTGGCATCTCAGACAAGTACTTGACCATCATAGAATTATATTAATTCTAATAAATTTCTAATAATTGAAAATCAGCAGTACCTGCAATGGCTGGTGAGACATGTCCTATGACCCTTTTACATAGCTGATATATTTCCTGTTGTCCTAATGTGGAGTTTTGGAGCATGTGAAATTTCCTGGTTCTAACGAAACAGCAAAATGACTGAGAGGCTCCTGCCACAATCTCCTAGCTGTACAGAGCGGGCAGATGGAATTACCATCTGGGTGTTTTGGTTTGTTTGTTGGTTTGGTTTTTTTTTCATCAAAGGAGATGTGTATTTATTGGAGATGGGCATTTCTACTGAAAAGCAATCAAGGGTCCAAACTGAAATATGTTAAGGAAACAGATTGGCAAACAAGAAATAGAGCTTTTAAGCAGCTGAAGTTCTGTCATCTAGAGATTTTGGGTGTGTTTAAAGATAAGAGGAAACACAATATTGGTTTGATTTTTCTATATTTTTTTTTTCCCATCAGACAGTATTTGATTTTTTTTTTCATAAGATGTTTAAGGTAGACTCTGTCCCTTCTATTGACAGCTGTCAATGTGTATTCTACTATCTACCCCTTGGAAAATATACTGATGATAGATTGATGATCTGGAACAGTTTAAATTTCTTTATGGGGGAGTGGAAGGAGCAGGGTGTATGTTCCACTTTGAAGGCTTGTGTCCAAATTCTTATGAAGATCAGTTTAAGGATTTTTTTTCCCCTATATGCCCTTTGTGTTACTATATGACTTGTTTTGCTGCTCTCTGTATTTTTCACATGAAATATTGTCAGACTAGAAAATATTTTATCATCTATACTCTCAGGCATTACTGATAGAATCAAGAAATTGTGTAAACCAATGTAAATGAAGAAGTTTAGCACGTTCATATGCCAAGATGAATAATAATACATCATTGCAAGACAGTCAGTTCTAGAACCAAGGTCTTGCTAATTGAAACATAGATATTTCCAAAAAATATATCACAACAATATTATTACTGTCGTAGGCTATTTGCTTTATGCATTCATGCCCTATAATGCATACATAAAAATGCAGCAAGTTTCTTCACAAAACTCCAGGTACGCCCAGGTCCTTTTCTGCCTGGCTGCTCTCCAGCCACTCCAACCCCAGTCTGTAGCATGCATTTGTTGTGACCAAAGTACAGCACCGGACACATGGACTTATTAAATGCCATCATGTTGGACTCTGCCCATCTGTCCAGCCTGTCAAGGTCCCTCTGCAGAGCTCCTCTACCCTCTAACAGATCAACAGCTATGCCCAACTTGGTGTCGTCCGCAAACTTACTAATGGTGGACTCAATCCCCTTGTCCAGATCATCAGTAAAGATATTGAACAGCATGGGGCTCAGCACTGATCCATGGGGGACACCACTAATGACTGGCTGCCAGCTGGATGTGGCACCATTCACCACCACTCTCTGGGCTCGTCCCTCCAGCCAGTTCCTAACCCAGCACAGAATGCTGCTGTCCAAGCCACGAGCTGACGGCTTGGGCAGGAGTTTGATGTGGGGGACAGTGTTAAAGGCCTTGCTGAAGTCCCGGTAGACTACATCCATGCTTTAATTTGCTTTAATCTGTTTCTAATCTGATGATAGGCTTCTGGTCACCTTCAATGTTAAACCTTTTGGGTTATTTTTAATTTCTTTTTTCCCCAACTGTGCAGTTTGTAAATATGTTATGTTTCTGGCCTAGATGCCTCCTCCGTGTCCAAATATACATGCGTGTTTGTATGTAAGAATCTTCAGTTGATATAACCTGCAAACCATTCTATCATGTGCCTGCTGGACTAAATTTGTTTTAGTAGTTTCCAGTGATCCCTCAGATCTCTTTTCTTCCTAAGATCCTTCTTCCAATGTGTATTAAGCTATTTACTGATGCACAAAAGACATCCTAGCTGTGAATTTCAGTGGAGGTGATGTCTGAGTTGTCCTTACAAGCATGACACCAGAAATCTGTCTTGTGCTTCTCCAGGTGCTCCCTCCAAAATACTTGATGTGCTCCTCTAAGTATCCGCTTCTGCTATGCTCCTGTCTATTTTACAGCCGAGTGTCTGCACAATTCAAGAGCAGCATTTCTAAAGCTACTTCTGACTGCTTTTAAAAAACATAGCTGAATGATCACTAGGAGGACAGCAGTTTGCCACATTGGTGACACACACAGCAAGAGGGCAGATTGCAGTCCCTACTGTGTTTCTACAGGAGTGTGTTTGAGTTTTTCAAGGTGATGTCATTCAGGCTGATACTTATGAATGTTCCATTACAAAATAATGAGAACAGATGTGTGCCGTGACAAAACAAAGTAAGAATGACAGTTGAATGCAATCTGCAAGTGTACAAACATGAATCTGTATTGCATTTAAACGAATTGTGTGGGAAACCCAAGAATGGAAGCCTCTTCCCTGCTTTCTCCTTAACTTTTACATTTTTCTTCATGCTAGTCTGCTGGCATGATATTTTCATGGTTCCTAATTTGGACCTAATTGAATTGGTATGCTTTTTTGCTTTAAAGCAGACCAGGATTTGGAAATCCAGTTTCAGCTCTTGATTTACTTGACAGTCACTTTATATTTATTGTTCAAAATACATTGCGGAGTGGAAGATCAGACAACTGAACATTTTTTGAGCACAATTCTTGGCAACTCAAACTGTCATTTAGCATACTTAGTTATTATTCTTAAATGCAATGCTATTCTCAAATGACTGATGCTGTATAATTAAAAAATATCGTAACATCAGGTACACCAAGATTTAGTCAAGTGTTTGTTCCCTTGCAAGTGGAAAGGGTATGGTTAAGTGAGATCTTTTCCATCTGGCTAGCATAACTTTGCAAAGTAGGTTTTATTGTTGTGTTTTTCTGGAATGGCATGGGGTTTAGTTTCATGCTGTTCCTGTGTATGAGAGAAAGAAAACTCAAAGGGGCTGTAATTGTATATCATGGCTCATACCTTGTCACTGCATAATTTCTGTAGAACTCACATGTGATTCTGAGTATATAAAAACTGTGCTCACAGTGCCGAAACTGCTTTCATCTAGGTGGGGGGTTCGATCTTTTTTCCTGTACACCTTCTCCTATTTGTATGCAGTGTGTGTGTTTGAACGATGAAGCATAAACAACTCAAAACCTTTATTCAGAGAAAGAAGGAGTAAGTAGTCACTGTAGCAGATGTTACTGTCTCTTCCCTGAGGGCACAGACAGTTAGAACCCGAATTCTCTTTAATTATCCTGGTAGTAGACATGTGCATGCACATAAGAATGCAGAAATATATACTTCTAGCTGGGGAAGCTCTGGCAGGGCAAAGACAACAGAAATTCAGGCTGGATTTAAGACCTTGAGACTTTGAAGGTTAGAGCAAATTGTAAAAGAAGGTTAGAGCAAATTGTAAAAGCAGGCTGGAGAAACAGGGCAGGGCAATTCCTATGACTTTGTGCCTAATGACAGAGCTGATGAAAGATGTGAGGAGCTGAGTAGAAGGAAGTTTACAGGTTGAAAACCATATACTTTAAGTATGCTTTATTTTCTGTTTTTCACATTAATAATAAATAAATTACTTATAGCCCTCCCTCATTACCTCCAAGATTGTTCTGAAGTTGTAATAGTTGTTTAAAAAACAAAGACTCAATAAGCAGATGGTGAATTTTCTGGAAAATGTCAAGAGGTCATGGGATTTGTTGTATTATGGATGATTTACACTGGAGAGGAGCTTGGGAAGCTGGCAGAACTTCTAGATAAGGCTAGAGCTACACACTTCTTGGCCTCTGCAATTCTCTTTGTACGGAAAGGCAAGCTTCAGGGCTGTGCTGTGTTGGCTAGTAGAAGGAAGGCAACTGTCTTGTTGGTGAGCTAAACAGACCTCCAGAATACTGAATTTTGAAAGGGAGGTGTAGGTTTGAGGCTCATTTTGTCATTTTTTTCAAGGTGTGTTTTGTTCATGTTGTTTGGGTTTTTTTGTTTGGTTCTTATTCTCCGCCGCCCCTGCTGCCCTCCCCATACCCAAGCACAAATGAGCTCTGAGCTGCAGATGGAGATCTGACATGTTTTCTTGTAGTGTGGTGAGACTTAAAAAAGAAATCTTTTAGTTTGTGGTTGCTAATTTAATCATGCTGGGCAAAGTCATAACTTTGTCTTTACTTTTATGGAGGATTGGGTTGGATGAGCTAACCCTGCCTAAACAATTCGGTTTATTTTTTTCTTTGGGAGGAAGAAATGTTTTATTTTCTAGGATTTTCCTGGGTACCTATTTCAGAAACTGTATAGGTTTTTTTAATCACCTAATTACCACATGATTATCAGAATGCCTATATTTTTCAATGTATTACCTAGATTTTAAGGGAAATACTTTGAATTTTATTTAAAAATAGGGGTTAGATACTATAAGGGCATATCTTTTCCTGGTTATGATGTCCACATACTCTTATTTCTGTATTACTAAGGTCAGCCCTGATATAAAAGTGTTCTCTGTTGTAAAGGCTACATGCAATACCTTTTTTCATTAAAGTGCAATACTGGGTATTATAACAGACATACCTGTCCTAATCCTTTAATTTTACAGAGAAGCATGAAATGCTGACTTCAGCTTCTGACATGTTTTTTGTTGTTGAACTAGTACTTTTCTCTACATATGTTGTGTCCAGTCTGCTCCTGGTGTGCTCCATTTAGATTATTAGAGCCTTCTGGTAGCAAAGACTCTTAGATCTGTTACGTCCATGACCCTCCTTATCCTTGACATCTGGCTGTTTGTACCATATATATGAAACGTGGACATGACAACGATGTTCTAATTTCAGTAGCACATGGGCCAGAAATTTCACGGGGGCACTGGGCTGGGATTGACTTAGCTTTAAATATTTCAGAATAGATTTGTCTCTTTCTGTAAAGTTTAAATGCTAGTTGCTTTTTTTCTTGTTTGTCTATTTAAGGAAAGTTTTTAATGCAGTAGTTTGTCCTTCCAGTATATTAAAAATTACAGAAAATGCACTCTCCTGGCTTCTTAATTCATCCTGGTGGAGTATATATGTGCTTGACAGGTAAGGGGTGGATTATTTGGGTGTTTTCTTGCTCCTAATATGTAACTCTGGAACTGCAATGCAGTGCCGATGCTACCTTTAAGCTCTACTATTGTAAGAAACAAGTAATTACTTTCTCTGCCTCTGAAATGCATGTTAAAGGAGGATAGCAATAGGAGTGATGTAGAAAGGATTAATGAACACCCAGGATGTTGACCTGAGGCTTTAACTATATTGAGTGGTTTTGCATCTGGCTTTGCATCCTGCAGAGGGTCTGCATGTACAGCCTAGGCAGCAAGCACACACAGCCCTGTGTGCTTTTCCCCACACCTCTTTTGGAAAAGAGCTCCATAGCATGGAAAAGACAGCAGTCACCTTAGTGATACAATCCTGAAAGAAAACATCTCTGTCGTAAAACTAAGGAGGTATATGGTCCTGGAAGCAAATCTGCCAACATACCATGGCATCTAGAAAGCTTATGTGTGGAACTTCAAATTTTGGAAAAGCAGCCTGTACCAGGCAAAGCCTTTTTTGCTTTGCATTAAGCTACTGTATTCAAAGTGTTCAGCTTGTACTGTGGGCTTTATGGAAGAATAACAAGTAGAAGGGCAGATGTCCCCACTCATTTTGTGACAAACATACTGGTTTTGCTCAGGTACTTTTAACTCCTGGAATGAGTCTTTTCCATAAGAAAAATGGAAAAATATTTGCTGTGCTTACTCTATCTATTAGATAATTTTTTTGGCCATTCTGTTTCACAACAGCACTAGGCTACAGGAATAAGTACAACTATCTAAAGAATGATTCAAGTTGTTAAGTAATATACAATGATGTAAATTAAGTACAAATATGTAAAGAATGGCTTTACAAATATGTAAAGAGTAACTTGCATTTGTATGGGTTTAAACACTGTGTACCAGAAACAGAACCACCGTAACTGTGGTGGAACTTGATGGCCCTGCAGCCTTGGAAGCATGTGAGGTGGTTTGTTGAAGTGTAGCATAGGTTTCTTGCCACTATAAGGACACCCAGACAAGGCCTGATACCTGATCAAGAAGTCTGTTTCTAGGTGTATTTTCAGAAGCTCACATGAGGGGAAAACACCTCTATATAATAACTTATATTATCACTTAATCACTTACATGATTTTAACTGTAGCTACTTTTTCCTCAATATTTGCTGCTTTTCTTTTAAACCTTTACAGATGGAGCCTACAAGAAAGCTGGTGAGGGACTTTTTAGGGTGTCAGGTAGTGATAGGACTCCAGGGAATGGAACAAAAATAGAAATGGGTAGATTCAGACTGGATGTTAGGAAGAAGTTCTTCACCTTGAGGGTGGTGAGGCACTGGAACAGGGTGCCCAGGGAGGTGGTAGAATCCTCATCCCTGGAGGTTTTTAAAGCCAGGCTGGATGTGGCTCTGAGCAACCTGATCTAATGTGAGGGGTCCTTGCCCATGGTAGCGGGGTTGGAACTACATGATCCTTGAGGTCCCTTCCAAACCTAACAATTCTATGAATAAGTCTTAGAAAAAAAAAAAAATAATTATAGTGACAAACTAAACATCATCCCCTTTCAGATAAACAGGGGTGAATTGTGATTGCCTTCAGAAATAATACAGACATTCTTTGGCTGAACTGTCTTCATGGAGTTCTCAGGGTTGTTTTCCTTTTTTTATTTTTTTCCCTTTCTTCACCCAAGATGTGGTACTTCTTTTCCTTTTCACCTGTAATGAGTCAATGTTTTACCATCAAGGATGTGTTCAATACATTTCATAAAATTGTAGAATGGTTTAGTTTGGAGAAGACCTTAAAGATCATCTGGTTCCAACCCACCTTGCCATGAGCCCGGGTAACTTTCACTAGATGAGGTTGCTCAAAGCTCCATTAACCCTAGCTTTGAACACTTCCAGACATTTCTGTGAGGAGGAAATAAAGTAAAAGAGCTAGAAAAGACCAGAGATTGGAAATGTAAGAAAAAGAAAGAAAGCATAGACAAAAGTGGATACTAAAAGATGCAGCAGGCTCTGAAGTGTAATTTTCTTCTCTTTTTTTTTCCTTTTCTTTCTTTTTAACACAGAGAAATGCTTGTTTTCCTGAAGTTGTTTTGAGTATATTTATCATTCATGGATATATCACAATGGGAATTTTGAAATGAGGACCTAACAGCCATACTGAATTGATACCGAAGATGCACATAAATTCCTGAAGAAAGTCTTGCTACTCTTAGTCCTACTTTTAAAATAGGGACACAGCAGGGTGTTTAAAAGTGCACCTGTCTCCTTAAAGAGTGAATGTTGCATATAATTCCCAAAATGGGGCATGGTGAATGAATGAACAGGTGAATTCCTCCTGCCAGCCATGACACCTCACCTAATAGACTTCTCCAGTGTTAATGGGACTGTCACCAAGGCATTGGGGGAGTGATGTAATGGAGTCAATGTGGCATTTCACTGTGGAGACTTCTGTCTTGCCTTACAGCCTTTGTAAAGGGTAGTAATGTAATTTTAGTAACATAGGAAGAGAAGATCTAATTTAGGCTAAAATAATTGCACAGCTTCAGGAAGGGCAGGATTATTGTATCACCTGTAGATTACAAACATTTAATTATAAAATAACTTTAGCATACAATAGTATATTTTAATGTTCTTATGTTAAGATTAGTGAATTTGTTCTACTGATGCCACCCAAAGACTACTGTTAATATTGCAAATCTGCTAATTTCCAACTTCTGGGGTTTCTTTAGTGTTATTATTGTTATTATTACTGTTGTTATTATTATTAACAATGTTTTTTGAAGAAGATGGTGCTGTGCATATGTTTGGTTTTGCTCACTGTTTTAAAAAGGACATCATGGCATGAGATGTCTTGTATGGGTTGGACGCGATGATCTTGAAGGTCTCTTCCAACCTGGTTTATTCTATGTATTCTATGTATATTCTATGTGTGTGCACCATAAACACTACTGAAATTTTTAATATCTATGTTAATTGTTTAGTGAAATCAAGGAGTCTTTATTGCCTTTAAATTTTGTTATTTACTATTAAAGGCAGCTTCTGAATTCCATTCTAAACATTCCATTTTATTCATATTAGTAATTTCTTAATTTATTTTGCCATTTACTGTAGCTTTACTTTAAAGGGCTGAATAGTGAAAGTTAGGTTAGAGCAAACTTTACTATTTCTGTAGACCTCAGCCCCTGGCAAGTCCTTGGACAATGTAAACCAAACAAGCTATGGCCTGTTGGACACATACTAAATTTAAAGTTAAACTGAGACGGGTTTCTGGCCTTTCATTTTGTTTGTACGAGTATCTAATGTCCTCCTGCCCAGCTTTGATATTTAACCTCCGTTGTCTTTAAAGCTATTTATGAGACTCACTTGACCTTTCCTAGGAGCTGAGGGCACTTCATTGTGTTTGCTATGCCATTGGTTTGAGAGTTATGGCAAACTTTCTTTCCTATTAAATCTAAGCCCCGCCCTCCCCTCCCAACCCAAATCTCACAGGAAACCCTGACCACATGTGATTCACAGCATGTGAAAGAGCTCTAGCTTTCTCAGAATACAACTTTTCCAATATCTATCTTTTAATTCCATGAGAAAATGTGCATTTACTTTCAGAAATCTTTTTGAGTTGTAAGGCCTGCAGATTTCAGTCCTGTAATACCTATTAAAGAAAAAAACCAAACATTTTTTGCTAAGGATGTCTTGCATGAACCAAAAGGACTCTGTGTGCATTACTACTTTACCATGAGTTTTTAATTTGTAGAAAAAGAAATTACAGACCTTTATCAGCCTGTTGTGTACCTTTGACTCCAGGGAGATAACCTGTAGCAGAACTGAAAGATTTTGCTTCATCATAGGCTTTTTAGGTAGACTTTTGCTGTTTAGATAAAAGTAAATGTAATTATTCTGGGTTTTTAATGACATAAATTTTCTGTGGCGTAACCAATAAGCTTTTACTTTTGGAATTTACATAGGTTTTGTTTGATTATTTATTTAAAAAATTTGTTTATTTTGCCTTACAGAACTATTACAAAATCAAAGCTTTAGCCAATAAAGGCTTAGTCCTTTTTGACTTTTGATGTTACTGTGACACACATGGGATATGGCTTCAGAATGTTTGCTGTAAAAAAACACCCCAGCACTAGCTGCCATTTACTCTTCCTGACCTTGTTCCCTTAAGCAAGAGTGCTGCTGCATGCAACAAAGACAGGATGAAATACTGCATATTTTTGAGGGACAGCGAGAATCAGATTTCAGAGAGATTTCTTAGCAAGTCCTCATTCTCTTCAAGACAGAGCTTGCCTTGCCCTGCCTGGCCCTTACCCCCATGCTCCAAACCTGGAAATACTCTCAATCACCTACTTGCTGTACCTTGAAGCTTTATTGTGCCTTGCTGAGACATCAAGGCAAGTGGAAGACAACTGGGTTCTTGAATCTCTGGCTTCTGGCACTGCAATAGCTCTGTGTACTGTGTACTCCCTATGCTATGGGGAGCTCCTGCTTTCTTCATTTTACACGCGACCAAAGGTTTCATTTATCATACCAATGTGGAGTAAGCCCATTCTCAACTGCTTGTTTTGTAGCTCTTCCAGAGAATGCTTTTTTCACAGTGCGTCTGGCTTTACCTGTGTGCAGGTCTGCTGAGCCAGTGGTGTTTTCAGCTCTGCATATTTATACACAGCTGAACGGATTTGGAAAATAATACACTGATAGGCTGAGTTGTACTTTGGCAGTTTAAGAGTAGACTTGTGTGTGATTCTGCAAGTTTGTACCTCTGGGCAGAAACCTCTGGGCAGGAACATTGGCAGAGAGAGCCCAGGGAGCTGTGGCTGCCATCCTGAAGAATGCAAATTCCCTATGGCCTGTGCAGACATGAGAAAGGAGAACACAGCAGACAAAGGACTAAACCCATGTCCTAAGTTGGCCTTCCAGCCCATCTTGTGGCCTCTGTCCACTGATTTGGTTGGCCTCTTGGCCTGGGTACATTATTCTGTCTTTAAAGCTCTGCTTCTTTTTTTTTCCCCCTCTCTCCATAGGATACATATTATAAAATGGTTTAACATCACTTTATGTCTTAGTCACAGAGCTTGATACAAAGAAAAGTAATCTCTCTGCATCTCCTGGAACTGAGAGCTGTTTCTGGTTGGGAGTGAGTGTGTGCATGTGTGTATTTTTTCTGTGAAGAACGTGCATATTCCACGTCCCTGTAGGAAATGTCTGAGATAATTTATATAGGATTTAGATACACTGGCTGATAAATTGTTAAACATAGATTTATTTAGCTTTATTTTCATTTTTCTTTTTTTTTTTTTTTTCAATTTTCTTGTTTTGTTTTGTTTTGTTTTGTTTTGTTTTTCTCCAGTAAGTGAGGTGCTTCAAGACTTGCACCTGGATTTCCTTTTTTTCATGTCCTACCTAATTTCTCCTTTTTAAATGAAGGTGTTATACAACTGCACTTTTAAAAATAACCATTTGGATTGTTGCAGCAATTTTGTATATTCTCTGTGTCTGTGTAGGGGGGGAAGGGAGGGAATACTAAAAAAAAAACAAAAAAATAAAAAATCCATGCTTTGTTTCCAGAAAACATTTGTGTTCATATAGCTGCACTGTTTGGTATCCAGCTAGTGATATGAATTAAAAAAATAAATACTAACAATGTAAATATCTAAGGATTTGGCATGCAGTTCTTTATGCATGTGTAGCTTTGAAAGTAGTATTCTGAATTTGCCGATTGCCAACAATTCACACACTTTTCTGCCATTTTATGTACCAGTAAACTGGTCTGGGAAAGGCGGGTTAAAACCCCAGAAAGTTCACCTGAATGTCAAGCATTTTCCCCTTCTCATTCTGCATGTCTCAACCATTTTATTGTGAAGATGATGAAAAGTCAAATTTGCTTGTTGTTTTTTCTCATAGTTTTCCACTTGCTTAGACCTTTTCTTAAAGTACAAAGGAAACGTCCAGACTCCCAGCCCTCACTGGCTTCCAATGCATGGAAAATTAATCTGGCTTCGCTGGAGTATGTATTAGTGCATTACAGTGGTGTTTTTTGCTTTACCTGAGGAGGAAAACCAGATCTGACTTAGGAATAAGACCAAAATTCTAATACTTCATTAAAAGTTTCTAAAGATTGCTCTATGTATTTTACAGGCCTGTGATGTAAATTATGTGGTATGGTGGTAAAAGTCTCCTATGTTTTCTTGAAGGACCATGCTGAGAAAACTTGGGGCCACAATGTATCTATAAATTTAATGTTTCCTACATGATGTACTACAACTATGAAATTTACAGTAACAGTTGTATTTCTTGATTGTTTTTAGAAATTGCCCCTTGGTTACATGTATTCAGAGCAGAAAATGCTGTGGACTTCTCACAGTTAACCTTTGACCCAGGACAGAAAGAGCTTATTGCTGGAGCAAGGTGAGACATCTATTTTATTTTCATGTTGAATCAGACCACGTTTTGTTCTCTGTTAATAAGTAATACTGTGCCAAATTCTAGCATCAACTTGCTCTCCTGTGATTCTCCTGCCTTCCTGACTTATTAAACTGAATATAATTTTTGTTTATATTATTTGTTTTTGACCAAAGTTAAAAGATGGACTGCCTGGTATCAAGGATCCTAGTAGCTTACACAATTTTCATTTTTAAGAGGATTGTCCTTGAGTACTCTCAAACTTTGGATGAATACAGTAGAACAGGCAGATGCTGTATGACAGTGTGAAAAAAGTTACCTAAATTTGGCAACACAGTATGGCTCTTTGTGCTTGGGTGATTTCTAATAATTATTCAATACAATGCCAGGAACAGTCTGTTAAGGATTGCAGAATTAGTGGTAAAATCGGTGATAATCATGATTTTTGCACAGTAGGGCAGTACTTTGCAAGCTGTGATCGACAGTAACACTGTCTTAGGTGTCAACATTGAAGCAGTGACTGTCCTTGAACACCATTTTTTCTTCTCTTGGCCTATGAAGTATAGTAAAACATTTTGGTAGGCAAATAAATTTGTCCATCTAAACTTACTATTTAAATCTACCTTCTGAGTATATTTTACTCCTGAATTAACAAAGTTTTTTTTGATACATTTTTCTGTTACATTTAACACTGGAATGTACTTCTGTTTCCCAACGCATTTCTTAGTTCAAAATAAGGATCAGAATTCAGTCATAAAATGCACTGTGAGTTTTTGTTAATTTTTTTTCTCCCATATGCTGACAGAAGTTGCATATCTCCAGGTGCAAACTTTCTGAGTATGGACACACATATATGGCTTCATTGAAGAGGGGTGTCTTGGGCACTCACGTTGATTGCCAAATGAAATGAGGTATGAGGCTATCAGTTGGCGCTGCTCTGTAAAGATAGCCAGCATAAGTCAGAGCTGCGTGAGCTTCTCCTCAGTCCCATGAAACTGTGTGTTGGATTGATGCATGCTGTATAGATCTCAATAAACAATGAAAAATATGATAGTTTTTTTTTCTTTCTCATCCTCTATTTTATTCCCTCCATACTCTGTTCATCTGGGTGCCAAGTCTCAGCAAAGAATATGGTCATTTAAACATGTGCTTTTGATGAAGACTTTTGAATCACCGTGGGATAAGCTTTGGTTGATTTTGTTGAATATTAAAAATACGCCAGCTGCCAAGTCTGCCTTTTGCAATAGACCCAATACAGTAAAAGTAATGGCATTCATTTGGTTTCTCTGAAAGTTAATTATGTTTCAGAGCTTCATATCTCTTGTTCAGGCTAAAATTGCAAAATTAAAAATATTCAGTGTTTTTAAAATTGCAATAGAAACCTTTGGTTTCCAGGGTACAGTATATCTATTATGCATTCATATAATGTATTGGATTTTTCCTATCCCTATTCTGCATTTCCATTCTAAATTCTAAGCTTTTCCACAGTGCTTTTGTGTTTGGCCATGGAGACTTCTATTTAGAATGATTGAATATGTCAGTGGATTTTTCCAATTGTGTTATTGGTATTAGTGTGTCATTTTCATTTCTTGAAGCACTGTGCCAAACAATAGGATGAAAGTCATTGTATGTCATGGAGTCATAGATTCAGAGACTAGCAGCAGCTTCTCAGGGTGCATCCCAAAAATGCAAGTGTTGATCTCACTGATTGTACACCTTTTGCGTATTGTCCCTACTACTGTGTAGAATGAACACATTTACTGTGAATATGATGTCAGGTTTTCTCCTTGTTTGCATGAGTGGTGTTTGCAGCCTTTCATAGTCTTAACTGGATATGCTGATGTTTGGGTTTTTTTTTCCTTAAAATCCTGTTTGTAATTACCATTCAGGACCATCTGAACTGAGCAATCAGTATTACCATACTTAGGCAATGGCCTGTGAATAGACTTTTAGTACAAGTTTCTTCCACATCTGCCTCACAGGATTCACATATTTGAAGAGCCGTTAGAAAAATTAATTTTCTTTCCTAAGCCACAGATGTGCTGTCATAAAGACAGTGAAGGGAACATACTCTTAAATCCTCCTCCCTGGTGAAATATCTTTTTGGTATATGGTTATGTCTCTTGGAACATTCCAACAATTATTATTTTTTATTAATTACCTTCTCATACTAACTCTTTGGTACTGAAAAATGAGTAAATATGTGCAATGGGATTTCTGTAAGATCTGAATAGCTAAAAGTTCCAGTTAAATGTGCAATGTGGCACTTGTAAAGGTGCAAATAAACTTACATTTGTTTGCACAGCCAGAACAAGTACTCTTATTGTGATTTACTTGTCCAGCATCCAAACAAAACCAGGGAGTGATGCTTGCACCTTGAAGCTTCTGCTTTAGTTGAGGTAGTGTTCTTCTAAACCAGATGAATGATTTTCACAGCCAGGACCTGTATCTTGGCTCATCTCAAGTGATTTTTTTGTCACTTTAGTGGAGTGTAAGTGAACTCTTCCCCGTAAGTTCTCTGTATTATAAACCAAACAAAATAGTGTTGCCATAATCTGTCACTACTAGAAATTCTTAAATCCCTTTTCCATCACTAATGTTCATTGTGGATGATTCATTTTGATTTTTTTAAGTTCTACAGCCTTTAAAGGGCTTCATGAGTTGTCTGTCTTAATATGCAAGCCAGTGAAGATCCTGGCTGGGATCCAGACTGGATTCCAGTTGGGAGCTGCCAATGTTATTAAAAGGTAGGTATGATCCCATGATGCCTGAAAAGGTGTCTCCTGTAGTGACAGAGAAGTATTGATGTCATTGCACAAGGTCTTTGAGAGATTTTAAACTGTAATGGTGTACATTAGTCTTCTTATATATACTTAAAGTTAACCAAAATTTGAAATAGATGTAGGGAAAGGCAGCTAAAAGACATGAGAAGAAGGTTGGAATTGTGGTGCAGGAAAACAGGCTGAGCGTGTGCACAGTGTCTGCCCATAAATCCATCAGCAAGTACATCTAGGGAAGGAAATTGCTGTATAAACGACACAGTAGTGTTGGCAGAGAACCAAATCAGTTTAAATTGGCCATGGGTAATTTGGTCAAGAAACAATGAATTTTGTCACATTTTATTAGTGTGACCAAAACAAGAACAGAAATATTTTTGAGATAGCGATCTCTAAATATATGAAAGGGCATTATTCTATACTACTTGTCATTGTAGTATACAGCAATGATCAGAAAGGTCATTACTAGTACTGAATTGCAAAAATTAGTCTTGCCTGTCCAATCTGGGAAATGAAGGTGCTTTTCTGATGTGTGTTCTGTATTTGCTGTGCAGAAATATTTTTTTTTTCACCGTTTTATGTTCTGCGCCACGCTTGGGTTGTCTTCTAGGCCTAGTGAGAAGTCTCTGGTTGATTAATTCAGTATCCTCGCTGTATTTCAGTATCTTTACACCATCTGCTGTGATCTACAAATGTCACTACGCCAGTACTAACACAGACCTTCAATTTACTCACCCAATCCACCCTGACACTCGTATTTCCCTTGTGCTGAGGAGTTGCCTATAATTTGGAGCCTTCACCCCTTTCCCTCTCCCACCACCCCCATCAAAGAGAGAGGCTACTGATCCCAGTGAAGTTTGGGTTGGGCTCAGTCTGATTCATTTTTACAGCATGCAGTCAGGTTTTTCTGAGCACAATAGAAACTAGTAACTGCAGCCCATTTTGTTGTGTACCTTCCAAATTCCTCACAAATCCTGTACCCCAACTATGGGGAGTATATATATTTCTTAGGTCACACTCATATGCGTTTCCTACCATGAAGTCCAATGGCTTTTAGTAGCAGCTTTTTAATTTCTGACTATTCCTATACAGGCTTGGTACAAATTCCTGTTTGAAACTGTGAAAGGAGCTAGCACAACTTTCAAGTTTAACATCTGTGTGTCAGACTCACTTGACAATCATTCACACCTTCCAGTGTAACAGATCTGCTTAATAACATGCCCTGGATCTGAAGAATAATTGTTGTCATACTATTTTAAAACAGTGTCATCTGGTGTCCTGTCAACCTGCTATTCAAAAAAAGAGATACATGTGTGCTGTTGGTGAGGGCTTCAGAGGGAGAGGAATACCTTCTAAGGTAACTGATGAGTTAGCATGGATCTCAGCAACAACCTACAGTTGCTCTGCTTGCCTGGGAATATTTTGCACAAATTGTCTGTCTAGAAAAATTCATTTAGATAGCTTTGAGAAATGGGGGATTTGGGTGTCAGGGGTGAGGACAGGCAGAGAAAAAGGCAAAGAGAGAAATTTATCTTGCCTGACTTTGATGAAACAGCCCAAAGTGCGTAGTGAAGACAAGCAAAGATTACAATTCAGTTTATGAACCCGGGTTAAGGGAAGAAGAATGATTTTTGTTATGGTTGCTAGGTTTTAAATTTTGAATTTGAAGAATGTGACAGATTTTTCAGTGTTACATGAACTGAGTATAGGATTAATGTAAAAGGATTTTTTTTTCTTAACAGGTATATGCTAAATTGTATGAGACCATACAGTTATGTAGAAGGGGGGAATATAAACAATGAAAAACACTCTGAAGAAAAAAATCAATCTGTATGTGAGACAATTGTTAGTACATTGCAAAGATCATTGGCTTCTGACATGGTAATGTAGCTATGTTCCCATGAAACTGTCTTAAAAATTTGCCCCAGGCATTGTTCTTAACATCACGTATGACCTGGCAGATAGAAATGGATGAGTTCTCTTGCAAGGTGAACTTTCTAGGGAATTCATTTGTTTACTTCAAAAAAACCCTCATATAGCAGAGCAGAAATTACTTTGATAATTAAGTGGCATCAGTGGAGGATTATTCTCTGGACATTAGCTCCTCAGTAAGGTCAAGGAAATGTGAGACTGATTGTTTATCTTGTTCTGATAAATCCTGATAAAATATTCAGTGGAATATTTCTCTGTGTGTTATTTAGTGGACTGACCTTACCTCTAAACAAATATGATAATGATTTCTATATGTTGAAATGTCAATAAGTATGAAGATTAATGGATGTTTCCCCAAGAACAACCTTCTTCAACTACATCAAAATGCTTTGCTGTATGTCCTGCAGTGCTTTCTTTGCCTCTTTTTTTGGAATGGTGAACTGATGGGGGAAAGGACCAGCTCAGGGGAAGGATACAGTGGTGTCTGAATTGCCCTGGCAAACTCTACCTTGCTTTTTTTTAGGAGGAATGAGGTTAGGACAATTTTGCTTTTAATCCATTCTTCTTTTCTCTCCCCCTCTCCCCCCTCACCCCCCCACTTTCTTTTGTTTAAATTGCTGACATTTAAAATATATTTCTTTCTTAATGGTTTTATTCAGACCATGCAAGAATAATTATGTCAAAATAAAATTGTTTATTTAAAGGAAAAATGAAGTAATCCTATTCCCAAGTCTCTTGTGCTTGAAATTATGAACTGGTAGGAACCCAGCTGGAGTTCATTCTTAAGATGTGATTATTTATTTATTAAATTTCATGCTGGGCTACTTCAGCTATACTTGAAAATTACAGCTACTTAACAGAAATGGGTCTCAAAGCTATTCAACTTTTTTCCTTCCTTTTTATTGGATAATATTTATTTATTTATAGAGATATTTTTTATACAGAACGTCCTAATAATGGTGTCTTTCTCCTGTATGTTCTCCTGCAAGTTAATTAAACTTGTTTTGAGGATTATAACTTTCTTTGAGGTGGCTTATTGCCTCAGTCACTCCATATCCTGCTGATGAAAGACTGTAACAGTATGCCTTTTCACTTAATTAGATGTGTGTTTGGGAACGTTAATTTGAAGCATTACCACTACTTGCCATAATAACAGAAAGGCAAATTAAAGGATTCATTAACAGTAGCTTAAGAATCTCTAATAAAGGAATAAATAACTGTATAGGTGTGCTGTTTGCTGTTGTCTGCTCCCAGCAGGAGAATCTGAGGGTTTCTTGTTAATGAGATGCTCAGAGTGCTACATATTGAGAGAATATACAGGCAGCAGGAATTACTGCTGTATTCTCTGAATATCCATCTGGGTTTTATTTTACACTTGGTTTAGGATAATCAGTCTGTCCTTCTGCTGATTGGTCTGCTCTGAGATAAAGTATGCTTTAATGTAAAATCTGAGAGAAAGTATCATCATATTACTGCAGAAAGAGGAAGGTTGTTCTCCTTGTACTGTTTCTCCTACCTTGCCTATAGCTTCCTAAATGTTTTTAAAAGGTAATGCTTTGTACCACTCCTGCTCATCCCCTGTTCCTCTATGCAACTTTCCCTTCCTTTACATCAGATCTAATAGTAGTCTGGTTGCAGAATAACAATAGTCACTTCACTGGCCCCACAAAATTTACTCATTTTCTTGTGATTATTTGATGTCTTACCTTTTTAATTAGTGGAACCAACATGATTCATCATCAGGGGAGTGCTTGAGGTAACATGAAAGAGAAATGACAGGAGTAAGTGAACACCAATCCTGTAGTGTAATCCATCTTTAGAAATTGCATCGGATGAGTGATGTCCTGAAAGTACCTGTCTTTGATTGAAGAAATGACTTTATGTATACACACTTGATCTGTTCTAGCAGTCATGTGTCTTGCTGCAGTGTGGCAACTTCTAGTGATTCCTGGTTAGACTGTTCTCCTGTGTTGTCATATCAGTTAGCTGCTCCTTTCTTCTGCAGTGAATGTTAGTCTAAACATATGGTTTCTGTCCTACATCTCCAGCAATTTGGTCCTTGCTTATCTTGTCTACTTGTGTGTGCTTTTGCAGCACTGAAATGCAGGACAGCAGCTACCAGCTGTCCAGAGGCTGATAATCATGGTATAGGAGAATTCCTAGGTCTGTGAAGGGCTCTTTGCTGCCTCTGAAACATAGGTGCCTTGCATGAGGTACCACTGTGCCCTTGTGGTTGCACTTGAGTGGTTGCACTTGTCTTGTAAGAGGGCTGCTCAGATGCTAGGCAGGCACGTGGACTCAGTTCTCATTCCAAGAGTACGATCAGAAAATTTAACAGTGCAATGATGCATACCATGCACGTGACTTAATCTCTCAGAATTTGATGGGAGCAAATATATTTTAATATATATTTCTATAAACATTTATGCATGTATTTTTATATGCATATACATTTAATATAGATGTCTGTTGACGTGTACTTTGGTGTGCATCCTGCTTCTAAATTTCCCATGTACATCAAGTTTTCATTGAAGGGAAGTAAGTGCTCTGTTGGAGTGGCTCTAACAGAGGACTGCGGTGTGATCACGGAGGGGAAATTCAAGGGTGGCCTTGAAAATGTGAGCTATTGATTTTAGGATCTCCTTTCTTTTAATATCTTTGTAGCATTAATATATCATGTGCATTATTATTTTTTTTTTACAATTTTGTTGTCACAATTTCTTTTCTTTATAAAATAATAAAATTAAACAAAACAAAACCAACAACCCCCCAAAACTTCGGTACCTTACATTTTTTGCCCTCTCCCTCCACCCACTTTCCATCCCAAAATACTCAGCAGCTCAAGCAAACTTTGTGCCAGAATTGATTACTGTAGGAAGAGAGGCCAGAACAGATGTGAATTGTCTAAAATTTCTGTTTAAGTCCATTTCTGTTATTGCAAGGTTATTTGTGTTTGGGTTTGTGGTTTTTATTTTTGTTATTTTTTTAGGAGATATAGCAGCAGCATTTAAATTTAATGGGAAATTAATCTTGAAAAGAAACAGAAGATGAATGTGTTGATCAATGAAATGGTAATAATATAGGATTTTCTTCCCTGTTTATGTGGGTGGGTATTGTGCAGTGTATGCCATGTCTGCCAAAATGTAAAAAAACAAGGACATCTACTTTGACATCTGCATTGCCACATTAAAATCTATTAAAATATTTGTTATGCCACAGTTATGACGTACAGGGTTAATGTTTTGGTAGAGGTGCGTCACGACCTGGTATCCTGAGCCAACTCTGGGCAGTGGGGGATGTCGTGCTAGGATTCAAAACTTACTTTGGAGTAAATAAAAGCAAATTGACACCAAACAGCTGATGAGCTGGGTTTATTAGAGCTAGTGAAAACTCTTTGTAGTGGCCTGGTGCAGAGGGAAAATGGGAAGAAAAAGGGAAAGGAGGTTAGGAGGAAGTTTTACACAGAGAGAGCAATTGCCCATTGGAATGGGCTGCCCGAGGAGGTGGTGGGGTCGCCGTCGCTGGGGGTGTTCAGGACAAGGCTTGACAGGATGCTTGGTTGCACGGTTTACTTGATTGGGTGGTGTTGGATGATAGGTTGGACACGATGATCTTGAAGGTCTCTTCCAACCTGGTTTATTCTATTTTATTCTATTCTATATGGAGAGAGAGAGTGAGAGAGAGAGAGAGAGAGATAATAAGAGAAAAAATGTCACCACTCCTTGAATCCAGCAAAGATGTTCACAGGAGTAGTCCAAGTTCTTGGACTTCTTTTTCACTTATATTTCCTATGATAACTTAAAATATAAACAAACATTTTCTATGTCACCATTTTTTATTTATATTATCTCCTTTCCTCCTCTTACTTTTCTTTTTTTTTTGGGTTGGTTGATTTATATCCAGTGGCTGATTGTTTTATTTCCAGTTGCTGAACTAGAATTGGTTTTACTCAGAACTCCCCCAATTTGATTGTGGAATTATGACTTCTTGCTAAATAGTTAATTCCTTAAGAGTTTATATTTCAATTTCAGATTTAGTATGTTTTCCTTTTGAATGAAGTTATCATCTTTCATTGGAAGAAGTGCACAGGAAGTAATCTTTTACTATTTAGCTTCAAGAGGTTTGGCAGGGTGTCTGGTATGTTTATTGGTTTAAGTTTTCAGTTGCAGATGCATATGTGGACTTGGGGTGAGGTAGATGGGGGTTTTTTTGCTATCTTCAGAGTTTTTCAAAAACTTCATCTATGGAATATTTTACTAAGCTGGACAAGGTACCTTAATACTTTTCTAATTAATGTCTGTGTTTAATGCAGCATTATTTATTGTTGTTGCGTTCACATTTGCTTGTCATTTTACAAAGAAAGTGGTAAAGTGCTGGATTTAACAACCATTACGAAGATACTATGCTTTAGAACCTGTGCGGGTTGTCAATTGATTTTTAATATGGACTTGTTTAGGAACCTGCAGAAGATTACGTTTATACTTTTATCTGTAGTCATACTGAATGTATTCACTGCAATGGATCAAAATGTATTGTTGTCTAGCTGACTGGAATGTGCTTTTTTGTGTGCTTCATTCAATTCCCACTGATACCAGTGGAAATCTTTTGCCATTTGGTTTGAGCAGGCTCTTGATTAACAGGTTTTAGTCATCATAGTTCAGCTAGGAAAGTTGTTCACTGCTGTGAATGTAATGCAAAATGTTTATTGCCTCCTGGCTATCTGAAAAAAAAATACAGGATGCTGCTTTATCTCAGAGTTAGCTGTGTTTTCTTCTCATTACAGTGTCCTTCTGTTTGCAAATTTATGTAACATATTTGCTTTCCTCATTCATTAAGCACCAAATGGAAACAAATTTACCAATTACTGCCAGTGTCATATCAGTTTAGTTCCAGTATGTAAAGCTGTATTTGGCTTGCCTTTATTACCACCATTTTTGGACAAGAGACAGGCCTGTGTGCTAAGAGGTCCAGAAATGTACATGGTCATTTTTATTTCACATCCTTCATTGCCCTCAAAGCATGAATACGCTAGAATAAAGCTAAATAGAGGTTGAAAATGGCAATCCAGAGCATAATATCAATGACATATTGAAAAGTATCGTCACCTGTATTGTGACACTATAATGGCTTTGCACATCATGAAAATTGGCATTGACTTTTTCTTAGGACTACCAGATTTATTAATATCTTATTTCCAGTGTGGTTTTTCATTGTCACACTTGTATTTTTTAAGCTTTTTTTTTTTTTTTTGGTCATATATGTACTTTCTGATGAGTTCTTGCTTATTAGAGATGCATGCCCTGTAATGTTAAACTGTTGCATTTGTACTGATCCAAAACCTAAAACTCTAAGACCAGGCTGTCTGCTCATACACCCTGCAACAGAGACTGCATTAATTTGTGGAGTGAGATGCAACACTCACGTGCCACTTCTGTGAGCCTGATACCACTGGGTTAAGAAAATAGTTTACACCTGCTGAGAATGTAGTGGAATTTTTTTCTGGAAGACAGAAGTTGTTCTACTTCTTGTAAGTGGGAGAAAAGATATGCCATAGCAGTGAAAGTGTAAATTTCATTACTTTTGGTACCTAAAATGAAGTAAACACAGTCAGTGATCATTAATGGAAGCTATTATACAATGAGTTACATTGGATATAATATTGCAGATAATTTGTGAATTTTGGACTTATTCATCTTTTTTTTTTTTTTTGGTTATTTTTAGTGAAGTTATGAAGTCCTATAAGTTAGTTACTGATTTTCTAGGAATAAATGTGAATGAAATTATGTTAGCCTTTCAGAAGGTTCTTCCTTTTTATCTATAAAAATCAGTCTGTAGTGGCATTGGAAAATCAGAATTACTTTAAGGTAAGAATTAGGCAGAGGAGGACTAAACAGTTTTTTAAAAAAAGTAGACAAAAAAGACAAACAACGAGGTGTGAGAAGAAATGAAGAAAGAAGAAAAAAATGGTCATGGGGTATGGTTATGGAGCATGGAACTGCTTTGTTGCAAACCTAGCACAAAAGAGAATCTGCATTAGAGAAGGATGTGCTGAAATCTGTTCAGAAAATGTGTAGTATTTGCTCATTTTATGAAAGTCATGAGCTGATATTATAAGCATTGCCAATAAAGCTGGTTTATCACAACAGGTGTAAGAAGACATCTGCTTTAGTTAGACAGACACAGTAAGTTGGGAGGAGTTGTGGTAGTGCACATCTATTGCACCAGTATGTGCTGAAAGAGGTGGTTTTGTTCTGTGCGGTATGCCTACTTCTCTGAGGATTCTGACCCACACATCAGTGCCTTCGTGTTCTATCTTGTTTGTGGTTTGCCTAAGTTCTGGAGGCGCAGTGGTACTGCTTGTAGAGAAAAAGTGGAGTGAAAAATCCTTTAGCATTAAAAGCATGATATTAAAAAAAAAAAAATGCTTGATTTGTGTGTAGCTCCTACTGTTTTTGTAAAAAAATAATTTCTTGAATTTCAAATAAATTATATCATTTGTGACAGGACTTCAAGTAGAATTATGAAGACTCTGTGGCTTCTACAGAAACTCCATCATATTGGGATTGTTTACTTCAAATTTTACCTGTTTGTGGATGAGATAATTGCATACGGTTCCCATCACTGTGAAGAGAAATGGAGAGCTTTCCTCAGCCTGTCCTTTTATTTCTCATTTAGACATCTAACACTGGTCACTTGAATCTGCCAATGCACTATTTCTTCCTATTGATTCTAAAGAAAGACTGGAGCAGTGACTCAGATGTACATGCACATGTGCTACTTCAGTCACATGCAGCCAGTCCTTTAAGCTGAAAATGTGTTTTCAAAATCGCCTTAGCCCAAAGGGCTGTATGTCAAGACAGTCTCTGAAAGAATTTAGTCCAGACTGAATTCAGTCACTTTTAATCTTTTTCTGGCTCATATATTTGTTATGTTTTTATTTAAACACTAGTAACAATTATTTTCTATCTCCTTTTTCTTTTTTTTTTTTAAAAAACTCAGAAACTACCTCTTCAGATTGCAGCTTGAAGATCTTTCTCTAATACAGGTATGTTTTATGTCTGTTTTCTTTGATCCTTTGCATGATGTAAATAAGCAGGTATTTTTAAATCAGATTATCAAAATATGCATAAGCTTCATAACTACAGAAAAACATGCATCTGTTTTGGTCTACTTTGCAGCCCCATGTTATGTAAATCATATAATCCATTTTAATTCCAGATTGGCCTTTGACCCAGGCCATACAAACCTGATGTTACCTTTGCTGTGGTTTTGTTAGAGTGGATCTATAACAAAAATGGAGACTGGGAGGGATTGTTCTTTTAGAAAAAAGTTCCAACTTATTATTGTGCATCTTCTGTATTCAGAACTTTTTGTTCTTGTAGAGAAAAGATAAGTTTTTTAAACAATGGTAAAATTAATTAATGCTTCCTGAAGTCAATTAAGCAAATAAACCAGCAACATTTCAAGGGAGAAGTCTATCATAAACACAGCATAATCTCAGTTTGTGTATAAGGCAAATATCTGTAGTTTAAAACTTTTTAGACCTTAGGTGAAACAAAGCCTTTTAGAGGCAGTTGGGTTTCATAGGTAAGTGAGAATCCCTAATCAATTTATTTTACCGTGAACTTCCAGTGGCTGCCCTTAGATCTCTGATGGTGCTGCTGTAGTTTATTCTGCCAGTTCATGGATTAAAGTTCACAACTTTCCTCTGTTAGGTTAAGTATCAGCAGGCTGAACTTACTCATGCAAGAGAACTATGTAGCCTACAGAGGTTTATAATTGTGCTGACTGACTTAAACAAACATCCTCCCACCCCAGTCAGCAAATAATCTAAAATGAGGACAGAAATCATACTGTAGATCTCTTACTATGTTACTACATTTTGGTCTTATGAATCTGTAGAAACCTTTAAGAAGTCTTCTCAAGCTGACTTCTGGTAAAGTTTCTTACTCCATCTTCAATCCTGTAGCACCACTGGTTTGCTCTTGTGTCTTCAAACTTATTTCCACAACCCTTTAGGGAGATTGTGTTTCTAAATCAGAACCAAAGCATGTAACTTTAAATTGTTTTTCTTGCAACAGCATATCTTTACTACTTCTACCCCAAGTACTGAACACTTTCCCCTTATTTTTAAATGTACTGTTATGACTATTTTAATATTCATCCTTCACTGATACTCTTTTCCTCTTCTTCCTCTCTTTTTTCCCTTCTGGTTCTGTCTGAATACCCTAGGAGATCTCTTACCCAAAAATGTGTTTCCTTGGGTGTGTCAGTTATGGCAGGTCTAAACCAGCTGTCAGGTGACTGAAGCCTTTGTTTTGATCCAAATAAGCCAGAATGTTTAGGACTTCCAAACACATTGCACGGCACAGACCGGTCATCTTGTAATCTGATCTGAAAGTATGAAGATAGTCACTGATCTTATAGTCATAAAAGTAGGTTTGGGAGAGGTCCCCAGAGGCCATTTAACCAGTGGAAGTACCACAGGGCAGAACTAAAGGTCAGGGTTACTATCCTTACTGGTTGTTACTTGTCTGAACTCTTCTTACAAATCTTGGACCTTAAATGTGTACATCTCTTCTCAGCCTTTACTGTAAAATGTTCAGATGTGAAACCAATTTCTGTGTAAAAGTTTTAATCATGAAAGAGACGTTAACCATTCTTGTGAAAACTTGGAATTCAAGCTTACTGGCTACCAGTCTGAAAACAGCTTAAAATCAAAACTGTGTTTACAAAAAGATTCACAGAGTTGAAGACTTTAAGTTTTATTTGAATGGAGGATTACCTCAGGTATAATAGAGTTAAACTTTTATTTATGAAACTTTAGAGCATGTGAAGTTTCTCTCATTCACCTGTGGAGAAAGAATTTTTTTTTAGCAGGATTAAAGGATATAAAGTTTGAGTTAGCAATTAAAATTTACAGTATTTTGAAGCTCCAGATCTCTAAAACCTGAAACTCTTATGATTGAAGGATGTAGGAACAAAAGTCAGAAGCAAGGTAAAAGTTGTATGAAATCCTTGCAGATCAGAATGATGGAATTTCACAGAGAAATACAGCATACTGTGGTTAACTCCTTTATATTGTATGTGCTAGATAGCATTTGTTTTCTGACACTCTGACACTTTATGCACAGACAGAAGAAGAACTTTTTTGCATTTTTTCTTCATGTAGTTAAGAAAAATTCAGATTAATTCTTCTACTTACGTTGCTCACTTTGATTTCCTTGCAAGAACCAGCCTTTGTGAAAACACGCAGATGTTTCAAAAGCTAATAAATGGTGGTGTTACACCTGGGAGAAAAGTTGCATGGTGAAGTGTTGGTTGCAAGAAGCTTTCAGTGTAGCACAAGAACAATACATCTGGAAACATGACAACACATCCATTGTTGAATCGTTTTAGAAAATTGCTCAAGCTCTAACTTTGCTATTGTTTGTCTGAAGGAGGAGGAAAATTACTGACTCTTCCTCATGCATGGATGATTCTTCCAGCATGGAAGCAGCATGATTGTTCACCTTCTTTACTTTGGGTTTGGTTTGGGGTTTTGTTTGTTTGTGGTATTTTGTTGTTTATTTTGTGGGTTCTGTTTGGTTGGTTGATTTTAGTTTGATTCATCACTTTAATCTTTCTTTTATAGCATTTTTCTATCTGGAAAAAAAAGAGGGAATGGCTAGAACTTAATCTTGACTGTTAATGCATCTCATTTTTGTATAAACAAGTATCCTTGTCTGTCATGCTTAAGTGTCTGTTGGAATGTTTGTCTGCAGACTGTTATTATGGAAAGGCTTTATGTTACATTCAACAAATGTGAACAGTAAGAATCACTTAGTTATGGCAAGAGCATCTTTGCAAATCTTTTGTTCTCAAATTTGCATATGTTTTTTAAAAGATAGATATTTTATTAAGAAGGTACTATTTTGGAATACTATCAGGTGCTGAAATATCAGCAGATGTTGTTTTATAATAGGAATAAAGTAAAATAATGACTCCATGTTTGCAAACATTTGCAGAAATTACTTTCGGCTGAAATATGCATGTGGCCCATTTTCTGCAAGTCTATACCTGGAAAAATAGTTTTGAAACACAAGATAACCTTTCCTTCAAAACAAAACAAAACAAAACAAAGCAGACATCCATTTGAAATGCAGTTTTTCACAAAAGAAATTGAGAATAGAGATTAATGTATCAAAAGGGTACTGTTCACGTCATTTTAGTGAAAATTAATCTCTTGTGAAAGTGAGGCTTAGAGTGCTACTAGATTGCATCAGACAGGATGTGTATCTAAATGTCAGCTAGGACTATGCAGTGAGATAGTGTCTGTCACAAACCAGTATTTGATGTGTCTCAGCAATTTCCTTTGTGTAGCAGAATAAAGAAGAATAAACCAAGAGAAAGCCTTTTAAGCTCTTGCCAGAAAAGCCTAAGAGTCAAACTGTTCAAAGCTGACTGTTGGAACAATGCATGTGTAGCGATCATGGATTAGGAAAAAAGTACTCATTGGGCTGTGGGTGTAGAAGGATAAATATTTCATAGCTCTCACTACATCAGTAGCAGGCTCACAGACATAGAAGTGTGACTATGCGTGGGTTTGTTTTGTGAGTTTTGCTTTGCTGTTGCTCTCCTCAAGTAATAGTAGAATAATCCATAAAAGCATTGACCAAAATGAAAGCTGTATGTTTCCTAAAAACTCTTACATTCCTTAAAATGTAAAAGCAGAAATCTAAATAGTAGAGTGTAAGTGAATAAATTAGGTTTAATTAAAAAGATACCTAGCCAATGGTAGGATTAATAGTAGGTCTTTGACATCATGTAGGGGATGATTCTAATGAAGTCTATTTTTCATTCTTTTCTCCCCCAAATCCTTTGAAAAGTGGGCTTCTAAATTCAAACATTGTTGTGCCATGAGTTTATGCCAAGTTTGTGGATGTATCTGTAAAGAGTGGAAAGCTGATACATACTGACTTATAAAATTTTGTCACAATTGCCATGAACATTTTTTCATGCCTGCACGCATAAGCTTTTCACAAACTTGATAGAATGCATGCATCTTCTCTTCATCCATAAAATTAACAACTTCCTTACAAACTCAGATTATGGCACTTAGAGGTCACATGCTTGAGTTTGCCTTTCTCATCTTAATCCTTCCTCTCTGAAGCTTATTCTCAGTTTGAGACACTCAGAAGTTTGAACATGAGCTTGTCCCTCTTCCCTCCTGAGATTTTATTCTCCTGCTGAATCTGCATATCTTTCAGTTAGAAATACATAAACATTGAAGTCCCCTTTAAAAGGCAATTTTAGCCACTTGTATACTGCAAAAATTCTAATTCTTTATTCAGGCTGAGAAGGTTGGAGGTTCTTTTTCATGTATTCAACTTTAAATTTTAGAATGTTGAGGTTTCGATTATATATGTGTGTGTGTGTATACACATCAATCAGGCATTCAAGGATTTAAAGATGACAGGATTTGATCTATGTGTTGTCAGGAAAAGAAGATGCTTGGGAGAATAAATGTTACCAAGGGGAATTCTCTCTGATATTTACATGTGCCAAGAGTGTCTGAAATTACTGTTTATCAGGGGTTGAGTTGCATCTGACGATGATACTTAACACCATCCTGCCATCATTCCAGCTTCAAATTGAAGTGCTGGCTGGAGCAAAGTATCATGGGCCTTGAAGTTCAGATTGTAACCTCAGAGGCTTCCGGTTCCTGTTGTGGCTTCCAGTTTCTCGTTCGGGGTGTTGGTCTTTTCCGCTGTGCTGGCTATGGATTGAGGGCTGGAGATTGCTGGCTTCAGCTGCTGCTTCTGCATTTTGCTGTGGTTTTTTTGCAAATAGGCTAAGGTAATTGCATATTGTGTAATTTCCAGTAAAACTCTACCTCAACACAGAGTTGCTTGGGTTTTTGGTTGGTTGGTTTTTTGTACGTGTGTGTGTGTGTGTGTTACTTTTCCTCCCATCTGTGTGGGGGAAGAGAGACTTGTGAGACTGGGCTGTGTTTAACCCAGGACACTGTTACATATTAGAGTTAACTTTTGTATGAGTCATGAATGGCTATGTGGGAGGCTAAATAATGCATTAAGTACATTTTAATATACTTTGAATATATGATTTGTTTTTATCAAGGTTAAACAAAGAGGGAATCTGACTTTATGCACGTTTTGCAAATAAATTTGTATGTAAACTCACGGTAACAAACTTTTACCTTTATTGTAATGTGGAATAAATTGTAACAACATTTGATTTTTAATTTATGTTTTTTAACATAATGAATATTTAACAGGGTTGTAATCCTATTTTTAAAATAATAATTTCTTGTTATTATTCTATACTAGGGTCATATTATGTCTTTTGTGAGAGGCTTTCATAACCTTAATTTGCCCTTTTGGCTATGGTGGTGTTTGGTAATCTAGAGAGAATGGTGTTTCAACAGGCATTCAAGTCACTCAAGCCCTCCTTACAGTTAAGTTTTGGGAACCCTGTGATTCTTTTTGCTGATATTGATGTTTGATTTGCAAAATACAGGCAAGAAACCTAATGAATCATCATATTTTGAGTGAATCTACTTGTGTGTAATAATTTGGTTTTGGTGTTCGATCACCCTAGAGTCACTACAAGCACAGCTTCCAGGCCAAGATGTTACCAGGTGAAGATGTTTACTATGTTATACAGCAAGGTTATATAGTCTTTTAGAAAGCATGTGTCACATCTTAATTGGTTATTTTCTACTGGCGTGCTTGCAATTAAGGCATACAGTAGGTTAAAATAACAAAACAATATTTCAACACATCCAGCCAAATTCTGCCAAGCCTTCCTCCTCAGTTGCAAGATCTTTACATTCTTTTCTAAGTCAAAGATTAAACATGGCCTTCTCTAACTCAAGCAAGGGCAAATCTTCCTCTACATTGCTCTCTTTCTTTCTCTCAGTTACCGATAAGGTGTGCATTCCTAACTTAAGGGCAAAACATAGCTGTTCCAAAGCTATCTGAAAACAACCCTTCTCCTACATTTGTGCAGAAAAGGAGATACAGGAAAGACCTCATATGTCACACTTGAAGGCATAAGGGAACTAACCTAAGGATGGCCTTAATTTGTGACAGCAGACTGAGATTTAGAATTCTATCAAGGTCCGTAAGGAAGGAATGAGCCCAAATGAAACAAGTGAAAAACAATGCCTGGTATCTTAAGGATAAAGGGAATAGAGAGTTCCTCCTTATTACAGATGGTTTTCCCCCCTTCTGTCTACAATGGGAGCATCAGCTACTAAAGCATTGTTTCTGCTTGGGCCCATCATGCTTGTGTCTGGCATGTGTGAATGAAAAATGGATAAGCAGAGATGATAAGTTAGTGTTGCTTTTGATGGTGTTCCAAGTTTCTCAGAAGCTTGGAAGGAACAAGATCAACTAATGCTCATAAAACATTTCCAAAGGAGACTGAGGTGAGCAAGTCTGAGTTGACTAAAAGGTGATAGAGAAGGTACTAACTTCTGACTGGGTGCTAGGGATTAGCAAAACTTGAGGAGGTATTTGAACTTTTGTATAATGTGGTGCTGAGCAAAGTTTAAGAAAAAAAACAGAGAAAGTTTAAGTGCCTATCACAATGCCACTTCCATACAATACCTTGGTGCTTTTCCATGGCAGACTGTTGGATTTTTATGTGATACCATGAGCATTTTCATTGTGTTGTTTTCTGCTCTCAGAACAATAGTTTCTGACCAAACATAAGTTGATTGAAATCAGAAGAAGATGATTTTGGCTAGCTATGCATAATTTCATGTGCATCTCATCTTTACCTAAATGTCATCTTTACGTGCAGCTGAAAGGAGCTTCTTCAAGCTAAATAAAACCTGTTAGATAACAGAAATCCTGAGGTTCACTCCAGAGTGTTACTGTAGGGGAATTACTTACCACCAGACAGTGCTCCATTTCTGTTGAAAAGATGTTGCTACTGAAACAGCTGGTATTCATAGATTTACCTACATATCAGTGCAGAAAATGGCTACAATTCTGAAACCATCATTGGTCATATTTGGCAAATTACTCATTCTCTCTTCATTTTGAATAGTCTCCCTATGCATGAGATTTTTCACTCACATAAGTGTATTTATATTTATTACCTATTTATTTTGAAGGTTTTTTGTGTGATATTCTGTGTTCATATGCTGACCCTCTTTACAAAACTATGGGGAGGGCATACAAAGCAGCCAGTTGGAAGTACAATTCCTCATCTGCTCACCTCTGCTTGTTAATCATTTATACTTGGCTTCTATACTTAGACTCCAGAATTTGTAATTGTCTGTCCTTCAGTATAGCTGAAATTTGTCATGTAAATTTAGAAAGAGTCTTAAGTGAAGCAAAAGAATATTGGCAAATTGGCAGGGCTTTGCTGCTTCTTTGGCTTACCAGTATGTGTTTGTATTGTGGGAGATGAAGGAAAAAAAGAAGAAACAGAAATCTAGGCAAAAGAAAATGAAATCCAGGCAGAGATTGTCATTTTCATTTGTTTGCTATATCTGTCACTGCTTTGTGCCAGTGCATTTCTGGAATAATGAGTGGGAACACATCCATTTAGCTAGAAAAGCTTAGTTGTAGGGGTTTTTTTGTTTTGTTTTGTTTTGTTTTTTAAATTATTTCTGTCTTTTCTTTCTTACCTCCATGTGTTTGGTTGTATTTCTTGCATGTGTTTCTTGTGTAATTTTCTCTTCTGGTTTCACAGTAAATAAGAAAAATAGGTACTAAAAATGTTCACTTCCACTGGAATAAAGTTTCTCTTTTTATAGAAGATAAACATTTGTGGTTTGTTTATAAGATAAATGAGGAGCTGAATATATAATGTGAATGCGTTTGTTCTCATGAGAAATAGATGTGATATCAAAAGGTATGTACATACATTTTAAAGAGGTATCCATGACACAGCTGGCATGAATTCTATAGTGGTACAATTTAGCCCTTTCAGGTATTTTTTTCTGGTATGTATGGTGATTATCCAGGCTGTGTTATGTGCACTAAAAGTGGTTGTGGAAATGTCTTAAGAAGGTGGCACTCATGTTTACAGTTTTATGAGTATACCAATGCAGCTGCACAAGAGTAATTGCCAAGTAGCATCTGTTTGAAAAGAGATCAAGCTGCTGCTTTCCAAATATCTGGACTGTGTAGGAACATGGCATACTGCAGATAATTCTGGATTAAAGTAGTATTCTGTGACAATAGGACAGTACTTGTGGAAAGACACATGTTCTCCTTCGAAAATCAGACTATATGCAGACTCTGGGGGAAAAAAAAAAAAAGAAAGAAAAAGTAGTACTGAAAAAGTGCAGGAGTATTAGGAGATTGGTCTTACATTGTTCTTGCCCAGATGGAGGGTCTGCCACAAGCAGTTGCTGATAGTTTAAACCCTTTTGCACCTTGATGCTGATGTGTTGAGCAATTTAGAAGAAATGCAGTATGCTTTGAAAGAGGTTATATCTCCTTACATCTCTGTAAGGCACTATCTGCAAATGTAGTTGGCTATTTTTGCTTACAGACACTGATACAGAACATCATTGTCTGTACTGGCCTGTAACAATTAATGCTGAGTTCAATCACAGTTTCTATGGCATGCATATTCAAAGACTAGGCTTAGAGACACACTTTCTCAGTCACAGAGGGTTGTGTTTTTCAGTACTGCAGAGATATGTTCAATAGTTTTGCTAGGCTAATGGACATAGATCCTTTTGGGTAATTCTGCATGTAAGAGGTGAGTTCACCATAAGGCCTGTATCTTGGCAGTTATCTGTACCTAGTTTAAGGGCACCGTGTGATCCATAGCAACCCTGAACATTGACCTATAAACTACAAAAGCCCCACCATTTAAACTGAGAATAATTAAAAACAGTGGAGCAGTTTTGTGTCTGCTCTCCACTAGGCAGAATAATGTGTAATATGCATCTCAACACTGAGCTCTAGAGAGCTTTTGAGAAAGTGTTGTTAAAGAATATACACAAGTGTTGTTAAAGAATATACACAAGCCCTATGAGGAGAGGCTGAGGGAGCTGGGATTGTTTAGCCTGAAGAAGAGAAGGCTCAGGGGTGACCTCATTGCCCTCTACAACTACGTGAAAGGTAGTTGTAGCCAGGAAGGGGTTGGTCTCTTCTCCCAGGCAATCAGCACCAGAACAAGGGGACACAGTCTCAAGCTGCGCCAGGGGAGGTTTAGACTCGAAGTGAGGAGAAAGTTCTTCACTGAGCAAGTCGTTCGTCATTGGAATGGGCTGCCCAGGGAGGTGGTGGAGTCACCGTCCCTGGAGGTGTTCAAGAGGGGACTGGACGTGGCACTTGGTGCCATGGTCTAGTCATGAGGTCTGTGGAGACAGGTTGGACTTGATGATCCTTGGGTTCTCTTCCAACCTTAGTTATACTGTGATCCTGTGGCATAGCTAATGAACCATGGGAAAAGCTGGCTGTTTCCATAAGGCAAAAAGCTCTACTTCCTTCATCCCTAGGAAAGAGGCAGGAAACTACTTTTTTGCTGCTGCAATTAAGGAAAAGCGGAATTCTGAAATACTCAAGAAAACAAAACAGCCATATTCAGGCTGACACTTGTTATACTGTCTTAAGGAGAATGAAAGATCTCAGGAACCTGCAGCAAGAATGCAGGTGGGCAAGGAGCCCATGCAGTGGTGTACAGGAAGGAGGATACTGCTCTCATACATGGCTCAGATCACAAAGGGAAGGTCTTTGCTGCTTCCAGCATTCTACTTGTCTAGTCAGTGCTGTTCAGCCCAAGTCATATGTGGATTTGGGCTCCAAAATACCTGAGAAAGACACTATTTAATCATGGCATAGGAGTTAGTCCTGGTCTGAATAGAGGACTGAAATAATTTTGGTTTTTTTCCCCAGATGGTACCATAGTACTGTTAGTTCTGTTGTCAAGCCTGCAAATGATAAATCATGTTAAAATATGGAAATACTTTATTTATTGAAATTGAAAAACACATGTGCTTTGAAATACTGATCTTAGATGTATGTATGAGATTTATATATAAAAATTGTGGTTCAGCTGTTCTTTTGGATTTATTTGAAGTCAGGCAAATTGAAAACATGTTTTACTTAAGTAAGGTACTGACATCATAAACAGATATTTATTTCTCTAAATTGCTTTATGGAGCAGATTATGGCCTCTAGATGGTAATTTGATAGAATGAGCATTCGGGAATTGCATTTGATCTGTGTGATCTAGATCTGCCTACCTTATCACGGTATTTTTAGGCATTTGTTCTGAGAATATATCTTGGAGTCCAAGGTTAGGTGCTTATGCTCTCTGTCTGGTACATAGGGCTGGCTATATCCTTAAGTAAAGGATCCAGTCACTGAGTTCTGAGCCATTTAATTGCACTGAGGAGGAATGCTGTGAGCACAGGGAAGCATAAATGCCACCCTTATACTGAGTTAGGTGTCTGTATGAAATTTGGCAATAGGGATATGTCAACTCATGCAGCAGGCTTCTGCCATGAGAAAATTGCAACTAAAATGTATGATAAACTTTCTGTCGTGGTTTCTAAACTGAAATAGCAGTAAGTTGAAGACTCTGTGACCACTGTTGTGCATTCTTAAGCAAGTCTTCTCTAGTCAGTACTTCCAGATTTCATGCTTACTCTAGCACCTGACAATTTTCTTCTCCAAATCTGTAAAATAGTTCTATGGCTTGATGGCCATTGGCATACTGATTCCAAACAAGTGAACAAGATACCAAGAGAAAGAGTAGATCACTGCAAAATTATGGGAAATACAGACTGCAGGTTCTGTACTTGGACTTATTCATATATCTTCAGATATTTAGGTTAATTTAGCTTGATAAAAAGTAATGACTTCAAAGGAAACAAAGGAATTAATACAAAAGGAGTTTGGTTAGAGGTTAATATTTATAGCTATAGTTGTATATATTCAATTTTGAAAATTGATTCTTTGATGAAAACCTAGTAGTCTTTTTCCCAGGGTATAGTTATTATTGCAGTAAACAGAAATATTCAGCCTCAAAGCTATTTGTGTTTTGGTTTAATTTTTTAATTGGCTGTTTCAGTTAGGTGTATTAAAAGGTGAATGTAAGACTTGAAAAAGTCTCAGAATTCTGTATTTGTTTGGGTACCCAGGGTAAAGTGACACAATGGAAATCAGTTCTGGGAATAATCAGTAATGGGAGAGAATCAAAACAATCTTCTGTTAATTAGTTAAATAACAGCTTCATTGTAGCATTCACCATTTTTCTGTTGTGTGTCATTTAGTCTCTAAATGAAACCTGAATGAGTACGTGGCACTTGGTGCCATGGTCTACTCATGAGGTCTGTGGAGACAGGTTGGACTCGATGATCCTTGAGGTCTCTTCCAACCTTAGTGATACTGTGATACTGTGATTTTTCAGAATTTCAAAATTACCTTGGAGATAAATTAATTTGTCAGAAAAAAATTTCTTAGTGGAGAAAAAAAAAATTGAATAATTCATTGTCATTGTTTTTTGGGGAAAAAATGTTGTTATGCTGTTTCAGAGATTTAAAATTGAATATTTTGAATTAGATGCTGTTTCTGGTAGATGCATTTTACATTGGTTTCTGTTACTTACATTTAAAGATGAAGAAGAGAAGATATTAATTCTGAAGACACACTCAGGGAAATGCAGTAGCTGCCCAGTATTTGTTGTTGCTTTTAAGGATATTTGTCAGTAGAAATCTTGTTTGTAAGGGTAATAGCTGTAGGCAATAAGATCTGAGTCTTTGCCTAAGTATTTTGACAGTTCTAGGCAATGCCTCTGTGCCTCCTCACACTTGGGGAGCTGAGATGATGAAAGGTCAGACTGTTCATTTTTTTCTCTGCCCTTTTACTATGACAATGAGCTCTGGTGAAAGACTCCATGGGAACTGTTGAAAGTTCATCTGCATGAATGTTCAGAATTTTGCACACATTTTAATTTCCATTGGTGAGATGAAAGCTTCCTTGGTGAAATTCTTTCTGGCTCCTAGCTGCGTAGCTATTTTTGTTACTCTGGTAGAATACTGGATACTTTTTTGTCTGAATATCTGAGGAATAAAAAAAAGATAAAAACATATCTGAAGTTTTATGCTGTCAAACATACACAAAACCTTTTGCAATGGCATTTCTTTCTTCTTTTAATTAGGCAAGGATTTATTAATGAAGCCTTTATAATATGTCAGGACAGGTCTGTAGAAAAAATGCTCTAAGTTCATAGAAGATCAAAAATATGATCCCATCTATTTATGAAGACTGCTCTAGGCATGATTCCACAGCCTTTTCTCACATGGCTGCCAGTAGTGTTACTTGTAGGATATTGTGCAACTCAGCATGTGAAAACAAAGCTGAACGAGTTCTAGTCAACATATGCATTGACAAATGAAAGCTGAGTGGAGAATTTCACATGCTAATGTGTATGTAGGCAAAATCCTATATAAGCTGATGTTGGTTGTTTTTTTTTGGTAACATAATGTGGTCCATATGGATGCATCAGGATACCTGAGTGGATGCACAAGTTGCTCTCAAGTAAACTCAAGCATAAAAAGGAAACATGCAAGTGGTGGAAGCAGGAACAAGTGACCTGGGAGGAATACAGACACACTGTCCAAGCACATGTGGTTGGGGTGAAAAAATCCAAGGCACAGATGTAGTTGAATCTGGTAAGAGATGAGAAGAGCAACAAGAATATTATATTAAAAGAAATTAATGGGATAGGAACCAACTGCTGTCATCTATCTCTTTAAGTTATATCCAGATTGTATACTCTTATATTCTAGCTATCTAGCAGAGGAGGCTGAGAAAGCTGCAACTGGAGAATTGATACATGAACTGTCATGTCCAAATAATGTACAAAAATATGCTCACTGTGTAAACCAAGAATATTATTTCACTAAAATTTGTAACTTCAACGATTTTTCTGGTCCATACCCAGCTATGACACACAAAAGAAAGAACTGCTTTAATTTTTAATTGGAGAGGGGGAAAATGGTGAAGTCATTCTTATTTCTATAAAATGATATATAAAACATATGAAGTTATTGTGCAGTTGCATTTTTATCTAGGTGCATATTAACACAAGGAAGTAAGGAATTATTAATTACTTGGGCAAAAATTGAACAAATATTTGTGCTGAATTTGTCAAAACTTCATTGACAGCCGTGATCAAATAATGGTGAATGTGATGAAGGTACATTCTCACTGCAGCTAAGATTAACTAGACAGGGTGGAACAGAGCAAAATAATTCATCACTTTGAATGAATCCAATCAGACTGAGGCACTGTAAATGCATTTTAGAGTTGAAACTCATGGACAGTTCAGTGCTTTGAGAAGTCTCTCTGCTAATGACCCTTGTCTATTGGGAAACAAAATGCAACTTTAAGCCTGAGAACACAATCATGCTAGAGGAAATGTACCTTGGAGATGGAGTTATGGACATCACAGAAAGAAGTTTATCATTAACTGCAAAAAGTAAGTAACAATGTGTCATTTAAATAAATACGTGAAGAGGGAGTAATTCCCACTGGACTTTTCCAGAACAGCAGGTATATATACAGTGCAGAACATGACAGAAAGCATCTTGAAGTCCTTGCTGGGAGAACTAGCAAGGACTAGAACTAGAACTCTGATTCTAAATAGCCATCTGATTGAAAAGTACCAGAAAACTGGAGGTAACTTTTTCCAAAAACATGCACAGATTGAATCTGGTTTATGTAGTAAATCAGTCAAATAGATGAAAGAACTTAACACAGAAAATGAAGTTCTGGAGAATAAAATCTGAGGAGAAAAGTGGATTAAAAGCAGTCTTCAAGAAGAACATATGGTCTAGTTGAATACTTGGCATGAAAAGCAGCCCTTTGAAAGTGGCCACAAAATGGTCACAAAATTAGGGTCTCTGAAAGCCAGCCAAAGTGAAAAAACGTGAGACGAATCCCACCCAATCACCATGCAGAGAATAATAATAGAGTGCTGGAGCAGGTTGAAGGCAATGTAAGCCTACAATGAGCAGACTGAAGGAGATAGGCTAATGCCGTGTTTACTAGGCTGATATACATAATTTTCAGCCACAATTCTTACAGAGTATGTAGTTGAGACTCTCCAGATGCACATCTTTACAAGATCTGCAAATGGCCGCGCAGATCCTGCCTGTAGTCATTCAGTTTTCCTGCCTAAAACATACTCTCCCAAAAGCTGAGCAAAATTCATGGACTCTGAAGTTATTTACAACTCATAAATCTGCAGGCAGGTCAGCATGTTGTACCTTACGTCTAGGGTCACACAGCCCAACACTCTGTTACGTGTAGCTGGCCTGTCAAATGATGCAAGACTGTTGCAGACAGTGACATGGAGTACTTGAGTAAAAATACCTTTAATACCAAAGGTAGGAAAGGAAAAATCAAAACAAAGAGCATCTGAATCAAGTGATTCCCAAATTGCTCCTTCTGTAGGAAAACCACTGTGAATTTTCTGATGTATAATGGACTTAGTACAGCTGATAAGGTTACCTGCTGTTCTTGTGCAGAGCAGGGTATAGCAGATGTGTCAAACTTCATTTTTAGAAGTGTTAAACTCATCCAAATTGGAGCCAACTTTGGAGTCACATCCCTGAAGCAAGGATTCTGTGATCGATTGCCTATGAAAATATTTAATGGATTAGAATACTGAAAGAGTTTAACTACTTTTCTGTACTGCAGAGAGATAGTTTGCTGTATCCCTGATAAAATTTTTGATTGCCTGTGTGAAGCTGAACATCTTGAAGTGGCATGTGAAAGCTGAAAAGTGCAGTAGAGGTAATAGTTTTAACAGCTAGCATACTGCCTTTGAGTGTAAGAGACTGATTCATGTGTTTGTCATCTGATTCACAGCATGGATTTGGAGTTGTCTCTTCTACAGCCGTAGGATTCAGAAGACTCTTTTTGTTTTTGTTTTTGGTTTTGTTGTTGGTTTTTTTTTCCCCCTTAGTTTGCAGATATTTAATGCAAGCTCCAAGAAGTTTTTCTAGTGACATTGTAGTGAAACTTTCAAAATATTTTGGAAATGGTGGTGATGAGTGGAATTTTAATTTTTATGCTTTGGAGTCAAATCGACACTTTCCACAGGCATCTTTGTTAGTATTGTTGGAAATGTTCTAGTGAGATTTAGTGTATTTTTTGTGGTACAAGATTATGACTTCAGGGAAGGGAAAGTCTGCAGGACTTTGCAGATGTGCCTGTGGTGTGCTTCTGGTGCCACAGGCTGGTGTGCTGTTAATGCTGTGCTGGCTAGTGTTTATTATGCTGACACTGATGAGATACAGCTGAAGTTTTGTAATTCTTCAGGTGTCTCATTTAGTTTATGTCTATTTTGAGTAACTGATAGAGGAACAGGTGGGTTGATTTGAGTAATACTGCTCTGCTACCCTAACAGTACAGACTTTGCTAGAAGCACTGTAGTGGATGTGAACATATGTGGCATACCAGAGTTGCATTAGTCTGGTTAGCATGTGGATTGATGGCAGTATTAGCTAGGGAAGCATGAAATTTGATACAGACTGTGCACTATACTTCCTAGCATCATGGGACTGGAGTAGCAGATGTTTATGTTAATTGAAGCATGTTGAGATATCCTTTATCTCACTATCTGTGGTATAGACATCACTTTTAAATGCCTGTTGAACAGGCAGTATAATTACTGTGTGGAAGTTTATAAATACTGTAATTACTGAGTTTGATGTTAATGCAGCTATGATAGACATGGGAATACTAGTTGAGACCCTTTTCCTACTGGAATTTGTTTTGTCTCGTTTCATTTTCAGAAGAGGAGGCTTCAGAGCAGTTAGATCATGTTTGGTGTAAGTCACATGAAAAATGGAGTATCTGAATCTACTTTTTCTTGTTTTGAAAGTAAATGGACTGTTGCAGGTCCCTACATCAAGTTTCAGAGAACTGTATTGACTTTTTGGTATCTCTTTGTCATCTGCTTGATTAGCAGAGACCTCTGTGATATGCCTGAGATTGTGAACAGTATTTGATTCTTCGGGGCAGTAGAAAATAATTGGGGGAATGTTTGATTTATCATATAAATTCTGCTGCTGTTGCTGTCATTGCTTCTAGGACAATTGATCTGCTAAAATAAGCTACTACTTGAAGAAATGATTTGGACAGGGGCAACAGGTGCCTATTTGTCTCCCAGTGCAACCACTCTGCAAAGTTCTTGAAAAGCAGACCAAAATGCCACTCTTACAGACTCCATATAGGATATATTCTTCCCTTCCAATATCTTATTGCTCATACCAACATTCCATCACTTTGAATGACATACTTGGCAATACTCAGAAGATCTTGCTAATAACTTGGAAAATGAGCAGACATTGGAAATCTGATGAATAATTCTGTTGGTGGACAGCAGAGCTGAAGTTGCTCTTTCATGGTGGTGTCAGCTCTACAGGACTGTCTGGTGTGAAAATGAAAACAACCTAGTTGTGGAGAACAGGTGAGGATCCGAATGCACGCAAGCAATTGATTTTTTAACAGATTAATGCTGGGCATAGGTTATTGCATATAACAGGCATAGCTAGTTATGTCTTGACATGCTTTAGTATCTACCTAATTATTAGTAGAAACTTGCAGCACCTCTTCTTCTTTCAAGAGGCTTTTAGCATTATTTTACAGTACTTGAGGATCAATACTTTATATGAACAGAAGTGTTTTGGATGTCCCCATTTATAGGTATTACTTTTCAGAAAAGAAGGCATACAACACTATACATATGGGAGCATCCTCCATACATAAATCAGTGGCAAACATAAACATCTACTGTCTGTACAAATTCTATACATATTGCATATTGTTACTTTTTTCCAAGTAGAAGGTATGAGACATCTAATGCCATTTCTGGAATGCTTACTCCTCTTGCTAGTATAGGCCTTTTGGTTTTCTGACTCCACAAGGTTAAAATAATACTTACTGATGTTACTGATCTTTCCTTTTTTTTTTGTTCCCACTTTTAATGCTACAATCTCTCATCTTGACATTATCTCCAGAATGATTCTTGGCTTCCATATAGAATCCTAGAATGGTAGAAGTTGGAAGGGACCTCTGGACATCATGGAGTCCAACCACCTTGCCAAAGTAGGATTATCTAGGACAGGTCACACAGGAACACATCCAGAAAGGTCTTCCAAATTTTCCAGAGAAGGGAACTCCAGAACCTCTCTGGACAGCCTGGTCCATTGCTTCTGTCCCCCTTACAATAAAGAAGTTACTTTACCTCATGTTGAGGTATAACTCCCTGTGTTCCAGTTTGTATCCATTGCTCTTTGTCCTATTACAGGACACCACTGAAAAGAGGCTAGCACCTTTTTCTTGACACCCACCCTTCAGGTATTTATAAGTATTAATAAGATCTCCTCTCAGTCTTTTCTTTTCCAGACTAAACAGCCCCATGTCTCTCAGCCTTTCCTCATAAAACAGTTGTCCCTGTCCCTTAAGCATCCTTTTAGCCCTCTTTGGGACACTCTTTAGTGTATCCTTCTTGAACTGAGGACACTTGAAATGGACACTATACTCTACATGTGGTCTCACCAGGACAGAGCAGAGGGAGAGGAGAATCTCTCTTGACTTTCTGGCCACATTCTTCTTAGTGAACCCCAGGTACCACTGGCCTTCATGGCCACAAGGGCACACTGCTGTCCCATAGATAACTTCTTGTCTACCAGGACTTAGGGTCCTTCTCCATGGAGCTACTTTCCAGCAGGTCAACCCCTAATCTGTACTGGTACATGGCGTTATTCCTCCCCAGGTACAGGACTGTCTACTTGCCCTTGTTGAACTTCGTTAGGTTCCTCACCACCCAACTCTCCAGCCTGTCTCACTGAATGGCCACGCAGCCTTCCGGTGTGTCAGCAATCCTCCTGGTTGTGTATCATTGGCAAACTTGCTGAAAGTACGCTCTATCTCCTCATCCACATCATCGATGAAGATGTTGAATGAAACCAAACCCAATACTGACCTCTAGGGAGCACCATCAGTTACAGGTCTCCAACCAGACTCTACACAATTGATTGTGACCCTCTGAGCTCTGATGTTTAGCCAGTTCATGATTCATCTCATCATCTGCTTTTCTAACCCACACTTCCTGAGCTTGCCTACAAGGATGTTACATGAGACAGTGTCAAAAGCCTTGCTAAATAAAGGTAGACAACATCCATTGCTCTCCCTGAATCTGCCCATTCAGTCACACCATTGTAGAAGGCTATCAGATTAGTCAAATATTTCCTCATGGTAAATCCATGCTGGCTACTTCTGATAACCTTCTTTTGTTCCATGTGCTTAGAGATGACCTACAGAATGAGCTGCTCCATCACCTTTCCTGGGATGGAGGTAAAGCTGACTGGTCTCTAGTTTCCTGAGTCTCCTTCTTACCCTGTTTAAAGACAGGAGTAACATTTGCTTTATTCCCATTTTTCATGATCCAGACACCTCTCCCATTTTCTATGATCACTTGCCCCCTCCTGCCTTTCAGAAGTTTGGTTCATGGGCTTCCTTCAAGCAGTTATATGATGAGGACAAAGTTACCCCTCCTGAAGTCCAGAGCTGCAATCCTGCTTACTGCCTTGCTTCTTTTCCTAACAATATTAAACTCTACCATGTCATGGTTGCTGTCACCAAGGCTGCTTCCAACCTTCACATCCCCAACTAGACCTTCTTTTTTTATTAATACAAGGTCCAGCAGTGCATCTTTCCACCTTGGCTTCTCTACCACCTGCATCAAGAAGTTGTCATCAATGCAAGAGTTTTGTGAAGTGACTGTGTCTAGCTATGTGGCCTTTCAAAGAAGTATCAGGGTGACTTGTTCTTGTGTTATGAACTGAGTTACTCATCCAGCTTTGTTACTACCATTTAAAATCTGAGACTGTGGTCATGACTGGAGGCAAGCACAAATGACAGTTGTTCTAGGCTTAAGAGAGAAACAGAGATCTCAGAAGCTGAACTCTTACATAGATGATGGAAAGTGTAATACTGAGGAAAAGCTTCTCTATTACATACTGTACTGGTTGTAGAGAAGACTTTGTGAAAGGGCATATTTCTTGAAGAGACAGAAAGTCATGTTGTTCTGAACAGATGTCACAACATGTACCAGAGCAGAGCAGCAAGCATGTTTTACACACAAAGGAGGAAAGTGCTGAAAAATGTTAAGCAGAGCAGACAGATTGCACTTGGCCAGAAACTACTGTGAGAGAACTACATCAAATATGAGCAGGAGTATAGCTTTTTACTGGCTTAGTTATTTTGGTCTGTTTACAGAAGTTTCCGATCTGCACATTGAAAAATTCTTATTGGCTTGATTTAATATCAGAGTTGTGTCCTTAGTATACATGTAGAGAAAAGTGTAAGCATTATGAGAATGGAGAGGAGAGTTAACTATGTTTGTACTGACAAGGTAACAAATGTCAGAAGCCCATACACCATAGAAAAATGTGTCTTACTGTAAACTCCTTTTATGCCTGCATCTCCTGTAAATTCATTGTGAAACTGTAGTATGGATAAGTGGCAGGGACCCCTAGCAGAAGATGGAACAGTAAATACCAGAGACTACATTAAATTTATGAACCTTGCCTACTTTCTGCTTGTAGGGAGGGCTGAATTGGAAGGGAAAAGTACAAAAGTGATGTGCAATATATATGCCTCTATTCTCATTCTAATTTGCTACTTCAGTAAATCTAATAACTTCAACACAAAACACAAACTTGACATTTAAAACCTGGGGTTTTTTTTCAACAAAGGGACATCAAATGGTTCTAGGATTTTATAAATTGTAAAAGTAATCCTGCAAGGCTTCTCAGCACAGATTGACATGTAAACTTAGCAGCCAAAAAAAAAATCAATATAGACAATAATTTACCGACTTGCAGCATTCTGTTTTGTATAGTTCAAGACTAATTACTTCTATTCAATATTTTTCTAATGGTAAAGATAATTCCTCTTTCATTGGTTTAAGAGTATATGATGCCTCAGTATACCTGAGCCAGATATTTCACTTCTTACATTATAGTAAGATCTTTCCAGTTTTGACAGCATGAGGAGACTTCTTGGTCAGAATGCTAAATCCAGTTCTTAAGAAGAATTGTGAAATTAGTATAATGAGTGTTTCATTGTGAATACTAATGCCAGCAAACTTTCCATAGATATCCGTAGGTTTGGATGATACTGTTTGTTATATGTCCTCATTTGCTTAACTTTCTGTGAGTGCAGCACAGCTGTAGTCAGGTTGCATATGACATCCTTCTGCTCAGGTTCTAGACCATTCATTTTGTGTAATGATGGTGTATGAATACATCAAGTTGCACTATCAGCTGCACCTCTTATTATACAGTGTTCAGGTCTTTGTGATACAGTGTTCAGACATCTTGATTCTAAGTTTAAATTCTGAAGGCTTGAATCACAAAATATTATGTCTCTTATACATTTTGATGTTCAATAATTGGGAAATTTATGGCTCCCTAAAAGTTTGTTAAAACCTGAAGACAAATTCTCTGCTCTCCTGTTTGAAAACTGTAACACCCTGACAGTGTGGATGATGAAGATTTGAGGAATGTTGGTGATAATACTCAAATGTTAAACTTTTTATTTAACAGCTAGAGAGCCTTGTAGGAGCTTGCCACAAAGCACTGCCTTCTCTTCTTTCCAGTGTTCATTAAAATAATTTACAATATAAGAAAGACTAACTTGAAGACATGGAAGTGTACTGATCTTTTTCACAAACTTCAGTCTTTCATGATACACTGACGGTTTGAGCTCCTCTGCTTGGATCTGCTAACATCACAGTTTGATAATGTCTTGATCTTCAAAATGTATCTCAGACCCAAATACTTCTTTTTGGGGGGATTGGTGCTTTTTGTTAGTCCTTGTGAGAAATTCAAAGCTCTAACTTTGTCCATCTGTGTCACACAAAGTCCCTACTGCAAGCAGAATAGTGCTTTTGTCTGGCAGGTCTGTAGGTAGTTCCATGCAGCAGTGCACCTATTTATAGTATAGAACAAGGACAAAGCACAGCAAAGGCTTAAACAGAAACAACAGTGATGTAATTTCTGGGTTGATGCCATGTAAGCAGAAGCAGGTGGCTAGCTTCAGTGCAGTTAATGCAATTCCAAGCTACTCAAGCACCAGAAAGAAAATACCAAAAGCTGAAGCCTTTGTTACTGATGTGAAATAGTGGTGCTTTTGGTTTTGGGGTTGTTTGTTTTGTGTTGTTGTTATTGTTTTGTTTGTTTGTTTGTTTTCAAGTAATATATCTGGATTTCTACTACAGATTGGCCAGAAATACATATGGCAGATAGAAATGGATGTGCATGGAAGTGCATGGCTGAGCAAGGATCTCCTATCAGAACTCAGAAGATGTAAAAATGAATGCTATATAGAAGTTGAATGAAGGAGCAAGTGACCCAGGAGGAGTGTTGAGTAGCTGTCTGATCTTGCAGGAATAGGCTTAGGAAAGCCAGCAGAACTAATAACAAATAACTTGGAAAAGGCAGGGTACTCAGTGCCACTGTGATCTCAGGTTTTGCCAGTAAGAGCAGTCTTCTGGAATCTCTGGCCCCTGAAACCCATGGTTAAGTCTTCTTTCATTTCTGTCTTTTTTTACTGTTCTTGTGGGGCAGCAACCAGGAGATCTATGCGTCTATCTTTTTCTCTCCCTTTGTTGCAAGAGTCAGCCTGCTCCAACCAGATCTAAATGTTAGCACTGGATGCATATTACATTTCCCTCGCTTGTCCTAGAAGGAATGGCAGACTAAAAAAGAGCAGTACAGATAGCGAGAATGTGTTTATTGCATGGGTGCTGACATCGACAGAGTGTAACCAGGCAACAAGAAAGCAGAACTTTCATTTATCAGAGAGCATGCAGAAAAATTTCTAGATGATCTTGAGTGTAATCTAGATGATTTTAGGTGTAGTCAACACTTAAGACAGGACTTGGAGTCTTGATTTTTTTCTTTTGATTAAAAACCATAAATTACTCAGTCCATATTTGATAAGCATTTCAATACTCTTTCCCTTGCTGTGAAGAATAACTTTAGTGATGTTACTTGTAAATGATAAGTTTAGTGACATCCATAGCTCATGATACACATCATCTTCAAAGCTACTTATGGAAAAAAACCAAGGACAGAAATGTAAAGAGAAAAATGGAAAACCTTTCTCCCATGGCCAGCAAGGAAGAGAAGCAATTGGGATATGTAGATGAGCATCCTCTCCAGTGTAACAGGTGGTCTCCCCAAATGCATATTCTGAGAGATGTTTGGAGATTGATCAGTAACTGCAATAGCAATGACAGGCTTCAGCTACTCCCAGGAAGCTTGCTTATTTACTGTTTGGCCTCTTGTTGAGTTGTTTCATCAAAACTTCAATTTGTTATTGAAACTTTGGTCTTACTGCCAGGCTTCAGTGTAATGCGTAGCCAGGCTTCCTTTTGTCCCCTGGGGGAAGCAGGGCTCTCACAACCCTTGCCCCCACAGGGTGGGTGTAACCCAGCACAGATACAAATGAAATTCCCTCTGTACTCCCTGTGCAACACAAGACACGTGCCTATTGTGCTCAGAAAGTAGAAAACCCATTGACTTTTTTGGCTTGTTTTGTTTTTTTAATTTGTATGAGTGCATCTTTCAGTTTAGAATTGATTATCATTTGTTGAGAACCTACACCGGACAAGATTTTGATGTTGCTGGGGTGAGGACAGTGGGAGGGATTTGAAGGCATGCATTTTAAGTACATTCAGACTCTTACCAAGTCAGAATTGTTATCCCTTCTCTGTCTTGCATCCTGTCTGCATTATACCAGCAGGATTATTGAGAAAGCAATCCCTCTTCATTAAAACAAGAACAGCCGCTTGGCTTATCACACTTGGAAAGCTAACATTCTTTTGACAGTAAGACATGACAAGCTGCATCTATAATACAAAAATAAAGCAATAACTTTCAGACAGCATAACATCAAGCATGATTTTGGATGTAATTTAAAAGATTAAAACCATCTATTGAACATACATTACTCTATCCATTTAGTTTGTATTTGTCAGTGCTATGACTACTGTATGCTGGGAGTTGCTCATGTGAGCATTAAGAGGCATTTGATGCATTACTGGGCTGGCTGGTTAGTATGTGCTAATTTAGTGAGTTAATTTCACTGTAGAGGAGTTCATGAATATGTTTGGAAGGAAGGAATTAAATTGATGAGTACAAAAATAATAATTAAATGATATTAATCCAGTGCAGCAGTTTGTTGGCAGTAAGTTTGGACAGTGGAATAAGAGAAGATGATGAAAATTAATAGTGACTAAAGCCTTATGTCTTCCTCTTCCTATTTTTGCTTGCTGATTATTTGACGTTACTTTTAGTTTAGGTGCTTTTGTATTCTGCCAATGCAGCTGTGCTTGAGGTGTTCTCCTGCTCTCACAGTTAGTTCCAACTGTAATGGGGAGCAACCAGTGCTCTTAAATGGAGCATGGAACCATCTAATTTTGGGGTACCCCTTTTTTTCCATGTGTGGTTTTTCTCATTACTTTAATACTGCTATTATGGGTGTAATGCTGTTACTGTCATTCGAATCATACAATGGTTTGAGTTGGAAGGGAACATTAAAGACCATGTAGTCCAACCTCCCTCCAATAAACAGGGACATCTTTAACTAGATCAGGTTGCTTAGAGCCCTGTCCAACTTAACCTTTAATCTTTCCAAGGATGAGGCAATAGCAGTTTATCTGTTATGGAACTGATGATGTTCTTGCCAAGGGCTTATTTTCTTGGTGCAGAATAATTTATTTTGAACAGTTGAGTTCTCTTGCCCGAGCCATCACTATGAAGTTGCTGAGATGTTGTTTAATCATCCCAGAAAAATGTGGAGGGGGAAGTACATGCTTACACGCATTCAAAATCTTAATTCTGTTCTGAAGTTTTACTATTCTAATAACTTTGTAAAATCAGAAGGTTGGGTTTTTTTGTCAAGCACAGAACAGAATTTCTCAAAAATCTACCTATTTTTTTTTCACCTTGATTTCTTTCTGTTTGAGTATGATTGAAATGGGAAATACTAAGATTATTTTACTAAAGGTCTGGTTAGCCCTATTTATTAGTCATAAACATAAGATGTGAGTTAACAGATCTTCATAATTTTCAGTGTAAAACAATCTATTGAGTAAGAATAGCAACATGCATTTATTTTTGGAAGAGTGATTAAAAACCAGAGGTTTGAAGTTATGCATCAAAATCAATACTCTTAAGAGCTAAACTGGCTGTGAGAACAACTTCCCTCTGGGGGAAAAAAAAACCCAAACAAAAACCAAACAAACCCAACCAAAAACCACAAACAAACAAACAAATAAAAAAAAACCCACCAAACTAATTTCTGACAAATGGTGAATATCATGAATGAAGATATTCACATTGGATTTTAGATAAAAGAAGGCAGCATAGAAACTATTACCAAAATAAGTGCAGAATGGAACTAAAAAAAAAAATGTTTTTTTATTATGAAATTAATCTACATGTGTTTAAGATTTTACATACTTAATGTAATATTTACACCCATGTAATACTTTCATAATTCCAACACAGTGGCATGACATTCAGGTTTGGGATTGGGTTTTTTTTGTTGCTTCTGTTTCTCAGTGGCCTGGCTGGTCCTTGCTTAGATTCTAGTCTGAGTTGCTTGTATCTGCCACGTCTCGCTATATTATAGATTTTGTGGGATTAACTGGAAATGCTTTCTCACAGAGCTGCAGCTTTCAAAATCAGTTTGAATTTTAAACATTTTTTTTTAAAAGTGTCTCCAGGTATGGATGTTTTTGGGAGCAAGGAAAAGTGTGAGCTTGAAGGAGCAGCAGAGAGGAGCTGTTATGGGCTGACTTTAACCTCCCACTCCCCATCGCCCTGCAATACAAGGGGCAAAGGAGGTACAGGAGTCTAGAGTGAAGAATTAAATTTAGAATTAATATTAAAAGTGTCTCACTTTAAAACATTATGATTAACACAGAATACTGATGACCTAGTTGAATAGTGCCAGAAATAATCTAGTGCTATTTCTAAGGATGTGGCTAAGGAAGAATGTATTGTTTTGATCCATTTGAAAAGTTATGTGGGCATTGTCCTTGAAAAGATCTGGCAATGAGACACAACCTGTCTTCTGTTACTGATGGGAAGTTCCTCTTTTGCTTGAGAAATAGGTTATGTAGATTCTTAATCACAGTTAACATTCAGGCCAAAAGGTTGTCTCTACCTGGTTTTAAAAATGACAGTAACTGAGTTTGCTTTGCCACACTGAGCACGCAAGATTTACTGGCATGCCTGATCCTTTTCTTTGTAGGACAGTTTGTATATTGTAAAGCTAAAGCATGGGTATTCATCTCATTCTTTTAAAACAGACTCTGATCCTAGTCCTGCAGGTAACTTTGGTTAGAGTCTTATTCTCTCTTTGAGATCACAGGCAGTATAAGAGTCTTCATGCTGTTAAAGAGTTGGAAAATTCAGGTCTGAGGTGTACTTCAAGCAAAGTTAATACAGGAAAGTTTTGTTTGGTTCTTTCTGAGTTTAGTCCTAAAATATCCTCCTTGAAAAGGCAATATCCTTACTTGCATTGCAGATTCATTTTAAATACGAGTCTTCTCTCCTTCTTTAATTCTTTACGTTCTTGAAGTTGCTTTTATTAATTTTTTCCAACTCTTTTATTTGTAGTCATTCTGTATTCACAGTGAAAGAGACATGTCAATAGATGCAGGATTTACCATGAGTCTTGGGCTTTCTCTGAGATTTTGTTTCTGAATCACAGGATCACACAGAATCAGAGAAACTTTCAGGTTCAAAAAGACCCTCAGGATCACCAAGTCCAACTGATAAGCCTACCTACAAGGTTCACCCCTAAACCATATCCCCAAGCACCACATCCAAACGACCCTTAAGCATCCAGGGTTGGCAACTCAACCACCTCCCTGGGCAGCACATTTCTGTGAAAATTTTTTCCTAATGTCCAGTCTAAACCTACCCAGTCACAGCTTGAGGCCATTCCCTCTTGTTCTATTACGTGGGAGAAGAGACCAGGACCAGCCTCTCTACAGTGTCCTCTCAGGTAGTTGTAGAGAGCAATGAGGTATCCCCTCACCCTCCTCTTTTCCAAAGTAACCAGCCCCAGCTCCTTCAGTTGCTCTTTGTAAGATTTATCTTCCAGGCACTTCACCAGCTTCGTTGCCCTCCTCTGCACTTGCTCTAGCACCTGAACAACTCCAAACTGGATACAATACTAGATGTGTGGCCTCACCAGAGATGAGATGCTGGAGACAGCATTGCTGTCATTGATGCCACTGGCTTGCTTGGACACACTGCTTGCTCACACTCAGCTGCTTGCTGAGTAGAACCCCCAGGTCCCTTTCTGCCAGACAGCTTTCCAGCCACACTTCCCCAAGCCTGTAGCTTTGCTTGGAGTTGTTGTGACCCAAGTGCAGGACCTGGAATCTGGCCTTGTTGAAGCTCATCCCATTAATGTTGGCCCATTGATCCAGTCTATCCAAGTCCCTCTGTAGAGCTTTCCTTCCATGGTGCAGATCAAAACTGCCCCCTAATTTGGTGTCATCTGCAAACTTACTGATGATAGACCCTGTCTTCAACAAGGTCATCAATAAAGATGTTAAACAGAAGTGGTCCCAACACTGAGCCCTGAGGAACACCACTTGTGACCGGCCACCACCTGAATTTAGCTCCATTGACCATCGCTCTTTGGGCCTGTTCACCCAACCAGTGCTTAATCCAGCAGTGTCTGTGCTCATGCAAGCCAGAATTTGAGTAGAACTGAGTGATTTCAGTAGGCATTTTCCATTGGAAAAAACTTCCACTACAAGGTCACAGAATCTGCAAGGAGACTGAAACACTATTCATAATGTTGCTGTTAAAGTCTCACAATATTTTTCAAAAGCACATCCAATCTTACTTCTTGAACTCTGTGATATTTTATATTTGACTGCTACTAATACCCAGAACTTCTGAAGTGTACATCACGCTCCGTATTGTGGAGAAATGTTAAGCAAACATTTGTGCCTTTGAATTGTTTTAAAGTAAAACATATTCCTCCCTACACTTTGAGGCAGGTAAAAACCCAGTGGTGTTTTTTCTATTAATCTATTTTTTTTTTTGTAACAAATACAATTATTTTTATTTTTCCCCTCATGAATATTGGGAAAACTTTATATAATTTCACTTAAAATAGAAAATGGATTTTGAGTTTTTCTAGCTTTCTGACTTAGAAACTTTGTAGATAATAGCTACTCAGAATAGCCTGTTCTGAGTTTCAAACCCATTTCACTATTCACAGGAAAGTAGGAGATATAAATGAATAGAATTCATTCTAATTCCAAAGCTCCTCAATACTTCAGACATATGCTATGGGGGTTTTCTATTACAAGCTACTGTGTGGAAGCTGTTCCTTTTCTATAGTGGATATTGAGAACTTTCACAGTTTCTAGCCTGTCTTCTGTCCTTGTTTAACAAGACTCCCTTTGATTTTGGAGCGTTTTGTTATAGTAAAAGCTGTGGGATTTGGAACGCTGACTTCAAAGGCCTCACTTTACCGGAAAAAGCACAGGATAGCTTTTAAGAACTAATTCCTAGTGATAAAACCCTTTTGTTTCTTTCTATTTATAATGCTAAATTAGTATCCAATATAATCCACTGTTAAACAGCTAAAAGCGACAATATACTCATCAGGGTACAAATTTTTAATGAGGTATAATTCGATGGGAAAAAAGCTGATGATATTTGCAAAAAGAAAAAAAGAGCCCCATGTCTGCACAGAAGTGCCTTATTAACAGCTGCACTTCCACTGAGCTTTCAGGTTTGGGGAGAAAAATACCAAGGTACAGTATTATTCTTACAAGGTAGCAACCAAAGGGTTTCTAAACCAAGAAAATGGAAAAGAGGCTACAGGAGGCGGAGAAGAACATGACAGAGCTGGTTTAGAAATAAGTTTCTTTGACTGGATTCTCAGTGTGAGATTGTTACTAAAATTTCTGTGTCACTAAAATTTGGGAGATACTTTCTTAACACTTATGGCCTAGAAGTGTAAAGGCTGAGTGGAACTTCCTACATCTGTCCTATGTCTGCTGGAATATGAGGTCAGCCGGGAGGGGGAAATATGAGGGGAAGCAGTTTTTAAGATGTGATGATGATTTTTTTCTGTGGCTGTCTTACTTTTCCAAGATTCTTTTGTCTATAAGGTAACACCTTTATATATAACAGGGTTATGTTTTGCCTCTAAGCAGCTGCTCTGTTGTCTGCAGAAATAGCCAATTCTGACTCATTTGGATCTGAATATTTGGCTTTTAGAAATAGCTAACACTAGGTTGCCAAGTGTCACTGACCTCCACTAATTAATGACTTGAACAACATTTAACACATAAACTGGAGGTGAAAAGCTCCATGTGTCATTGACATTACTCTAGAACATTCATCTGTCAGAAAAAGAGAAAAATGAACTAACATTCAAGTTTTTTTCATAGCCTCACCATTGTCTCAAATCTTCATGATGAAATTGTGACTTAAAGATCTGCTACTCCTTCCATTGCAATTGAAGTATAAGAAGTTTTCTTAAAAGACTTTTTCATATTCTGAGCTGAAGCTCTCCTTAGTCTTAATGCTTGTGCTTGCCTTTCTCACCCTTGACTTCTGTATAATTTCACAGTGCAGCTACACTCCACTGATTTTCTTAGTAGCACTAGGTTCAAGTTTTTCTGGTTTAATAAGCATCTTTTGTTCTTCACGTTCAATGACAATTTTTCTTAGTCTGCTGGCCTTTTTTTGCCTGTCTCCACCATACACATTATCTCTGTGCTAATGACCCTGAGTTAGATGTGCCTCTTTTTTCTTCTCAATATTCTTGTTCTTCTGTGTCTCAGGTTATTATATGAATGTTCATCAAAATAGATAAAATAGATAAAATCTTTCCGTGAGTAAACTGTCAGTTGTGCTGCCACCAACCCAGCTGCCAACTCTTCAAAAAATTTGTGTTTTTTTGCTTAGTGTATGCGTTTTGCCCCACCCACTTTCTAAATATTTTATATAACTATGTGCATTCCTTAAATGGAAAGAAGAAAGGTTGATTTTCTTGATTTTCCAAAGTCACCTTTCTGGTCAATTGATTTAACTAATATTTTAATTTATTTTGATTTTATTCATATTTCTGTCTCTTTGCTGTTGAACCTTTTATTTCTTCACTGGCTTTTCACTGGACAAGCTGAATAAATTGGTCATTGTTATTTTTGTGGTTTTTTTTTTTTGCTGTTAGCATTCTACTTTCTGCTTTCATCTGTCTAAAATAATCTTTATTTGCTTGCACATTTAATGGAGAAAATGTATATGTTAAAGTTCCTTCAACAGTTTCTGTCTCTGCTGCCTTGTAAGATGCCTCAGGCCAACTTTTAAATGTATTTTTTATTATTGTAAATAACAGTTATTGTCACTAGAATCTAGAATGATAGATGGGTTTTACTATTGTTAGAATCAAGCTTGCCTTCATGAAACACAGTGGCATAACTTACTGAAAAAACAAGTGAAAAGGGCAAATAGAAATTATGATAAACTAGTAGTTCTCTTCCTAATGAGACATGTATAAATACATGTACATGCATATAGAAATAAAAAGATTTCTTGTAGTCAGTACTTAGTATGACATAGACCATGTTACAGATTTCATCCTCCACCTGATCTCTGAGGTTCATCTGGTTTTGTGAGCTCATATCTGGAAGCTATAATACAGTTGTCTTTGGCATCCCAGCAACAGGATATTGTATGTTGGCTGTGCCTCTCAGAAATTATTTTAGAAAGGTTTTTAATTTGCACAAAGTCTTCTGAAGTGTCGTAACTTCTTTGACTGTCTTTAGGTGAAAGGTAAGGAGGGCTTATTGCTGGGCTACTACTTCAATCAGTGTCCCACTCAGGCACGTCTGTCTTGAACACTAAGCATGGGGCAAGATGGCTCACGTTCCGATACTGCCTCCTACTTCCATTTCCACATTTCTTAAAAACAGTTAGCAAGTGTACAGGAAAATAAACTTCTGCTTACCTATGCTCAAGGTTCAAAGCAACATTTTGTGGCACTCTGCTGCTAAAGGACTCCTTTTTTGACATTTACTTTCTTATTTAACTTGAGGGCTTGGGAAGTATGAAATTACATTGAAAAACCTTTCCCTTCCTCAAAATAAAAAGAATCCTGACATTTCTTATCTGCACCTAAGAGTTTAAAACACTGCTTGTAAAAAGATAATAATTAAAAAAATAGAAATAAAAGAAGTGTTGCTTTCAAAAGTTTTGGATCCTGCTAAAATCTGAATTGCCAAACAGCAGGAAATGCTTTAAAACTCAATGTGGTAACACAAATGTTAAATCTTAAAGGATTTGCATATAATTTATTCAGTACATTAAATGTAGTATATGTAGTATAATTTCAGAATGTGCATTAAAAATAAGTTATTAAACCTCATTCCTACCTGCTGAATGGATGGATTTGATAATGCAAGAACATTTAGTTTTACCCCTTCAGCGCAATCCTACATTCAGTTTTTAAATGTCCATAAAAGCTGTAAAAGCCTCAAAACTCTAGATTGGAACATTCAAAACTTTGAAAGTCACAGTGCAACAGTTTCAGCTTTTTGAGTAAGTTTCTGGGAGCAGGACTGAAAACCCTGTTTCCTAACATACTTGAGTTCTTAGTTACTAACTTCCAGGTTTGAAACTGCACTTTCCTATGCAAACCTATCTCTGTCAAACATAAAACAAATGGATGTTTTGTGACATTTAAAAATATTGGTAGAAGACAAAGAGGGGAATGCACAGATGGATAGTTAGATGGCATTTATGAAAGTTCAGTCTTGGGCAGAATTTTGTGTCAGTAAAGTTAGTGGCATAGCCCAATATTGAGGGTATGTGAAAGTTGCAGTGACTCTAAATTATTCTCTTTTATTCTTAGGTTTTTATTTTAATGTTATCATATTAATTCTGACAAAATTCAACAGCTATTTGCATAGCCAATGAAGTAAGATAATTAAACCTTTGCCTATCTTATGGGTTGAGAGGGACTGTACTTCTCAGGTTTTTTTCTATACTTCAGACCAGTATATTTGAAATAAAATTAAGTTGACATCAGCTCCTTGAAAGACATATAAAGCTTCATATATTACTTGGTTTAAGTATGAAATTATATATCTATCAGGGGATCTCAGTTCTTATTGAATTCCAAAGCCTGGAAAAATTCAGCATAACTTGATGTTTATTTTCAGATATTTCACACTGCTTACTTTATAAGAAACTGTAATTTTCTAACTGTAAAAGCTGTTTCTGAACAAATGAAAACACCCATCATGTTATGCCCAGGAGAACTGCCTGATACATGTTGTAATTGGAGGCAAGATACTGCAGTGACTGTTGCCGATAAGTAAGTTGTTCACACAGTGTTGGACCATCATTTCATACGATAGCCTATCCAAGATACCTTTTGTCCCTAGAAACCAGCTGTTCTTTTTTGGTGTGCCAAAATAGAAAGCTGTGTCAAAGGGAAGTCCCTTTTTAATATTTCACTCTAGTTTTTACTACAGAGGATGATTACTCTCTGAAGTTGGCTGTTTGTCAGGAGCCTATTGGCAAGATAAGCAGTTCCAACAATAATGGTTTCAAGGACAAGGCTGTGGAAATCAACGAAAATGGTTCCTCTGAAGTATGGAGAGGTATAAATCTTCCTTAAGTGGCTTTACATATTTGCTGAAAGCAAGAATGTCATTCTACCAAAGCATGCCTTAAAATTTCTGGTAGCCATCAAAACCACCACTAACTCACTGACTGCTAATGTCATGCTGATATACTCTGTGGCTGCATTTATTCTTTGCCTTTATGATCCTGACACTTTCTCTATGGCCTCTTTAAACTCAGCTTTTGGACCTAAGCTTACAAGTTCATTGACAGCTAATTAGACAGGCTGTAAGACACTCTCTCCAAACAAGTCACCATGTTTTGCTTTTTGAAGCCATTCCATTGCTAGACTGATGTGAACAATAAGGTGATATTACTCACATTTCTTGATATATATTATTATAGTTATTGCTATTATACCCCAATTCCTCAGAGTATTGTTTAAATATGTGATATAAGACATGGAAGCAAGCAGATAATGGGGGGAAAAAATAATCTTGTTAATTTTTGGCTTTGTGTAATTAAACTATCCTCTTTAGTGTTAGTTTTGCCAGTATCTAATTAGCAGAGCCATCTGCCTAAGAAGTGCTGAACCATCTGTCTGGAATACCATTCCGTTCATTTTTTGGTTCTTGACTAATTAGCTTCTTTCTCTATGAAATTCAATAGTGCATTTTGTTTCTACACTTTGAAGAAATTCTTATATAAAAAATATGTATGATTGTGTACCTGTCCACATGTATATGGACACATGTCTCTGTAGCTATAAAAGCACAGTCCATCCAGAGATATAATTGTACTCAGTTACATGTGCAGCTTCTACTGCAGATAAAAGCCATGAGGGTTTTATTGACCTGTAAATACACCTAATACAAGTCTCTTGGTAACACACTCCTAATGACCAATCTTGTAATGATTTTGTTCAAATTTCCTCCCTGCATTTCCTGATTTACTGTCATTACTTCAGGGGTTTGATTTATTCCCACCCCCCCCAACCTCTTTCTGTACTTTGTAATTTTTCTGGAAAATCATAGAATAATTTAGGTCAGAAGGGACTTCCAGATGTCTTGACTGGGAACTTAATTTGTTACTTCATGCTGGGCACGAACCTCTTGACAATTGTTTCTTAAATGAGAGGGATAGATGAACATTACTCACTGCTTCAACACTTGCCATGATTCGCTTGTAGTGTTTTCCTAAGGTAATTGAATAAATCAATTTAGATTGGGGAGTTTCTTTTGATTTCCATTGGATCTAATTTCTTTACATTATTTAGTTTGCCTGCTGAAAATACAGTAGTTAAACTTCTAAGTAAGACTCATACTGTTCATCCAGAGAAATTACAGAAGTATATTTGGCTTTTTGGAGAAAATTATTAATTTTAGTACTGTAATTTTTAACTTAACAAAGATGGGTATTTGGTCTGTGGTTTTCTTCATTTTGAACATAATAGCTTCACTATATAGCTTGAATTGGAATTTGTTTTTTCTCTGGCTGGACTTTCTCTCCTCCTACTACCCCCTGGAAATGACAAGAGGGATTTAATCTGAAGGTTTTGAAGCATTTTACAAACATGGGTGAGATAATGCTTAAAACACAGGTACAGTTATTTACAACCGAGCTTTACAAAAAGTTGCCTGCCATCAGTTTGAAACTTGAGTTCAACCGTGAAGTGTGCACCAAAGCCATGTTTCAGTTCAATGTGATTTTGTTTGAAGTCTTTGTGGAACTTTGTGATTTGTATATAATTTTTTTGTAAGAGTGACGAAAACAGTGTGTGTTCAAAAATTGAACTGTGACTTCCTCATTGCACTCTGCTAGGTCAAGTTTAAGTTGTACCTGTCAAATTCAGACTTTAGAGTTGTCTACACTGACTTTAACAGGGCTAAAAATCTCACTGCAAGCATTTTGCATGGCTTCACCAATGATTGTTACATAATTAAGATTTATTTAAGTCTACAAGAATGTAGTTTTGCTGAAGATTGGCAAATGAGAAGCAAACTTAACCAAGGCATTAAATTTATAAATGTGCTTGAAAGACCATATTGATAGTAGGATTTGTAAAAAGAAACAGAGGGATGTGTCACCTTAAACCCTGCTCCTTAATCTGTACAGCTGCATTCTTCATGGAGATGTGTAGCAGTAGCTGATGTCTTGCCTATCCTTATTTTCATTAGCACTAACATTCAAACTCTTGTTTCCTTTTTCCCCAGGGTGAACAAATTTGAGTAGCTTTAATTTGGTTCAAATAATTTTGTTGCCAGCTTATGCAGAATTATAATATTAATTAAAAATAGTACACACAATGCTGAAGGTTTTATTTTGCCTTGTGACAATTGGAGCTTCCTATTAAGAAATGTAGAAAAGATAAGATCCTAATAAGATAAACTTCAGCTGTTTTGGCCTCAATAGTGAATCAGATATCAAACATGATATGTATGCATATGATATTTTCATTGCTTATCTGATCTTCATGGAAATGTTAGCAAAAGGTATTAAGCAAGAAAGTAAGTCAGTTTAATGGAAGCAGTGGATGACAGTAACATCTTTAAGTAAACCTGATTTTGGACTTGCTTCCTGAAATAGCACAATCCATATGTGCCCATCTGGTCATTTGGAATTTAAACTTTGAAGTGTTAATCTTCTACCGACAGAAACCAGGTTTTCATTATTCTGTTGGGACATTTTGTTTTGTCTTAATGTGCTGAAGGTTCAGGACACTTGAGTTTTCCACCTGTCTTCCCTGGTGAATTACCACTAGGCTGCATTGAATATCTGAATTTCCATTTTTGGGGAAACTCCTCCAAATTTCCTGAAGATTAGAAGAAAAAAGTTAGCTATATACAGAAAAGTTTGCCTGTACCTGCTGTTTTCATTTAATCAGCATTGCTGAACTATGCTGAACCCTTAGGGAACAAAGTACAACAGTTTGAACTACTCAGCTCTCTTCAGATGCCTTTGTAATTTACTTCATTCACAGCCTGCACTCTTGTCTTCCTCAGCAATAGAACTCAGGGATATGGGAATATGAGTAAACTTGATTTCAGAGATGGTGCTTAGCTTAGCAACAGTGTGTCTGCACTTCTTTCTTGTTCAGCCCAGATTACTCCTTTGGCAGATATTGTGAGAAACAGGTTTTTCCCTGAGAGTTTGCTGTTTGGTTAGCTTGCAAACATATGTATTTTTATATAATTAGTTTATTCTGTTTGGGTTGTTCTATGTGCTGTTAACTATAGTATCCAGAAATGTTACATGATCTTTTAATCTTTAATACCTTTATTTAAGTCTATGCATTTTGTGGATTTCAAAGAAAGAGAAGAAAGCTTGTTTTCAGTTATGATGGTAGTTTTAGTGGTTTTGTGATGTGCTGGTAAAATAATGTTTAAGATTTGAGAGGTCTAGCTAAGACGTCCTAACTAAAAGAGCATTTGACTAAAACCTTACAGTCTGTGACTGCTTCCATCTCAACACTTCTTAGCTGAGGTAATACTAGGTGTGCCACTCCTATGGGCTCCACTGAGAGCCATATCTCTATATTGTTGTGTTATTTATTGTTTGATTCATTGTTAGAAGTATGGCAGTTAACAAGTTCCTTAAAGATTCGATCACTCCAGGCATGGATACCTGATTTTGCTTATATTGATGTGATTGTTTTTCTTCACCTGACCTTCTTGTCCTACATTTTGCTTGCATTATGAAGCGCTTAGAGTTCCCAACCTCTCTAGCCATGACCTGCTTGCAGAGATGCATTGTATGCATTTCTCGGATTTTATGGAAAGCTTGAAGAACTATCACATTGGCTTCTCAGTTTCCCATCTTCAAGTCTGTTGATTTCGTTTCCCAAAACTTTCAGTGCCTGATAAACCTACTTTGCTTGATTTGTGACTCTATGTAAATATTGCATTTCACAACATTCTTCTTCAAATTACTCTTCTGCTGTGGACTTGGAGTCAATTGAAAGCTGGGTATTTTGTCACTAAAATTTGATTTAGTGATAAAGATTATATCTTTAATCTTTTTGTCTTCTTGCTTCCTGCTATTCATGCTTTGCCTATTCTTCTCAGTTCAGTTTTGGTGAGAACTTTCATTCAAACATTCCTTTTAATCACCTACATTCCACTAAAACTTTCTGCTCTGACCACTTACTGGTAATTCTTCTGTTTCTCCAGGCACTTGGTTTTTCATTTTATTTTTCTTGGTTGGAGATAATATACTCAATATCAGATACTTTTATCTAATGCCATATAACTTGTAGATTCAGGGTATCCTAGTGAATTGATTAGGAGTTTATGTTGGTCATCCCAGTTATTTATACTGCGATCTTCATTATGGACATAAATTGCTTTTTGCATAAAAGAGTCAAAACAGTTTGTCTAACACATTGTTGCTTTTTAATCTCAGTATGAGATTTTTTTCATGCTGCTACATAAAATTTGTTCTAAGTGCTGGAGTCATTCATAAGTGGACTCTTCCAAAAGTTTTCAATGTATTTCCCAATATGCCATAGTTGTTCATCTGCAAAATCAAACTCTATAAATAAGAAGGTTTGGGATGGAGAAAGAGAAGTAATGGCTGTAATTTTTGTCTTTTTCTTCCCCAAAAAAGAAAAAGCTCATCTCAGGCTTGTTGAAACACAAAAAGAGTACTGCTTATTGTACTCTGAATGCATATTCTCCTTTTGATTAAATAGGCTTTCACCCTCTTATTTTTTATTAATTATAGAGTCTACTTGCTATTAATATAGTCTCCATTAAAGGACTGGTATAAAAAAATACCTAAATTTAATCTGAATGAATGGTCTTTCATTGTTTTCTGGTAGATAAAAATGAAAAAGCTGCACTTTCAATAATTAAGCAGCAGTGCTTAGCTTAGAAATCTCAATTCTTCCTGATAAAATGTATAGTGCTTTGCAGCATTTTCATCTAAAGAACACATGGATGTGCACTGTTGAGGTGAAAGAATGCAGAGTGATTTAAATGCACTGACTATAAAGCATATTCAGGCATGCAAATATGTACATGTATTGGCACATAAACATCGAGCATACAATCTGCTCCACTGAACAATGGAGTTCCTAAGTCATAGCTGTTGAATGTTAAATGTGGCAATAATTGGAGTTGACTCATGCAGTGAAACTGTAGTAATGCAGGCTAGGCATTATAGTCCTGACATAAATCTGTTGAAGCAGAGAGACAGCTCAAAAATGAGGATAAATTGCTTCTGCTTTGCAGTGTTCTATTTCACTGTTGTCTTGTATGTGTCTGCCCATTGCTCCTTTGCCCAAATGGGTGTTTCAGTGCTTCTGATCAGTGCTGCAGTAATACCTTGAGAAACTAAAATTCCTGTCTGGTGCTTGAAATAAATACTGCAAGAGCAGCAACAGGGCACATTTTCCTGATGCTCAAGATCTCTCAGTAGAACTGACCTCAGATGCTGTGGTGATGCAGCCCAACTCTGCTAGGGGAGAGAGGTTCAGCCCGTCTCTGTCTTTCTAACTGCTTATCTTAATAAGACTCACACAAATGTGGCTAAATAGTGTCAGATGTCATCGTAGTTATTTCTTCTGAAGCAGTGTGCACAAAAAGTCCTGGGGATGGGCACCTTTACTTCAGATTAGACACTGAAAAACTATCAGCAACAAAGCTACATTTCTAGGGAGAAAAAGCTTATGAGGCAATTGTGAATAGAATAACTCACAGCTAGGCATCAGTATGCCTAAAACACGTATCTGAAGCAGTGGCTTAGACAGCTCTGAGGTCTGTGTTCCCTGCATTTCTAACTAATTCCTGTTGGTTGCAGGCAGTGGAATGGCAGTGTGATGAAGCCACTAAAAGAGCCTGTTACAGTAAAGGGAAATCAAAGGTAAGCATAAGGCAGCTATTCTGTTTTAATAAAATATATATGTTAATAACAGCTGTAATTCAGTGTTTAAATCTCTACCTTTTGTGTTTTTACTGTCTCCCATTCCCAAAGGGAGATGTAGGAATAGAGTCTGATACTGATGTGTAAGAAAAATAAAAAAATAAAAAAAACAACACAGGGAGCATGAGCTGAGAGTTGCAGTGACATGATTGTTTTCTGAAGTGATTCAAGAACTTTATTTTCAAACAAGTTCCTGTTCTGATTCTGCAACATATTGTATGTAGTGGGCGGTATTCTCACTTCATTTTCGGTGCTGTAAATCATTAATAACTGTGTAATTACTTTGTAAAATCTTACTTTTTTCCCCCCTGTGTATTAGTTGCAAGTTTAGGAACATTTGTATTTCATATCCACTGGTACTATAAAGAAAACAATACAGAATTCACTAGCTTATTAGACAGGAGACTTGGTATATTTTTAATTTTCAATTAATCAATTCCTTGTCTGGCCAGCTACCACTTTTTTATTCAGCACATTAAAGCACAATGCTAAGATGGAACCTGTATGAGTGCTGTGTTCTTTGGTAGCTGTCCTAAGCTGAGGCTAGTTATCAAGTTAATTGTAAAACCTGTTAGAAATGCATGCAACTTCTATCTGTAATTACATTGCACCATCAATCCTGGGTGTTCCTGGAATGTATAGATGACAACTTCCTCCTCCAAATGGTGGAGAAACCAACAAGAAAGGGTGATATGCTGGACCTTGTTCTCACCAGTAGGGAAGGCCAATGTGAGGCTCAGGGATAACCTTGGCTGCAGTGACCATGAAGTGATGGAATTTAAGATTCTCAGAGCAACTAGGAGGATGTATTCCAAGCTTACAACCCTGGACTTCAGGTATTCAGACTTTGATCACTTCAGCAGTCTGCTGGCCAAAGCATCATGGGACAAAGTCCTGGAGGGCAGAGGGGCCCAGGACAGCTGGTCAGTGTTCAAGGATCACCTTCTCCATGTTCAGGAGCAAAGTATACCAATAAAGAGGAAGGAAGGAAAGAATGCTAAGAGACCTGCCTGGGTGAGCAAGGAGCTCCTGGACATGCTGGCACACAAAAAGAAACTCTACAAGGAGTGAAAGAAAGGACAGCTGGAATGGAGGGCATATAAGGAAGCTGCCTGAGCAGCAAGAGACCTGGTTAGAAAAGCTAAAGCTCAGTTAGAATTAAATCTAGCCAGGGAGACAAGGGGAACAGTAAAAATTTCTATAGGTTTATTAATGGTAGAAAGAAGACTAGGGAAGGTGTAGGGCCCCCTCAGAAAGGAAACAGGTGAACTGGTGACATGGAGAAGGCTGAGGTTCTCAATGACTTCTTTACTTCAGTCTTCACTGGCAAGGGCTCCAGCCATTCTCCCAGAATAACAGAAGATAATGGCAGTGACTGGAAGAAGGAACGACCCATGGTGAGTGAAGACCAGGTTCATGACCATCTGAAGAACCTGAAAGTGTTCAAGTCCATGGGACGTGATGGGATACACCCATGGGTGCTGAGGGAACTGTTGGATGAGGTTGCTGAACCGCTGTTATAGTCCAAAAGACCTGGCAGTCTGGGGAGGTCGCCACTGACTGGAAAAGGGGAAACATAACCCCATTTTCAAAAAGAGAAAGAAGGATGACCCAGGGAACTATAAGCCAGGCAGTCTCACCTCTGTGCCTGGTAAGATCATGGAGCAGATCCTCCTGGAGGCACTGCTGAGGCAGAGTAATGAAGCGGCAATTTGTTACAATCAGCACAGCTTCACTAAGGGAAAATCCTGCCTGACAAACCTGGTGGCCTTCTATAACAAGGTCACAACATTAATAGATGAAGGCCAAGCAACAGATGTCATTTACCTGGACCCAAGCAAAGTCTTTGACACTGTCCCACATGACATCCTGGTCTCCAAGCTGTTGCAGTATGGGTTTGATGGATGGACCATTTAGTGGATAAAGAACTGGCTTGATGGCTGCATGAGCAGCAAGAGACCCTCAGGGATCAGTACTGGGACCAATCTTGTTGAACATCTTTGTTGGTGCCATGGACAGTGGCACTGAGTGCACGCTCAGCAGGTTTGCTGACAACACCAAGCTGTGTGGTGCAGCAGACATGCTGGAGGGAAGGGATCCATCCAGAGGTACCTTGAAATGCTGGAGAGGTGGGCCCATGACAAACTCATGAAGTTCAACAGGATCAAGTGCAGGGTCCTGCATCTGGACTGGGGCAATTCCAAGAACCAATGTAGTCTGGGCAGTGACTGGCTTGAGGACTTGTGGGTGCTGGTGGATGAGAAGTTCAACATGAGCTACCAGTGTGCAGTTGCAGCCCAGAAAGCAAATCACATCCTAGGCTGCATCAAGAGAAGCATAGCCAGCAGGTTGAGGGAGGTGATTCTCTCTCTCTACTCCACTCTGGTGAGACCCCACCTGGAGTACTGTGTCCAGTTCTGGAGCCCCTATTACAGGAAGGATACAGATGTGCTGGAACGTGTCCAGAGAAGGGCCATGAGGATGATCAGAGGGCTGGAGCACCTCTTGTATGAGGACAGATTGAGAGAGTTGGGGCTGTCCAGTCTGGAGAAGAGAAGGCTCTGAGGAGACCTTATTGTGGCCTTCCAGTATCTAAAGGGGGTCTACAAGAAAGCTGGTGAGGGACTTTTTAGGGTATCAGGTAGTGCTAGGACTGGGGGGAGTGGAGCAAAACTAGAAATGGATAGATTGGTTGTTAGGAAGAAGTTCTTCACCATGAGGGTGGTGAGCCAGTGGAACAGGTTGCCTAGGGAGGTGGTGGTAGCCCCATCTCTGGAGGTTTTTAAAGCAGGCTGGATGTGTCTCTGAGCAACTTGCTCTAGTGTGAGGGGTCCCTGCCCATGGCAGGGGGTTGGAACTAAATGATCCTTCAGGTCCCTTCCAACCCTGACAATTCTATGATTCTATGATATTCTTTAATGATTCTATGATGTTCTTTAATGATTAAATTTAATGGGCTCCCCAATTCAAGAGAGACAGGGGTCTGATGGAGAGAATCCCATGGAGAGCCAGGAGGATGATTAGGGGACTTGAGCATCTCCACTATGAAGACAGACTGAGAGTCTGGTGGCTGTTCAGTATTGAGATGAAAAAACTTAGTGCAGATCTGATCAATGCTGATAAATATCTGAGGGGTGGGTGTCAAGTGGATGGGACCAAACTCTTTTTAATGGTGCACAGTAATAAGACAAGGAACAATGGATTCAAACTTGAACACAGAAGGTTTCATCTCAACACAAGGAGAAATTTCTTTGCAGTGAGGGTGATGGAGCACTGGAACAGGCTGCCCAGAGAGGTTGTGGAGTCTCCTTCTCTGGATGCATTCCTTCTCTGGAGAATTTCAAAACCTGCTTGTATGCGTTTCTGTGCAGAGTGCCCTAGGTGATCCTGCTTTTGGCAGGGGGGTTGGACTCAATGATCTCTGGAGGTCCCTTCCAACCTCTAACATTCTGTGATTCTGTATAATAGAGTTTGAGCTATAGCTATAGAGAAGCATACTTGTTTTCAGTCCCACATTCAGCAGGACATGTCAACATACATTACTGCTGTGTAAAATGTAAAAAAAACACCAATCTTCATAAATGTGGTCCAAATGCTTCTAGCATCTAGTAGAGGATGAGTCTGTTCTGCATAGTCACCTAATCACTGTCCTTTTGATGTCTCCTTTTAGCAATTAATTAACAGTTTGTGGTTTTTTTTTTTTTATCAAATGCTGGAAAATAATGTTTCTGTGTACCCTTGGCCTTTACATTTCTGTTTGATATTAAAGAGGAAGAATGGTCTCACTTCAGAAGCAGGCCCATGTTACACTGTAAGGAGAGAAAAAGACATAATTACCTGGAAAAAGTAATAAAATGTAATAAATGTGTGGTGTAAAGCTTCATGCAGAAAGATGATTGTTTTTATGGAGGAACATCTTTCACTGTAGAAATGAGTTTACAGTACTTGGAAAGGGCATTAAAAATGGTGTCACCTTGTCCTTCTGTTTTCCCTTTCTTTACATCCCACTATGGGAAGCATGTATTAAAGAGTTACTGGTCAGTCACCATTTAGGTGCAGGATTTGCTAAGTATATAGAAGGTGTTAATAGCTAGAGAAGACAGATGGGTTAGGTATTACCTGAAAAGGCCTGAAAGCTTCATGTAGGAATTGCTGGAGAATGCAGAGATACTGACAACCTACCCTGGAATGACAACTGTGTTTTTGAACTTTTCATGCCTCTTTTGCTTTCACTGGTGTGATCAAGGTTAAAATCAACGGATAAATTTAAGGTCAGAGAAAGGATTGCTTAATTATGTTTGTCTTTTATTGCCTTATGTTTGCAACTAAACCAAGGTCACTATACTCTGTGTATAAGGACTTATGCATACAGATAACTTTATCTGTGATGTGGTCCTCTTCCTAGTCAAACCACAAAAGCCTTCCCTTGAAAAAAAATGAGAATTACCAGACCAGGAAGAATTCAATCTAGTGCTGCAGTGAGTTGTTCCTCTTCATAGGAAACCCGCTGGAAGACACAATTCCAGCTACTGTTATCAGAAAGCCTGCTTCCTTGTATAAATAGATCCAGCTCAAACTGGAGAGTTGCTGGGGGTAGCATTTCTATAACATTTTTAAGGACAACTTCATAGTTCAAGACAGACACATGTGACTGTAGGGAAGGGACAGAAAAAAATTGAGATAAGGTATGCAAGGCCAGTGCAGAGTATAGTGAAGGAGAAATAAGGATTACAAGGGTGGCTGTAGGTAAAGTATTCATTCAAATCCTATTCTTTCTTGAAGCTCTGGCACTCACAGAGTAGCATGGGAGCATTGAGTTTAATGGCAAAACTAAAAGTCAGTCTGCTGATGGAACGCCTCAAACCCAGAAGCCAGCTCTGAACCCTGAAGCAACTCTAGTAGTTTTGAGATAATGGTCAGTTAAACATAACTCTTTTTTTGTTGTTTTTATTGAGAAAGAATCTGCATAGAGTTTTTGCTTCTATCAGTTAGCAGCAGCAGTTACTCTGAAGTTTATGCTTTAGTAGCCAATGAGGAAAAGAGCTGAAAGGGAAAATATATAGGGACATCTGTCACATCTGACAGTGTAATGCACACTTGACTTTTGAAGGCTAATGTTCATTACTGAGTCTTCAGACATTTTTCCACTAATTTAAACTGTTGCTTAAAATAACTAGTGGCTCCAATAGCAAGGCAGACAAATTTATGTCCTTGTGGTCAGCATGCATTAGCATTTAGAAGTCTAAAACACCACACATGGTTAAGTGAATACATTTGGCTTTTTAGACTGGCACTTGTGGCAGGGACTGTTATGAAGGATAAATGTGATGAAAATACAATAAACCAAAGAGAGGTTTTTGAAAAAAGGTAGGTAACTGAAATAAGTCTGATCCCTTGCTTATTTAAGATTCTAGTAGCTTCATCTGAACTTCAATACAAGCATTAAAAAAAATAAACACAAGTGTGTTTAACTCGCTGGCCTGTATAAAAAACATTGCTGCACACAGATAGCCATAAGCAGCTAGATTGTCCTTAAACTGTCAAGTTGGTCTTAAACTTAAGTGATAACCTAGATTGCCTGCCTGCTGAATTGTTTCCAATGGTTGTATTTTGTTTCAGATATGCTGGAAGAAAAATACAAAATACTTGCTAAATGAATTTCTGGTTTTCAGAAATACTTTTATAGGAGAACAGGAAAGAATATGGCATAGAGGTCAAGACAAAATGGGGGAAAAGCTGTCCACCAAGACTGCCACCACCGTGCAAATTAAAAACAAATAAAATTGTTTTGAAGTCCTTTGCATTCACCAATGTCACTTCTGTAACGCATTTCTCTTTTTCTCACATGTAAAAATTGAACCAGCTGAGCTTGACTCCAGAGCTAGAAAAGTGATTCTGAAGAATTCAATGACTAAATAATGGAGTCCTTTTACAATATGTTTTTGAGTGGTGATTGTTTTATTCATGACTTTATTTTTTTTGCTGTTGTTGTTGCTGTTATTCAGTTTCTTTTGTTACTGTGAGTTTGTCATACAGAGAAAATAGCCCATTGAAAAAGCTATTCTTTCAGTTTTCATTTTGTTGTATTATATACCCCAAAAAAATTGTTGTGAGATATCTTATTTGCCCTTTTGCAGTATGGATTTTTGTGAACTTGGCACAGAACTTGGGAACAGTAAAGAGGAGAATCTTGTGAATCCTAGGAATGTGAGACTTAAAAAAACCCCTACATTATTTTTTAACAAAAGGAGTGGGTGATAAGTGTGCAAATAATTTGGCAGTGGTGCTATTTCAGGGACCTCTGGAATATGAAGAGGAGAGGTTGGATGGGTTGTAATGTCAGTACCCACTTACTTTTCCTACACTTACATTCCATGGCTTGCTGCAAAGGGCACGGTGGAAACAGCTCAAACAATAAATTACTATGTCAAATACCACAGTTAGATAAGATAATGTGCTATTCTTGTTTTGTATGAAAAAAGGTATAGATAATAAATTCTGAGAGTTTTAAAGTATTTTGCTCATTTTGCTTTGCAGTCTTTCTTTCTGCCTCTTCAATTTATTCAGGATTGCATTTCTTGTCTTCCAGGATGAGTCTGTTTTCAAGACAAATGAGCAATACATTTAATATAATTGTAAGCCACATAAGGAGGCTTCTGCACCATTACCATTACATGGATTTACTTACATGATTCCACTTAATATGTATTAGAATTGTATAACTCTGTTTTCCCAGGGTTGTTTTTCATTTGGTTGGTTGGTTTGGGTCTTTTTATGCATTACACGACACAGTCTTGTGAAGGAGTGCTAACAAGCATTCAAATGAAAGGTTATAGGAAACTCTTTTTTCCAAGCATATTGTTGAGCTTGTCTATTTTATTAGATAGGGACAGTGAATTTTAGAGGAGCGGTGTCTAAATCTTTCCTACATACAGTTTTGGGATATTTGTATTATTGCAGAAAAAGGCTTTCTGGATGAATGAACAGTAGAAATTGCTGTTGGTTTATAGCTTCTGAAGTGAGAGAAATGAACCTCATAAGGCATTCACACATCATAATGGGGTAAAAACCAGATAAAATTATTTTTTCAGGGGTGAGCATCTATGTATTGAGGTAATGAAATTTCTGGAGAAACTTCAAATTAACAGAAACATGGATGCTTCTAATAAAACATTATGAAACTAGTAGTGACAAATCTGGATCTGAATATCTCGAGAATTTCATTTGTACTGATTTCAAGATACTTGTGTTACTGACAAATTATTCCTTTTCTTGTTTTCCTCCCAAATTCTTTTTTGGCCTGATCTGTCTTCAGGAACAGCATCCAATCTGTTGAAACAGTATTGTATTATTTAAGTCATCATCTATCATTTCAGAGTCTAGCTATACCTTTGCAATATACACTTTATTGTTATCCTACTAAGAACTTCTTACAAAGACTGACAAATGCATATATTGTAGTTAGGAAATCTATGTGTATCAAGATTGCTAATACATCAGCTGTGCTCAAGACTTGCTCCCCTAAATTTTTTGTGTGTGGACACATAGCCATGGAAAGCAAATTGTAATTAGTATCCCCTATCCTTTGAAGCATCACTGAATATAGTCTTTTCTGCATGGCAGGAGGAATGCCAGAACTACATTCGAGTGCTTCTTGTTGGAGGCAACCATCTCTTCACCTGTGGAACTAATGCATTCACTCCTATCTGCACCAATCGGACGGTACGAGTTACACATTTCATCCCACCAGTTTATGTCTCTTCTGAGACAGCAGACTAAAAGGCAGAGCATTCTGTGATTGAACACAGGTTATTTGCATATTGGTGGGTGAGCTGCTATGTAAAAGACTGATTTGGCCAGTGGCATGCCAAAGAGAAGAATTAAGTGATGATCTCTTTCTTTGCAGTCTTTTCCTCAGCTGTGGGAGAGAACACAGCTGTGAGCCACATGCCAGTTTTCATGAACCTTAGCTGTTTCTGAGAATTCTACCACTCTATCAAGTTTGGTTGGTGTGAAGTGGTTTAGTTATAAAATGTAGTTGGGTAGCTGCATACTGTGTACGAGAAGATTAGAGTATCTGTGTTAGTGATTTCTGACTAACCAGAATGAGAAATCTTGGTTAAAAATATAATCTGTCATTCTGTTTCTGAAAAAAACTACCAAACCCAACAGCACAGTTGTAATTCATATGTATCAAAGAAAGAGTGTCCATTAAAGATCAATAGTATTAATGAAAATCAAAATGTCAGCTGTTTGGGCTAAGCTGGCTGTTTATTTCAAGAGCAGAGGGCCATTTGAAGACAAAGAATATCTGTATCACCAAAACCACCTTAGCATATTTATTGTATTTAAACCTATTATACCTATATTTTGGAATAACATATTAGCATCATACTGTGGTTTATGGCTGAAAGTAGTAGGGCTGCTAAATAAGCAAGAGAGTTTGACTAAACCAGAAAGCTTCTTATTTAATCTTATTTTTCATGTGAGATTCTTTCCAAGAACACAAAAAGAAAACACGTAGGTTTTTTTGTTAATTGTCTGACCATTTTCTATGGTGAATACCTTAGTTGATTCTGAAAATCAGATCTGTTTTTATTTTTCATGGTAACAATCTGCACAGAGTTAATTAAGTTTTGAATCACTGCTAATCCAAAACATTTTCAGCCTGGTGACTGATGATTAATTTGCAAAGCAAGATTTTTATGTAAGATAACTTCTTATATAACATAGCTTCAGATTGATACTAAGGTCAGCTCATTACTGTTGCACAATACCAAAGCAGATAACTAGTGTTAACGATAGGATATTGCCAAGATTGATGCGGCTTGGCTACAATTATAATTTTCAGGTAATTTTAATCCCTTTTTCTTGCTCTTTTGCAGTTAAGTAATTTGACAGAGATACATGATCAAATCAGTGGCATGGCTAGGTGTCCTTACAGCCCTCAGCACAACTCCACTGCTCTTCTCACTTCCAGTGGAGAATTATATGCTGCTACAGCCATGGATTTTCCAGGAAGGGATCCTGCTATTTATCGCAGTCTGGGGGCTCTTCCTCCACTCCGCACTGCCCAGTACAACTCCAAGTGGCTGAATGGTGAGTATTGATGAGACTCATCTTTCTTTTTTTTTTTTTTTAACCCATATTCTCTGTATTTCAGGTCTTAAAATGCAATTCTGAGAAATTGAATGTTTTTAGAGTATTGTTTATCAACGTTAAAAATACTTTGCATAATATTTGTTCTTAATTTTACTAGTTTAAGTATTATGGTATTTAATGAATAAGATTGCAGTTTGTGGATCACACTTACATATTTAAGTCATGTTTACAGGCATAGGGGTGAGCTGTACTGTATCTCTCCGGGTGCACTTACATGACAAAGCTGAATCAGTTCACCCTGAGTGTTGTTTTGTTGACAACAGAGTGAATTGTCCTGGCTTTCACAGCAGGTCCCAGCCTTGACAAGCAGAAAAAAAAATGTACTTTCAACATTCTTAGGTGGCAGAGTGATGTTTTTGATGCTTTTTATAGCCAGAGAACAGGCAATAGTCTGCAAAACATATCATAAAATCATGTTGTAGCAATGACTGCTGTGTCATGCTGAGAATTGTTCCTGATGCTCTTGGTGCTTATTAGAATTTCCAGCTGGGAGAAGATGTAAACAGAATGGTATTCCTGAGATGTAACAGGGCCAGTTGCCATTTTATGTGTTACAGAAAAGAAGCAGATTCTTCTAAAATTAAAATCAGTTTTTAACATAAAATGTGAAATTGTGTTGATTATAATATTCCCATGCTTATCCCAGTAGAAAAAAAACCCACCACATATTTTCATAACTCATGATATGTCACACAACAGTTGCTATTCCTACCATGCATTTTGTGTGATGATGGGATTTTTTTCATGTTTGAAATTAGGTACAAATATAAACCCTTCCAGGTTCAGAACATCAGGTCAGCTGCAAGTGACAGACTGGTATTTTTTAATATTTCACTTCTCATGTAATCTAAATGCTAAATTATGTGTATTTGCTTGGTGTGTTTTCCTTTTACAAAGGAGCCATAAGAGGTAGCTTGGAGAAATTTTAGAGTATTAGTTAACAAAACAAAGCCAAACTGCATGGAAGATAACAGAATTATAGCAGTGCATAAGAAATGAAACAGGGAAAGTGAACTCATTGTATAGTTATATTTTTCACAGGATCACACAGGTTCACAGGATGTTAGGGATTGGAAGGGACCTCTAGAGATCTTCAAGTCCAAACCCCCTTCCAGAGCAGGACTTGGTATAGGTTCTGGTGTAGATCTCACAGGAGGCTTCTCCTCTCCAGACTAAGGTTCAGGCACTTTATGGCCACATAGCCATGTTATCAGAACTTAACTGTTGTGCAACACCTCAGTGATTAAGAGAAAGGGATTGAAAAGATAAGATTGCCAGCCCATGCTTATTAAAGGACATTCTGAGCATGCCTCCTCTGCTCTACTTTAGTGGTTAGTCTTGTGACTAGACAAGGTTATTTACAAAGAGGAAGGCCATGCTTGTAGCTCAATGAAATGTTTTGTCTTTCAGATTTCGGTTTTCCTTGGGCTGTTCATTTGACAAAACATTTAACTTGTGTAAAACAAGTTACACCTCAGACATTCTTTTGCTGTGTACCTTGGAAAGCAGCAAGAGTTTATTGTGCACCCTTAGCTGGCTTGCCTTAGATGACTGCTGTGCATCTAGAGGTTGTCTCGCTCTTTAATTTTTAGGACAAGTATCTTTTCCTGGAGGTTTTTCCTTAATTTTCTAAGGGCAGGAAGGGAGCCTATATTTTACTGTCGCAGCTGTGGTTAAGGTTGAATTTCTGACTGTCCAGAAAGGAGGCATGGTGAGGTTTGGAAAATCAGTCTTCAAACTAAGATAGGAAGAATTGCTTCACTGCAAGAGTGGTCAGGCACTGGAGGGAGCTGGTGGAGTCCCCATCTCTGGAGGTGTTCAAGAGGGGATTGGACATGGCACTTGGTGCCATGGTTTAGTAGTCATGAGGTCTTGGGTGACAAGTTGGACTTGATGATCTCTCAGGTCTTTTCCAACCTTATTGATTCCATGATTCTTTGGTGGCTATGAGTCTGGGATTCATCTGCTTGGGTTGGGGTTTCATCTGCTTTTATATGAGTTTGCCTGCTCATATTTGATTCAGTGCCAAGAAACTGCATTAGTTTTCCAGTGCTTGGATGGAAGTGAAGATTTTGCTGCTTTCAGTGAGAAGTAACACAGATAATCCTACAAGGAAAGTAAGATGCCAACTGGAATGGAAGCTTGCTAGTCAGTATCTGTTCAGCAGCAGTGTCTGGCAGTTACTGTAATTCAGCCCTCTTTTAGGTGTACATGTGTATATACATGTGTCTGTGAACGTTTCCAATTTAAGCATCCATGCATCCCTCAGAGGTGAAGTGGGTTTTTTCCACTTAGATTTTCTATTCCAAAAATCACATTGGAACAATTCAAACCATCTCTAGGGGCAATGACAATACTCTAAAACATGGCTGATTGTCTTGCTCTGTGTGTTACTATTAGGCAATAACAACGTTGTTGATTTTAATGGCTAGCATGCTTCTCAATGCGTTCAGTGTTTTCAGTGCAGTCAGTCAGGTCAAAGGCATGTTTCCCTATGCTTAGGCTGTCTGTTGTCAGTGTTCACTGTAACTTGCAGTGGAAGACATGTGAAGCTCTAAATCTTGATCACAGAAGAAACCTTGTTCCTAATCTTAATTGTCAGACACAGTTTGGGAGGTGAGAATGGTGTTGATGTTTTACATGGCTTGGGTGAGATCTCATATTACCATGCTGTGATTTCAGCTTCTGGAATCAGAGATATTGCAGATAAAATAAATTTAAATTGATGGCCTGAGCTTCCCCATTCATTCTTGTTCAGCCTAAGTCCCATACTTATTGTCAGATCCAGCCTTCTACTGGGGGCTTGATAGGTCCGGAAGCAATCCACATCAGCCAAACAGGTAAGTCAACAGCCATATTCACCATATGTTACTGAGCATCATTGTGATCAGTTACTTAACCTTTGTAGAGTGCGAAGAAGTCAGTGCATTTTCATTTCTGTAATATAATTTTCTTGAGGCACTCACCACTCAATTGTCTGGGGTGATGAAGAGTTGGGATAGCTTGGTTAAAATATGAATTATTCAGGATATATGTAAATGTAAGCTACAAAAATGTGCTATGTGAGTGTAACTGAAAGGGAAGAGGAATGTTCAATGACTCCATGGTATGTGAAGGTCAAAGATCTTGAGCCAGCACTGATACAAAAATGTAGATGAGCAAGAAAATAACACTGCTAACACAGAACTTCTGTTGTTGACTAGAAGTAGTTACTGTGAAGGTGTCTTAGAGGCTGTTTGTTTACCCACTAGAAAACCTGCAGACAATATGTGAGACTTGACTCATTTGAATTTTGTCTGTTTTGACAGTTTTTAGTAGCAGACAAAACAGTTGGCCAAATGTTAGATATCTGCCCACATCCTGGAAAATTTTAGAGTGTAAATAGCTGTGTCTTCTTTAGTGATGGAGGAAAGAATCAGCTGGAGGCAGTTTTTGAATTTGCTGTCTTTTATCATTGAGGATAGTAATCTATTAATTTCTTGATTGTCTCTGAATTTGATCTATATTTTTTTTTACCTCAGAACTTCCCTCCTCTTCAAAAACAAAACAAAACACCCCCCCCCCCCCAAAAAAAAAGCTTTGTTTATGGAACCTATTTCTATTTTCCTGATGTTCTAATAGGCAACTTTAAATGGAATTAGCCAAAATACAATGAGCAGGTTTTTGACCACAGTTATCACTATGCAGGGATTATAACCTTGAACTTCTGCAAGGCTAATTTTATACTCTTTGGAGATATACTCGTAGGAATCCCATGGGCTAAGGCTCTGGAGGATAAAGGAGCCCAAAAAGTTGGTCAATTTTTAAATGCCACTTCCTCCAAGCCAAAGATAGGTGTGTTTCCTTGAGTAAAAAAATGGGGTAGACATTATAGGAGACCTGCATGGATAAGCAAGGATCTTCTGAAGGAAATCTCGTGGAAGAAAGATACTTACAGTTCATGGAAGAAGGGACTTGTCACTTGGGAGAACTACAGAGTAATTGCTAGGGCATGTAGAAAGGCAACAAGGCCAAATCCCTATTGGAACTAAAACTGGCAAAGGAAGCAAAAGAGCACAAGAAGGGCTTCTTCAAATGTATCAACAGGAAAAGGAACAATAGGGAATGTGTGGCCCCACTGCTGAATGAGGAGGCAGCCCTGATAACTGAAGATGCAGAGAAGGCAGAGTTACTGAATGCTATCTTTGCTTCAGTTTTTACTCCTAAGACTGAACTCCCCTATGAAGTCCAGACCCTGGATGAAGGAGAAGAAGCCTGGAGGAGGTGCCTGAGGACTGGAGGAAATCCAATGTCACTCCAGCCTTCAAAAAGGGCAAGAAAATGGTTCTAGGAAACTAAAGACCTGTGAGCTTCACCTCCATCCCTGAAAAAATGATGGAGCGGCTCATTCTGGAGGTGATCTCTAGGCATTTGGAAGAGAAGATCATGATCAGGAGCAGTCAGCATGAATTTACCAAGAGGAAATCGCGCTTGACTAATCTGATAGCGTTCTGTGATGCCCTAACTGAATGGATAGATGCAGGGAGACCAGTGGATGTAGTCTACCTTGACCCTACGACCCTTTGTAAGGGATCAGTGCTGGGTCCAGTCCTGTTCAACACCTTTGTCAATGACATTGATGAGGGGACCGACAGACAAAAGTGTCTGCTCAGCAAGTTTGCTGACAATACCAAACTGGGAGGCTTAGGTGATACATGTGAAGGCTGTGTGGCCATTCAGCGAGACAGTCTGGAGAGCTGGGCAAAGAGGAACCTAATGAAGTTCAAGAAGGATAAGTGCAGAGTCCTATATCTGGGAAGGAATAATAAACTGCACCAGTACAGCTTAGGAGGTGATCTGATAGAGAAGGACCTGGGAATCCTGGTGGACAACGAGTTATCCATGGATCAGCAATGTGCCCATGTGGCCAAGAGGGCCAATGGTATCCCAGAGTGCATTAAGAAGAGTGTGTCCAGTGGATTGAGGGAGGTTCTCCTCCCCCTTTATTCTGCCCTGGTGAGACCTAACATGGAATATTGCATCCAGTTTTGGGCTCCCCAGTTCAAGAGGGACAGGGTTCTACTCAAGAGAGTCCAACAGAGGGCTACAAGGATGATTAAGGGACTGTGAGGAGAGGCTGAGAGCATGGGGGCTTTTTAGTCTGGAGAAGACTGAGAGGAGATTTAATAAATGTTTATATGTATCTGAGGGCTGGGTGTCAAGAGGGAGAGGACAGGCTCTTCTCACTTGCAGCCTGTGATAGGACAAGAAGCAATGGATATAAACTACAGCACACGAGGTTCCACCTCAACAGGAGGAGGAACTTCTTTGATGTGAGGGCTGCAGAGCACTGGAACAGGCTGCCTAGAGAGGTTGTGTAGTCTCCTTCTCTGGAGACTTTCAAGACCCATCTTGATGCAACCTGAGATAGATTCTATGATCGTGCTCTGGCAGGAGGTTTGGACTTGATGAACTCCAGAGGTCCCTTCCAACCTCTAACATCCTGTGATCCTGTGATTAGCCAGAGAAGTTAACGATGGCAGCAAACAAGTGCTTTTGGCATCCAACAGCCCAGCTGATTGCAGGATACAGTAAGTCTGAAAATGTGAAACAAGTATCTCACCTTTGTGTCTCATGATGCCATGGTTTGGCCTTCTCTTTTCCCATACAGGGAAAAAAGTAGTACTTGAAGTTACTTTTATATATATATATATATATGTGTGTGTGTGTGTATGTGTATATATATATGCAAGAAAAGGAAGCTCAAAAGGATGCTTGCCAGTATTTTATTCTTTAAGGTGTATTGTTCTGCTACCCGCTCTTTCTCTTTCTCTCTGAGTCTGTGTTCAAGTATTTCAGTATGTCAGAAACTATTTGAGGCAATACAGCATACACTGGGGATTATGTCTAAAGCAGACAGCTCATGCATTGGTTTCTTCTCCTGACCAAAGCAATCAGCAAGACCTTGAGCTTCACCCAATTGCTCAGGTCAGTGAAGGGCAGTATGTTGCTAGAACATTTTAAAATTACTCTTGTAGTATTTAATTCAAAGATTAGTCTGCTGTAGTAGTCTGCTTTGGACATTATTGAACTACAGCAAATAAATAAGATCTTTCATTAAGAAAAAAGTACACCTTGATTTATTCATTGCTTTTATTGTAACATAGAATGTAAATAATATGCAGAGCTGACTGTTAACAGTGTGCTTCATAGAATCATAGAATCAATAAGGTTGGAAAAGACCTCCTTCTAATTAGACTTTGCTTTAGAGTTGATTTGCAAAGTGCAGCCGTGGCAGAACTTAACCATCATTTGCTCTAGAGGATAGAGGTGAATGGAACAGTTAGATTTGTAGTTCACAAGTTGCAGTGGGGTCCAGATTAGTGAGTGAAAGACTCCACTGCTTAGACTTAGAAACTTTTTCTGTAGACCACCATTTACAAATGTAAGTAAAGTATTTCTCCTTTTGATTCACCTCCTCAAATAGTAACTCTGGTATCTCAGTGTGCAAGTTTGCATTAGTCTGTAATGCCCATTTGATTCATTAGCTGATAAAAAACAAATCACTCCATTCAGTTTTATCACTCAGACAAACACTGGGACATTTGGTTTCTTAATTTATCTGATGTCTTTGCTTACAATGGCTTCTACGTCTGACTGTTTTGAAATACATTTTAGCTGTTGTCTCTATGCTGAACATGCAATGATAGATGATATTGGAACACATTAAATAAAACTGTTCTAAATGTCAAGCCACTTCTTCAGTAGGCAGACCATAGATTATTAAAATGTAATCTTACATCTGATGTAGCCCCAAAACAGAGAAAAAAATAATAATCTGTAAAGATGGAAAGCCTTTCCAGACAAGAAGAGTATAGCAATCTTTTGACTCTGCTCTGCTGACAGATGTAACATTGCCACTTTTTCATCTTGCTACCCTAAGCATTTGGTTATTAGATTAACACTTAAATTATTTTTTCTGAGATCACTTTCTTATAATGGTTTTAATTAATAAAAGGTTGTTAAGCTAGAGAAGGTATTTTTACACAAGTAACAGTAAAATTCTTACAAAGGTGGTTTGGTTAGCAAGGTTTAATACATTTTGTTAGCAGACTTTTACTAGTAGCTCCTGCTACTAGTAGAATATGTGGAGAGAAGTTATTACCTAAGAGCAAAAATTAATCTTTCCATTTTAATGATTAATGGAAATGGCTGTAATAATTCAGGGTTATCCTTTCCTTTTTCTGTTTTTAATGAAAAGACTTGTAATTACCTAGTGTAAGCTTTTCTTATTATGTAATATTTTATGTAACCCAAACCTAGGGTGTTTTTGAATGTGCAATTTGCTCTTTAGCTTCAGATAAGAGACCTGACTGAAAATATGCAAAGCATATGCTACCAGTTGTTGCTTATTTGTTCAGTTCTTTTGTGTATATCATCCTTTTTGCCTGTATCCTAAAGTGGGAGGGAAATGCCTACTGGATTTGAAAACCTATCCTTAGGCTTTTTCCCTGGAGCTGCTACTAGCGGTATAATTTCAGCAGCTGTTCTGTATTTCTCTTTTCAAAGCTGTACATCTTCTCCCAGGTGGCAATGACAGAGGAGTACAGCCATAAGTTGATGTGAGATGGAGGTGCCTCCCCTGACTTCTTTTGTCCAGCACCAGACTAAATTATTACACAGCACCTTCATAGCATTTCCTCACCCATCTAAAATAGAGTCATAGAATCTGTTAGATTGGGAAAGGTCTTTAAGATCATGAAGTCTAACTATTAACCTAATGTTGCCAAGCCTACCGCTAAACCTTGTTCCTAAACATCACATCAACACATCTTTTACATTCCTCCAGGGGTGGTGACTCCACAGCTTTCCTGGGCATCCTGTTGTGATGCTTTACAACCCTTTCAGTGAAATAATTTTTCCTTATATCCAATCTAAACCTCCTCTGGTGCAACTTGAGGCCATTTTTACTTGTTACCTGGGAGATTAACCCCTGCCTCACTACAACCTCCATTCAGTTCCCAGTTCCCTCAGCCACTCCTCATAAGACTTGTTCTCTCAAAACTTCATCAGCTTCATTGCTTTTGTTTGGACCCACTGAATGTCCATATAATGAGGTGCCCAAAACTGAACACAGTATTGGAGGTGCTGCCTCACCAGTGCTGATTGCACAGGGACAATCACTTCCCTAGTCTGACTGGCCACACTATTTCTGACACATGCCAGGATGCTGCTGGACTTCTTGGCCACCTGGGCACATTACTGGGTTGTGTAAAGCTGACTGTCAACAACATCCCAGGTCCTTTTCCATGAGGGAGCTTTCCAGCCACTCTGCCCCGAGCCTGTAGCTTTGCATAAAATAGTTGTGACCCAATTGCAAGTAGAGACAGGCAGCATTTCCCATGAAGGCAGAAATTTATTTCTGCTTACCTACCCTAGGTAACATAGCAAAGTCCACCTTTCATTTGTGAAAAGACTAGGAGGCTACTGAGAACAGAGACAACTCTTTTATATCTCATCTAGCCTGCTCCTCTCAAGTGCCAATTGGAGAGGCTAAATGGGAAAGGAAGAAAGACACTGCTGCATGGAGATCTTCTGCACCCAGCTGTGGAGAGGTGTGACATGAAGCATCAGCTTCATTAATGCTGCAGAAAACTCTAATACGTGGGGAGACAGAATGAAAAGAACTTAGAATTAAATACACCTCATCAAAGGGAAGGTAGACAAATGGATGACTTTTGGGAAACATGAATACATGAAAAACTGCATTCACAGAGGAAAGGAGGACAGAAATATTTGAGACATAAAATTTCAGTAGCACACTTAAAAGTGAAAGGTGTTGATCATGAAAGTGAGCTCTAGTTTCCTTTCTGTTATGAAAAAAAAAACACACCAAAAACCACAAAAAAACCAAAACAAAGCAAACCAACCAACCAACCAACACACACAAAAAGAAAGAGGACCAAGTCTGCAGGGAAAGTCCTTTATTATTTTCCTCCCTGAAAAATTAAAGGGGAAAAGAAAAGGAGAAAAGATAATCTAAGGGTTTGGAGAGAAATAGGTAGGTCACTGTAACTGTTGTGTGGTTTTTTTTTCCCCCCATGCTGGTGGCATCATCTACTTAAAGAAAGCTAGGGTTCCTTTGTTCTTGTGTTCTTGTGTGCATGGTGTTCTGGACTCAAGAGTTTTGAGAATCCAAACTTCTGCACCTTTTCATAGATCCTTATAGCCCAAACCTTTAGAGGTTCTGGGTGAATTAGGGTTGTCCTCTGTATTTTTGATTCCTATCCTCTCCTAATATACTGCTATGCAAGGTGTCTATCTGGTGAGCATATGTGATGCAAGATCCACTGATCTCCAGATGGGGCTCTCAAGGACTTGAGTAGGTATTAAATCAGAGTAAAGAATGTTTTTAGTCACTAAGGTTGTCACTGGAAAATTTTCATCAGCAAAATGATATAATAAATTGCAAAATATTTTGCCATGTGAGAACACTTTACCTTGAAGGTGAAGGAGACTTATTTGAAATAAACAACAGGCAATAAACCAAGAAATTGTATAATAACATATCTGAAACCTGTTTTTCAGAAAAGAAATAATTGCATTTCCAAATTTATTAGAGTACATCAGTATAATGTAATGTCTAATGAGTGATTATACTGAATTGAATTGTAAAAGCTATCAGCAGAATAAGAGAAGACTGGGGGGGGAAGACTGGCACATATGACTTCAGTGTATTTTGCAGTCCTTGCTTTACCATACCCATAAAATTTTCAATTTAGCAAAAGGAAAATAATGTAAAAAGAAACCGTGGAGAGCTGAAGCATTGCAAAAGAAATAGTGAAAAAGGACTGGTGCCTAGCTATGCTATGACAGACTAGCATTTTAAGCGTATGTCCTACATAGTTATGAAATATGCAGAAAAAATAGCTATTAGTAAACAATAATTTCCACCTATTTCATACTAAGACTTAACATTTTACAGTTCAGGTCATGAAGATGCATATAACTATGATGACTAATGCTGCAAGGAATTTTTACTCTATGATTATGATTTGTCCTTAACCATTTGTGAGCAGTGATGCCTTGGTAAGCCTGATGCAAGAGCTATGCTGTATTTAAATAGCTGCAAAGGACTACACTAAATGTATGTACAGGGATGGCAAAAATCAAATAGGAAATGGACTTCATTCACTATGACAGTAAGGTGAAGGAAAATAAAACATAGTGGCTCATGTGAAGCTTAAATTCTTTCAATTATTTTAAGCTTCCAGTTTGGAGAGCATTTCTTGATGAAGGCTGAACCTCATAAATAACCAACTAAACAAAAAAACCCAAACAAACAAAAAAACCCCAAACCACAAATGTCAGAAGCATCTTCCTAGAATTTGATGCCATTAAGTACTTGGCTGAATACAAATATTTGGAAGAAAAGTATGAGGGTGTGATTCATTGATCTAGTGAGGGGAATGATCAAGCTCCAGGCAGGTGTTGTTCAGCGTTAGACCACGATGTAGACTCTAAGATTTTTAATGTATTATACATGCATATATCTATGTATGCACCTCATTTTATGTGTATGTTTAAGCTGATCTGTGGCTAATTTAACTCTTGACTGGGTTTCTGAATGCATTGCACTTGAGATACAAGTAAACAATTCTCACAGGGACAGTCAGACAGACATCTCTTTCTTACTCAGAGTAGACTTTTCACTTCATAATCTTTAATGTTAATTGCTGTTGTCTCCAGAAAGGTAGATAGATCATCCCCTGTCATTTGGTTCACTCTGGAAATGGTAGCATCCACTAACTAGGTAAATTAAGTCATATCAATGTACTTCTGTGAATTTTATGTGGGTGTAGAGTTGTGAAGAGTGCAAGCTGACTTTCTTGCTCTGAAACTCTGGAAGCATTCTTGCTGAATGAATTCCAGTCCAGGGCTGCCTCAGGTACTGTCATAGAGCACTGTTTCCATTGCTCTTCCCCCCAAAGAAAGTTTCTGTACAGTTCCTCTTGTTCTTTTACCCACTCAGACTACATCTACTGTGCTAAATAAAAAAAGTCCAGGAAATAAGCTTCCACATGACAACCTTTGTCATCTGTGCGGTTTAACTGTGAGTTTGCTTCCCAGCCTTGTTTTAGACCACTACAGCTACTTCTTTCCCAGTGAAAACCTGCATGTAACTCAGAGAGAAGTTTGTTTTAAGCACCATTAGCAAGTTCAAGTGGGGCTGAACCATTCAGCTCCTTCCCATCCCATTCTCATTAAACTTTGCACTCCTGAATCCCTGGGTCTGCCCTTCTGCCTTCCAGTGTATGCAGAGCAGACTCGCTTTGAAGTTGCAATAATGCTGTTCTCTGGGCTGTCTCTTCCTAGTAAGTGCCTTCTCCTTAAGAGCAGAGACTGTGTTCCCTGGAAAACATGGTTTTTCTCCAACCTTTATCACAACAATTAGATTATTTTAGATTAAAACAGTATCATGGCTTCACATGGTTCAGTCATCTTTCTTGCAACAAGTTGGGAGAGTCTGTGGTGAAATATCCTTGCAGGACAGTCATGCTGCTTTATAAAGGAAACTGTGGAGATTCTCAGCCTTTGTGCTGAGTAAGCAAACTTCAGAAGTAGCACACTATAGCATGCTTGCCTTAAGACATGTATATTCTATGTATACAGCACTAACTAGCCACCTGGTGCTTTCAATGCATGGACTTGCGCATCTGGGTAGTACTGCTCTGTGTTGTACATCACAGGTCTTTGTTGTGTCACATTGGCAAACTAATTTTCTTGCTTTCCTGGCTCCACTGGTTCCATTTAATTTGGGAAAGTCTAGTCTGCCTGATGCATCCATAAACTGAATATATAAAAACCTATAAATGTCATATACAATACTTATGACATTATTAAAGGTTGACATTCTCATGTTGTTTCATACAAGCTGTATCCTAGCACATAGCAGAATCCTTACACTTGTTGTAATGATCTAATAATTCACAAATGAGCTACATTTACCCTTCCAGAACTATTTGCAAATTCAGCAGGAACCAAATGATACACTTCATTTGCTGCATTGAAAACCTTTATGGCAAGGCATCCATGTCAATAAATAGAGTTCACAGCACAATATTTGGGAACATATGAACTAATTTATCCTAGGTGGGAATCTTCTTTTCCCTTTGGAGCTTTGAATTTATTTGGTTCCCTTTTCCTAAAGAGGAAATAAGTAAAATCTGACACAATAGTCCTTCCATATCCATAGAATTTCCCAAGGTAGCTCTCAGATTATTGTATTTCATGCAAATAAAAATTTCACAAGTTGTATTCAGCAGGTCACAGTTTCATCAGTTCATAATCATTGCAGTATATGCATGGATGTTTGCAGATGGTATATTCTTTCTGGTTTGAGTCCATGAAATATGATTACTAGTTTTAATTTACACAGGTATTATAATTGTCAGTGCAACTTTAAAATATTGTGTCTTGAAAGATTGACATGGATTTTTCAATATTCTGAATGTTTGTCATATGATTTTTATTCTTCAGTTCATGAAGGTTTTACTCATTACTCATTATTCTCCATACTTGAGTGCTTCTTGTAATGCCAATGTAGAGATCTTGTTGTATCAATGGGCCTCCAGTGAGAAGCAGCATCCTCATGCCTCAAGGCAGGGCCTCCATGTTTAATGGATGTACATGATGGTTTTGTGGGTAAATCAAATTGATGTAGAGTATTTGCACAACAAAGTAGAATCTTATTATACCAGTCTAGATATTTTTGAGATAATTTCAAACAGCAAGCATAACCGTAGGCTACAAAAAAGTCAAACAGTTGGAAATGCTTACTTTTTCATGCTGTTTCAGGTGGATTTTTTAAATTTTTTTTTAAATGTCTATCTTCAGTGGATATTATTTTAAGACCTACCTTTAGTATGGTGGACTAGTAGCCCAAGTTATACTCAGAATGTTTTTTCTTTCCTTCACAGACAGTAGTTCCTGCCATGTTTAGGAGAACAATCTGAGAGTATATTACTTAGAATGAGGGAGTGAAGTACATTACAGATAAAGACAGATAACAGCTAGGTGTGGTATGGATATAAATCAAAGTTGGATAATGAGGAAGAGTGGGTTACTTATTTCTTTAGTTTGCTTGGTATTCCTAAAAGTATACTTCAGTTAAATTAGCAAAAGTGCTGTCAAGAAATGTTCCCCTATTAAATTTCTTTCAAGACTAAACAAAAAAGGTTTTAAAAAAAGTTTTGTTTCTTTCTCAGGGATAGCAGTGTCCTGTAATGGTGACTTGCACCAGAGAGTCCCTTCTCCAAAAATCTTTGTATCAAATTTGTCTTTCCTTTAAGAAAGGCTACATGTTTATTGTCTTTGGTATCCAGTGTTTCTTTTTTTCTTTTTATTATAAGAAATATTTCCATCTGATATTTTCTATATTTTGTTGTACATTCTGTAATTTCTGCTGCATGGCTGTCAGTTTCTTCAATTAGGTTTCAGTCACTGAAAAAATAATTTCTTTTTTTAAAGCCTGTGATACTACTGTTGGTGAGGGGTTTGGAACATAAGCCCTACAAGGAGAGGCTGAGGGAGCTGGGGTTGCTTAGCCTGGAGAAGAGGAGACTCAGGGGTGACCTTATTACTCTCTACAACTACCTGAAGGGAGGTTGTAGACAGACGAATGTTGGTCTCTTCTCCCAGGCAAGCAGTACCAGAACAAGAGGACACAGTCTCAGGCTGCGCCAGGGGAGGTTCAGGCTGGATGTTAGAAAAAAGTTCTATACAGAAAGAGTGATTGCACATTGGAATGGGCTGCCTGGGGAGGTGGTGGAGTCGCCATCACTGGAGGTTTTTAGGAGAAGACTTGACGGGGTACTTGGTGCTGTGGGTTAGTTGCTTGGGCGGTGTTGGATTGGTTGATGGGTTGGACGCGATGATCTTGAAGGTCTCTTCCAACCTGGTTTATTCTATGTATTCTATGTATTCTATGTATTCTACTAAAAGCTTTGAGATAAGGCTGAAATGTAGTTACGAAGTGCTCTTGTGTAGAGTTCTCTTTTCATTACAGCTTCCAAGCACATTATTAGTAACACTCAGTTCCTGACTGTTATTCTGCTAATCTGGAGTAATGGCATGGTGACAAAGCAGAAACAAAATTAACACAACAGATAAAGCAATTACATTGTAAGATTATACTATGCGCCTATGTGGAAAGCATCAGAGATAGTCTTCATGGTAGACTACAGTGCGCTGGGCCATGGGTACCCAGCAGAGTCACATGTGACAGACATCTAGAGCAGAGTCTGTCTAGCTCTAGTTCATGTAGCTCCAACTCCTGGCTGGACATACGATCAGATTTCATTGGGCAATTACCTGCAGGGATAATACAAGGTGTGTTTTTCTAAACATAATGATTGAAGATAAATCCAGCTTCCATGTTAATAGAATAGATTAAATAATCCTTTATTCTGTTATTTTCAGAACCAAATTTTGTGTCATCTTATGACATTGGGAACTTTACCTACTTCTTCTTCCGGGAGAATGCAGTGGAACATGACTGTGGGAAAACAGTCTTCTCTCGTGCTGCTCGAGTGTGCAAGAATGATATTGGTGGCAAGTTCGTGCTGGAGGATACTTGGACTACCTTCATGAAAGCTCGGCTGAACTGCTCTCGCCCTGGAGAAATTCCATTTTACTATAATGAACTGCAGAGCACTTTCTTCCTGCCAGAACTGGACTTGATCTATGGGATTTTTACCACTAATGTGTAAGTAAATTCTGTGATATATTTTGTTTTCTTGCTATTTGTGACAGTAAAAACTAAAGCTTCTGGGCTGCTCTCTTCTGCATATGCCAGGTAAACATCATAAATTCAAACTACTGTTTTGCTCAATCCAGTGTTCTCATATGAACAAGTGTCAGCTCCAAATGCATCCCATATGAATTGTTGAAGACTTACGAAAGAAGGAAGAATTCTTAATATTTCCTTACAGCGGGGAGCCATTCATGTTTAAGACTATTCAGTCAGCTTTATCATACATTGTTACAAACACATTTTTTACTTTGCACACTGCTGTAATACATTGTGTATTTATAAAAGAAATATTTTTTAACTGCAGTGTGACAGGATCATGAATTTGGCATGATGTAATTTGAGCAGGTCAGGAAGACCTCACATTACCAAAAGTGGAAGAGGTGCTTTTATGTATTTTAAACGAATCCTAGCATATACTTATGTGAGTTTGGTGGTCAAACCAAGAGTTATATCTAATTTTAACTGAACCTGTTCCATCAAAAAGGTAAAATTTTAAAAATGTGCAATTTGGCCTTAAGAATGAAAATTTGTTAAATATTAAAACATTGGATGCACGTTAAAGCTCCGTGGGCTCTAAGCTTAATATCAAGAGTTGGAAGTAAGGACTTTTAGGGAAAAAAAAACATTTGTTTCAGAAATGTCTGTTGTTACTTTAAACATGGTAACTGGAGTTTAAACATTGCTCAGAGAGAGGAGCCTGAGCTTCATAGCCCAGTGTTTGGACCACTGGATCAGTTTTGGATCTTGGTTTCCAATTCTCTTACCTGCTTGCAGTGTTTTGCTGTATAAGTCAGTTTTGCCTAGAATTTTTAATGGTACTTGGTCATTAAAAGTGTAGATCAGTGCCCCTTACTGCTGCTGTAAACACCTGCATACCTACCTCCTATAAATAGCCATTAGCCTGTTGGAAATAGTCAATGCCAACAAATTATAATCCCTAAGTAGTTTAGATAGTGAGCATGATTTTGAATTTAGGATTTACTGGTCTTGTAGTTTCCTGAGTCCACCTTTTTGCCTTTTTTTGAATATTTGAGTGACATTGGCTTTCACCCAGTTCTCAGGCATCCCTCCTGTTCTTCATGATCCTTCAAAGATGATGGAGTGTGTCTTAGTTTCTGCCAGGGAAAGCCTGACTGGAGGAATCTGCTCCAGAAAATCCACAGGGCTTTGGCCATGGAAGGGGAAGGAGGCTCCTATCTTTCAGAAGGGTTGTCCTGACAATTTGTGGAATTGTGGAGTTTCCTGTCCTACTAGTGACACAAATTCTGTGGATGAGTAAGGTTATCAGGGCTGGCATTAGCACACCATAGCACCACTGCTCTTCTGAAAATACTTGCTAATGGGAGACTACCTTTTCCAAATGGAAGGATACAGTATTTGAAACTTTGCTGCTACTTCCTTCTACCTCAATGGCTCAGCATTTTCCCCTTGTCCACCGGAGATTAACTATTCAAAGTGGAATTAATTGCAACTGTTTAGGGGTGGGTTTTTTAATAGTTCTATTTAAATGGCATTTGTTCCTGCCATCAAATATTGTAACTAAACTTTTTGACATTTTTGAGATGTTGTAAAGTGAGGATTACTTCCCTACGCTGAAGACTTATTCATGGATATCCTTACAACCCATAGGATATACCTTTTATCCTGCAACCTGATGGTGGAGAAGCACCAGCATTTCCTGTGAAAGGGAAAAACATATTTCTTTCTGTTGATGTAACTGCATCACATATTACTGAATCCTGTGTAGCATTCTTCAATCTCAATATCTTCAGAACTGCAATGATTTTATTGTACCTTAGTGCTTTTTCTAGTACACTGTGAATATAATTTAATACACTTGTGGGAGGAAAAAATGAATAATTTCTGTCATTAAAGATTGAGTAATAACAAACCCTGCCTGCTTTATTTGTGTCTGACTGTTAAGTCCACTGTAGCCACTGCTTCATAATGAAGCTGATTTTGTTTCTTTCAGACTATCTGAAAATCTGTAAGCATGAGTCTAATGTCCTTTAAGGACTTCCAAGAAATTCTAGAAGACATTGGTATGATTAGTAGTATTTGACAGCTGCATTTAGTGATAGTTTATATAAGCAAGGAATTATCAAATCCAATGAGAATTGATTCTGCAGAAACTGCTAGCATGAAACTTCAAGTACTGGTGTTTCTTTGAAATAGGAGTGACAAGCATAAGAGAGCAAATTACTCTTCTGTTCTGCTATTAATCTATATATCCTTACCTTTTTTCCTGAGTGTTGGTAGATGTGATCCCCTGCGGTGCTTTTCAATTTCCATAATTTTGAAGTTTCTGTAGTAGGTTTTCTTCAGCCTTGTACAAATTACAGGCTAAATTATAAACAAATAAATAAACCAACAGATAAATAACTAGAATGCTGTGGTTCAGTTGTCATCTGTTCAACTTGAAAAGGAGATGTATGCAATCTCCATTACCTATTCCATTATCTCAAACTGTAGAAAAGAATAGTGCAGTTTTCCAAATTAGGAACTCTTACAGCCACTGGATTATAATCTTTACCTTGTGCAAAATTACTTTATTGTCACACCAAGGACAGGAAACTATGTTTTGCCTGGCTGCTATTTGTTTCTGTTTGTTCAGAGAAAGGATATCTCGTAAAGTATGTAGCACAGGTTATTTTCTCATAAGAGGCTTCTGGAACTTGCATTCTTATTGCTGTACATCTTTTGGAAGACAGTGTGTTTTGCAGAATCAAAACCAGGGATTTCGTAGGGTCTAGAGAGATACCATATATTGATAATCCTTACTTCTGTTGTGCTGCCATTGGTTGCGTACAAGAAAGTGATGATATGTGTGGAATATGTGGAAATGTAGACTTCCGGTATTAGAACAGCAGCAGAAGGCAGGAAGTTTGGAGTTTTTCCCACACTAGCTGTTGGCAAGATTGGCAAGAATTTTAAAACCAATGTGCATGCCTAAAATCAGCACATCATATATCATTATCTTGAGATTCCATCTCCTGGATGTCATATCTACTTTGCTAATTCCTTGAAGGATTGCAGAGTTACTGGGGTTTTTTGTTTGGTTTTTTTTTTGTTTAATTTTTCAACAAATGCATTTTTAAATGTTGTTACTTAGGTTAATGTTTATATTTCTTTTCCAGGAACAGCATAGCAGCCTCAGCAGTCTGTGTTTTCAACCTGAGTGCCATAACTCAGGCCTTTAATGGACCCTTCAAATACCAGGAAAACTCTCGCTCGACTTGGCTTCCATATCCCAATCCTAACCCTAATTTTCAGGTACAAATGTGTGGGAGAAGGATGATAGTTTACATGAGGTTTTTTTCAAAGTACTGTATGCTTCATAGTTGATAAGTTATAGCCTAAGACCTAAGATACAGAAAATCAAAACAAACCAAACAAACACCACCACCACCACCACCACCACCCCCAAACTTAAAAGGTCCCCTTATTTCAACATACTTAATTTTATTCATCCACAAAATAATTTGGGTTGAAAAGCAGATGTGCTTTGAAGGGTAGGGAAAAAAAGGCTTAACTTCAATCTTCTGTCAAAATGAAGCACAATAGTTATCTGTCTAGGTAACATTAATTTCTGACTGAAGTATGATCAAACTGCTATTCTCTTTGACAAAAGGGAACAGTGTCTGCCAGAAAAGGGTGGAGGGCTAAAGGACGGGGTGGTTAAAGGAGGAGTGGTCAGGATTTTGCATGTTTTCCTGTGCAATGTAATCCACACTCTCTGAAGTGTCTGATTAAAAGAATTTGTGTGCCTCTCCTTTGAACTTGTCAGCCTCAGAGGGTATAATAATATGCAGCTGGTTGACAGCATAAAACTAATTAGTCCAAGGTGGGTCATTCAGTGGAACTTTCTACAAAAACAAAAAGGTATTTCAGGTAACCACATATATATTGTTTCCTCCTTTTGTATAGTCACCACACCTACAAGGACAATTTTAGTGAGTGTAATTCTAGCAAGGGAAACAGAAGTGAAAACAGCATTAATTCAGTGATTAACAATAGCTTTTTCACCAAGATACTTAAGTATCCTTTATCTACCTTTCAGTTTCCCTTAATCTCAGTGCACTTTCACAAGTTCAGTGCTGCCTCCAAAGAATATCTTTCCCTGTCTCGTAGGAGTCATGGGATCTTTGTAAGCATGAAATAGAATCACCCACGGAGGGTTGGAGGTAGTTTTAATTACATCTTGATTTATGGAAATTAAGGAAAATAAATCACTGAATTTGCTCTGAATTACAAAGCCTCCTTATCTTTTCTAAGTAGTATATGTGGTATTAGCCCCAAACCACAAGATATTATTTAGGTTACCCTTCTTGCAGAAGCAGGCTATATTTGTATGTAGCTTTTTATATATTGTAGAAATACTTATATTGTCAAAATAGGGATAGTAAGAGGGTCTGAGCAAGACTAAATTTTTGGAGAAAAACTGAATAAATACCCATCTGTAAAAATCTTCTATTCTTTTTTGTATCAATGCATTGATAACTGTTGTGAGAACACCCCATACAGAATGGTACATACAGAGAAAGATGACAGTCTGATGGCTGTATAAAAATGGTAAAAGTCTCTGTTGTACTGTTCCTGCTCATCTCTAAATCCTAGTCAAGACTGAGGTGTTGAAGAAATCCCTTGTGTGGATAGTCTGGCTGATTTTAGTATGTCTGTTAGTTCATCCGATTTACAAGTAAAGTTCTAGTGTTAAAGATTGCAGGGTGGCCATCTACCACACAGTACTGAAGCCAATTGACATTAACTGATTTATGGTGTCATTATTAATGTCCAACTTCTGATCTTTTACTGATGTTATATTTTATTCTGTTGAATTTGCTGTGTATTTCTGGCTCACTGATTTCAGCAGTGATGCATTGGGGTGGTTTGGCCCTGGCTGGGGGCCAAATGCCCACCAAAGCCACTCCTATCATTCCCTTTCTTAGATGGACAGGGGAGAGGGGAAAATATAACAAAAGGCTGGTAATAAGGTAGAAGCAATGTAAAAATGCAAAACATCAGCAAAGACCGCTTGTGGAAGCAAAAGCAAAGAAAGATGTTGTTCCCTACTTCCTGTCAGCAGGAAGCAGGGCTCTACACATAGTGGTTACTCTGGAAGACAAATGCCATGGATGAATATCTCCACAATTCCTTCTTTCACTTAATTCTTATATCTGAGCTGATGTCATATGGTATGGAATACCCCTTTGGCCGGTTTGCGTCAGCTGGCTCAGCTGAGTCCCCTCCCAAGATCTTGCTCACCACTCAGCATACTCTTAGGGTGGGGAAATGTTGGGAAAGCACAGCCTTGGTGTTCATTCAGCAGTAGCCAAAACACTGATATGCTATCAACACCCAGCTACAGCACTGCAAAACACAGCACCAGAAAGATGTTCTGAGGAGAATTAACTCCAGCTCAGCCAAACCAATACATGAGGTAGTTTAGTGCTTAGAGCTGGGTGTAACTAATTTTTGTGACTTAATGGTGCTTTGGAGTATATACTTATATAGAAGGTATATATTCTTTGCCTGAGTCACAAGTTTCCTTCCCAGAAAGGAGGAGTTTTCTTTTTGTAGAGTCCTTAAGATAAACTATCAGAAGTTCTATCTGTTCAGCCTCAGAAGTAGATTTATCCTCAAAGTATTCACCTACTCAGGACAGGACAAGAGACAGTGGGTGGAAGATGAGGCACAGGAAGTTCCATGTAAACATGAGAAACAAATTTTCCACTGTGAGGATGATGGAACACTGGAACAGGCTGCCCAGGGGGATTGTGAAGTCTCCTTCTCTGCAGATGTTCAAACCCATCTGGATGAATTTGTATGTGATTTTTATAGGTGATCCTGCTCTGGCAGGGGGGTTGGACTAGAAGATCTTTCTAGATCCCTTCCAACCCCTAATATTCTTTGAATATCACAGACTCACAAAATATTAGGGGCTGGAAGGGACCTTGATAAATATTGTAAAGTATTGCTTTGCTTCTATGATGCACTTATGCATGAGTAAATGTGGATGCTTACATATTAACATGTTAAGAAGCTTTCTCTTTCATGTCCTTAGTTAGTACAAGACAAGCACAAAAATGTGAAAATTAACTGCCATTTATATTGCTTTGTTTATTTGTGGTTGAAATTTGTGTGTGCAATTAGTGAATACTTTCCTATAAGGAAAAAGTACAGTTTGCAGATATAAAATACAGTCAGTGCCATAGCTCAAATATTGTTATGATGGATAACATTTTACAGTTAGAGCTCCACACTGTCTAGTGTTGGCTAGTAAACATAAGGTCTGACGAAGCTCCTAAAACTCTGTGTGGAGCTTCCACCTGGGATTTCTGTCAGAACCTGGCTATGGTCAAACACTGGGTTTCCTTTGAAAAATTGTCTTTAGCACTGTGTCTGTGTAAATTATAAAGAAAACTACTCAGAAAATGTTGTTGGATGGCAGATTTTCTCCTTCCTGCCTTGTGAGCACAGGATATAGCAATATATTACTATAGCCCACTGGGTAATCAGTCACTGTGTAGACAGTCCAGTCATCACCAAAATGAGACCTGAACGTGGATTTCCACATTGTCACTACAAGATATGCTCTGGGATTTTTAGTTTCTTGTGCTGTAAATCAGAGATTAAATCTGTTGTTATCATTGACATAAAATATTGTTACTTTTCTGTGTTTACAGTGTGGCACCATGGACCAGGGCTTGTATGTAAATATGACTGAGAGAAATCTTCAAGATGCTCAAAGATTCTTCTTAATGCATGAGGTTGTTCAACCAGTTATTCCAATTCCTTACTTCATGGAAGACAACAGCCGATTTTCCCATGTGGTTGTGGATGTCGTGCAGGGCAAGGACATGCTTTTCCATATCATCTATCTTGCCACAGGTACGAACACTGCATTGCTGTGATAACTGCAAAACTTTATGAGGTCTATAATTCTAACATTCTGAGAATCACTTATGAAATAGGCATGATGCACCTTGAAGGACAACAGCAGTTTACAATGTCTTTGTTTACATTGTGAACTCAAATTTTGGTGTCTGTTTCCTTTGCTCCTTCAAAGATATGAAGCCTTTGTAATCTTGAGTAAGTGAAGGGTTATGAATTCTACAAACAAGATTTCAGAATGTTCTCCTTTTTCTTTTTATGTAGTTCAGTCTGTACAGTCTCTCCCAAGATAAGATGGTTTAGCATCCTCTGAGACAGCAATAACAGAAATTGTATGTTATTTGTAATGTTACTTCTATTTCTGACTTTTCAGCTCACAAATATTTCATTACCTTTCCCTTCTTTCTCATTTTTAAGTCATTAATTTTACAGTTGTATATCCTGCCTTATTATTTGTCCATTTATATGTGATCTTAGCAATGAAAGAAAACTAATCCTCTACCTCAAATTGCCTTGGTTAGAAATACTGGTTTCTTGTTTCAAAATTTCAAGTTTGTTAAACTAGTGAGGTTGTCAGAGAACTGTTTTTGCAGCACAGATATGTCCTCCTGAAATACTATGTTGGAGTAATGTGTTTAGAGCCTCATAGTATAAAACCTAGGGTGGTTCTCAAATGCTTAGTCCTGTTCACATCAATAGAGAATAACTCATCAAAGCAATGATTTGTTTATGTGCATAGTTAGTCTCACAGTGAGTAGGCACCAAATACAATAAATGTAGGGAAAGAATCCATTGATCAAAAGGAGGGAAAAAATCCTAATCCTATTTATTTGATCTTGCATTTAATTGAGTACATTTCAAAATTTTCATTGATCAAATCAATCATTTTAATTACTGAAATTCTGATTTACTTATGAAAATTGTACATTCTATATCTTTTCATTTGTCAAGAGCACATATACCAAACACATTCCTTCCAATGCAAGAAGGACATGAGTAAACTGGAGCAAATTCTGTAGAGTCCAGCTTTCTGTGGGGCACCTTGTCCTAGGAGGAGAAGATAAAGCAGCTGTCCTTGTTCATCCTAGAAGGCTTCAGTGGGGGGCATTGTTAACATCCTGCATATACCTACAGGGGAATTACATGGAGAATGGAGCCAGGATCTTCATGGTGGTGAATGGTGGAAAACAAGAGACAACAGGCAGAGAGTTTCAGGCTGGATATTAAAAACCCCCACTTTTTTCACTCTGAGGATGCTCAGGTATTAGATTGGATTTCCAAGAAAGATTGTGCAGTCTCCATCCTCAGAGGTTTTCAGAACCAGACTGCGTTATATCAAGCTGTCCTTTGAACAAAAGATTGGATTTTAGACCTTCTGATGCCCCTTCTAACCAAAGTTATCCTCTGCTGTCATATGTCTGCAAATTGGTTGGGCTAAATTACATTTTTACTCAGCAGTAGTAATATATGTCATTGTACTTGTTGCTGCCAAAAGGAAAGTACATTCATCTGTAATATAAATACAGCCAGTAAGCAATTCACACCTAGTGGTGTAAAGCAGGACAGATCCAACCCATGCTGTGTGAAATGTACTGTACATAACTTTCATAGTTATAGTTGATTACAATATTCTTACTAGATCTGTCTTTTAAATTGTACAAAGCTGGTTCAGTGAAAAGGTGGGCATATAGATCAGGCTGAATACAAATGAGTACTCTACTGTGTTACTCCAAGCAAAAATCCCATTGTTTGAAGCAGATGGACAGTAGCTGAGAGAAAATTCTCTCTTCCCCCTACTCACATTCACTTACCTACCCATCCTGCTATTACAATACAAATATTACAGAGGACAATAACACTGACAGTATAAAAATGTAATCTAATTTCATTAAACCTGAAATAGATACAATATTACTTGAGGAGAGACTGGGAGTAAGCAAAGAAGTGCATTCTGCTTTGTCAACAGTTTTCATTTCCTAAACCCTTGCCAAGTCATCATTCTGCTGGGAGATTCTAATGTGTTAGGATTTAACAACTACTGCTTATATCAAAAAATGTATTTTGGAAACACATCTTAATCTTTCACTGCACTGACTTCTAACACAGAATGAAGGGACACATCAATGCCTGCAAATTTTGTGTTGCCTAGAGCTAGCACAGTGCTGCTGGCTTTAGGCAGACAGAATTCCCTGAAACAACTTTCACAGGTTCAGAAAGGAAAATCAAGGAAAGCCTTCAGACAAGTTCTGAACCTAAAATCATTTAAAATAAGAAGTGAAAATCAGCCCAAGCTAGAAAAAAGTCCACTATTCCAACAACTTTTCAATAATAAAAGAATTTCCTTCTTCATTAGAAAAATATCCAAGCAAAATGGTGTTATATGTTAAGTATTTTGTTTCCCTATTTTTTTTCCCCTTCTCATATTTTTTTCTCCTTATTATTTCTTCCTTGCAATATAAAAGCCTAGGTGCCAGTATAAAAGTTTTCAAAGCCTTTTTCAGAAAACAGGATGCTGCAACAAGAGCAAGTAGGCTTATTTAGAGGACTGTTGCAAAATGTATTAATTTATTAGAATTAATAAGAAAATAATTAGGTATGGAGTCTAGTTGAGGGTATTCTGAAAACATTTTCTGGTTGCTCTTTGTTAGGAAAAGAAAATAAAAGAAGCTTTAAGACACTATTTTAAAATTACTTGGTGGAACCACCATCACACACCCCCCCCACACCCCCTCACCCCCCCTTTTCTCTACTTTCTTCAGTCCCCTTGGACAGAGTATATACCTTCTGTATCCTAAGTAGAAATAGTATAATGCCCAGTGGTCGTTCTTGAGTATTAGCATTTAGAGTTTAGCATTGATGAAACTGAGGAATGACTGACTTACAAAGAGCATGAAACCTGGAGAAAGTTTTATTGTTGGCTACACTGCATGTCTTTAAGGAGTGGGTCATTTACAGAACTGAATGAATTTTTTAATCATAAAGCCAGGTTTTATCTGAGTCTTAAAGATGACTGAAGGATAAACAGATTTTGTACTTCCCTTTCCAAGGAGTTTTAGAAAACATTTTGTTCTCCCTCTTAAGACCTCAAAATTGTAAGTATCAGTGTAGAAAGTAATAATAAAAATAATTCTGATGAACTAAATGCAGCTATGATTATGAAGAAAGGGAGAGATATTTATTGGAAATGCTGTCAAAATGGTTTGTATTTATCCTGTTTGTCTTACTAGATGGGAGTAAATTGATACAAAGTAGTGCGTAATTTGATTCCTCTGTGCTTTTTGTTACATTCACACCTTTTGCTAGGGAATAACCCCAGGTCTTAACAAGGAAAAAAAAGTTGTGTGTGTGTGTTTGCTAAAAATCTCAATTGAAATATTGTCATTTTCCTGGCAGACAACAGCTTCTGGTTAAAGTGTGCTGCTTTTACAGTTTAATGTGGATGGTGTCATAACATATGTAGTGTGTGTGAAGTTACTGACCTTAAGATTATAAGCAAAAATATATGCTTACATACATTTCATACCTGATGAGAAGAGCAACAAAGCTAAAGTTGACTGAATTTTTTCCAAGGTGAAATTTCTGACTGTATTATCTCAAGTGTGCTGAGGTTATTGGAATCAATCTTTGGGTAATTTTTGACTTTGCCTCAGTTTATAGAAGCACTCTAAACTACATTAGAGATGCAGTAATAGTAATAATGATCAAAATAGATTGAGTCACAAGTCCAGTGTGAAAGTTGTAGGTAGTCTATTTGCATATATTAATGCTTTCTAGTTTAAAAATGGATGTCCTGGGTTGAGTTGAATCTCATGATGATTCTCATGCTGCCATCATGCCAGCTTCAAAATGAAAGTGCTGGCTGGAGCAAAGTATTATAGGGCTTGAAGTTCAGATTGTACCATGGGAGGCTTCCCGTTCCAGTTGCTGCTTCCAGTTTCTGGGTTTGGGGTGTTTGTCTTTTGCAAGGAGTGGGCTGTGGGTCAGGGAGGTGGGGAGAGGTCACTGGCTTCAGCTGCTGCTTCTGCATTTTGCTGTGCTTTTCTGCAAATAGGCTAAGGTAATTGTGCATTGTATTATCTCATTTCCAGTAAAACTCTTTATCTCAACCAGGAGGGGTTTCTTTGTGTCATTTTCTCTCCTGTATATATTGGGGGAGAGGGGCTTGTGAGAGTGGGCTGTGTTAACCCAGGAAGACAAAGCAGAGAAATCAGCAGGTTAATAATGGAGAGTATAGCCTGTGACAGACAGTCACCACCTGTTATAACTACTTCTGTTGTAGCAGACAACACAGTTGCTTTGTTTCTTATGTCTTTTCTTAACAAAGGTATGCCGTGCTTTTAAACAGTTGCAGGGCACCCCAGCAGCACTTTTGAAATTACTTCCTCATAAATTCTTATCCTTCTGACATTATGCAATATGACTTTAAGAGTCCTGAAGCAAGGACATATATCAGTTATACAGCTATCTAGAACTGGTGCATATCCTAAGAGCACATGCTGAACTTGAACATTTTATTTTTTTCTAAATCATCAGTAAACCATAAAATCAATAACCTTCTTCTCTGCTCCTTTTGCAGTCACCACTACCTCTGAGAAAGGAAAACCCTAGCTGAATGCTTTGTCTATATTATTAATCATTCCAGGAAATATTTTGCTTAAAAGTTTGAAAAAAAGGTTTAAAAGATTGCATGGTTTCATCTGGGATTTGTGCTAATGTTACAGCAAACACCTGTTATATATTCCTGCTAGGATGTTTATATTATTTTCTATGTAGAATACAAAGACAAAGAAGAATAGCGTAAGCTGTAGATCTTTTACTCTGTAATTGAAACACAGAAATATTGATTTGCCACTATCTCGTGTGTTATGTCATCTATACTGGGCAAAGTGGCTTTAAAATGCTACCAAATAAGAATGGTCACGTCTGAAGTTCAGGCAACATAGTTACAAATTATACCATAGGGCTCTCGATAATCAAACTCAGCATTTAAAATGTCTACTAGTACTGATTTCCCTTGACTTTATCACCATATTTAGAGATAAATAATTCTGCTAGCTCCAGTTGGAGAGTGCTAAAAATGTTTCTTAATAAATAGATGGCTCTAACTAGAGCTGGTTAAATTATTCATTGACAACAATTTATGTGTGAGCATCATAGCCCTTTATTTGAGTCACAAATTACCCACCACTTACTTGTAGTAATTTTTTGTTATTATACTCAACCCATAAGTAGGTCACGATTTTGATTTGTTTGTTGCTGATATTTGCTCATATAGTTTGTTCATATTTTAGATAGCAAGTCCATGAATTGCCTGCTGTGAGTAGATGGCATTTGTATTCTCTTCTCCCCAGGACAAATTTAAGTAGGAGAAGCCCTTTTTTTTCCCCTGTTCACAATGTTCTATGTGTGTATAACTGCCCAACTCTGTTGGATAAAGGCTACAAATAAATGTCAGAAAAATATACAGCGTGTGCTTCTGTGCTACAACTGGAGGTCATAATTGCTGCAAGAAGCAGCTACTGACTAAAAAAGCAGCAGGCTCTACTTGCATGGGAACACGACTAATGTGTGGGTCAGGGAAGGAAAGATTGTGAAGAGCTGGAGACAGAACCTTAACCTTGCATTAAGAGAACAGCTTTTCTTCAAAACAGTGACACTGACTTTCAAATTCTGTTTGACTACCTTAGAATGGCCAAATAGCCTTCCCTTCTTCCTTTCTCTCTTTGTTTGTTTGGTTTTGTTGGGTGGTTTGGTTTTCTGTTTTTTGTTTGTTTGTTTTGAGAGGACTATAACCTCTTCTTCCTGAAAGGGAAGCTAGATCTGATAACCCCTACAGTCACTTGTTATTAGATAATTCTAATGCACAGAATGTGAAGTGTCGAGTGAACAAGGTATCTTACACAGCACTCAGCATTCTCCTACTGTCTTCAAAGATAAATTACTTTTTAGCATTTAAGTCTGTGTTCAACTCTTTATGTTTTTGGTCCTGGTAGCATGCAGTGTTGGTCAACAGGCTTAGTCATAATTTTGAAAACAGCTATTGGCATTAGCCTTATCTTGTGGCAAAGTTCAACCTTTGAACCAACTGTGAAACTCTTGCTTGGGTACATAGCTACTGTTCCAAGATTATTCCTGGGACATGTAGGGAATAAGCCTTCCTTTTGAAGGGACTTGGCCATATCAGCTTTTAATAAAGGTTTAGATAACTTGCCAGGTTGCTGGGCACTGTGAATATCTTTAGAGTATTCTGTAAGACCTTTTACTTTTTAAAAGCCCTTCATTTTAAGGTGGACATGAATAAGAATGACTTAGTTAACCGCCACTAACCAAAGGAGAAAGTGGAGAAAAAAATTTCTAAACCTTATATGAAACTGTTTTATTTTTTTCACCTTACCCTAAATATAAATAAATAGATAGATATTGGATTGTAAGCATGATGATATTATATGTACAATATTCAGTGTGAGCTACCAGTAAAGCAAACGTTAAATGAGATATTCTACTAAACTGTTTTTGTCAACATTTCGGTGATTCTTCGTTCTGAGGCCTTTTCCCCAGTAAGCCTCAATAAATCCAAGTACTTTCAGCTAAGCAAATACAAGTAATGCCAATGCTAATCAGTGGGGATTTTTCCCCAGTTGTAGTTGTGGGTTTTTTTTTTCACCATGTGTTTACCCAACTCTGATCATAGGACGTGGCAAATCTTCATAAACTAATTAATTTCTCAATGAAGATACACCTTCTTTGATTTGTGACTTGTAAGAACCATCAAAATGTGGAGATATGTTATTCCAAATACTGTGACATTTGTGTGAAGACTCCTTTAACCTGCAGGCAGATTTTCAAAAAGGTACTGGATTTCATATGTATTTTATTGTTTCAAGTTACTGATTCATAACATTTGGAGCAGAGATTCAACTGTCTGCAGAGTCATTCTTCTATTTTTTATTTATTTTCATTTTTCTTTTCTGTCCCATCAGTCTTGGAAACTGGGTTCTATAACTGCAGAGCTTCAGGAGGAATCGGCACAACCACAACCAACATAGTGGTTAGATCACTTGCCTAAGAGATAAGAGCTGATTTTTAACTAAGAATTTGTGTGAGATTTCCTGGTTATTGCCAGATGTCCTGACTCCTGGACTATCATGCAAATAATACAAGTAATATGCTTATATATATTATGTACTAGGGCTATTGCTGCTTCAATGTCCTAGAGTAGCGAGATGAGCATCTGGTTTTTAGGTTCCCTTCTTTGCTTATGTTTCTTGTTCATTCACTTCCTAATTTATTTTATATTTCTGAGTTCTGATTTATGCTGAAATTGTTGCTGAAATTCCATGCACGTCATGCTGAATTTTTACTGGGTATATATAAAATGCATTTAGCTTTTCTGAGGTATTGGGGGAAGTACTATGCAAACTGCAAATGAGTTTGAGTAGAGACTAGTCCCTGAAATACTCTAGTTGGCCAAGTTTGTGGTGCTTCTGGATCTGTACAGGAGCCAGTTGTCTTTCTGACACTTCCAATGAAAATAAACACATATGACTCAGTTAAGAAGTCATGCAAGGTTTATTGTGGGTTGTTACCTGAGGAATAGTTTGCTCCACTTGTGCATGTAAGTGCTTCTTTGATCTAGGCACTGCAAAAATTATTCAGTGGGAAAACATTATCATATTCATAGCATGTGTTGGGTAGTATAAGGTATTTATTATTGTGGTGCACAAAGGCAAGCAATAAAAAAATAATAGAAGCAGTAAGCAGCCCTTGTATGGTCAGATCTAATCAAAGTTAATACATCTCAACTTTGGAAGACTGGCAGGGATCCAGGACCTGTATTTTATATTAATTTTAGACCTTGTGGCAATCTTTTATGTTGCTCTGTGTCAGATAGCAAGTCCTAAATCATAAGAACCATTTCATCTTGTGATTAACATCTGTATTTATTATATACTTTGCTACTTTAGTTAGAGGTTACACATTTCTTTAAAGGTGATCATTTTCACTACCTGAGAAGTCCAGTCCTAACTACTGAGGAAACATTTTAGAAAGTCCCTCCAAAATTGGAATGTTTCCTCTCCCCAAGAACTTTCTGGGAAATTAATTTTGTTTCTTTCTTTCTTTCATTGTGAATTGTATTACCCAGTAGCAACCTTCTAGTTTTATTTCTATTTTCAGAATCCAGGATATCAGAATTATGTATCTCTTGACAGGTGTAATGTTTCTCATTCTAAACTGTGAGAACTCATGTGTCTTCTTCGCCTTAGGGCTTCAAGTTTGTGTATGTGTGTGTGACTTTTAGTAGAGTAAAAAGTGGATGTTGCCAACAGGAGTGGCTGTAATTACAGTATCTTGCCAAGCGGGCATTCTCCAGAATAGGTGTTTCTTTAATGTAGCTCTTGATATCAGATCTTTTTTCTTATCATTTCACTGTCCTTAGGGAGTAAATTTTTTTCATGTTTGGGAATAATAGAGTGTTGCCAGTCACACTCGACCTAAATCTGAACTTCAACCCGATTTGTTCTAATTATTGTCTGGAAGTACAAACTGTATAGCTCACTTTGAGAACAACCTTAGTTATATCCCTAAACAATCTTTAAATAATTGTTTCTTATGATAATGTGTTGATTTAGAAATTCCTATACAGTAGGCCAAAATATCTGAGACCAAGTATTTGAGATCAAAGGTAATCAATAGGCAGAGTTTCTGTCGGCTGTAAGCTTCTTTTGGCTGTAAGCTTGGTGTACCAAAATGGTCTTGATACTCTTATTTCATTTTCAGTCTGACATTGTTGAAGTGCATGCATTTTCTGAGCCAAGTTACTTAAGTCTGATGCAAGACAAAAAAAAGTGTTACACTGACCTTCTTTGAGGTTGCTGGCTTCATGGTCATGATCCTTATAAATATTTTTTATTACTCAGTAACTTTATAGACAGAACTTGGGTAAATAAACTGTGAATTCAAAAGGAGATTACTTCTTGGTAAAATCAAGGACTTTGTACTCGATGTTGTTATGAATTATACATTGGTCTGTATTGCCTACCTGAGATTTGCTAATACATCAACAAGAAAAAGAGAAAATGTTTGAGGTATTAGAGCCAAACTTGAAATTCTTGTCATTCACCTGCTTGCCAAGTCATGAGTACTTTCTGTTTCCCAAGTCTTTTATGCGGTAGTTTTAACCATATCCTCATTGCTTGAACAGCATTTCTTAGTATTTAAAATATTGTTATGTATTTAAATTCTTACATTTTAATATAAGTGGTGATAGTTGGTATGGGAATGTGATATGGTAGCCATGCCTTAAGCAAATCTGATACAATTCCATGGGATTATCCTTTGAAACGAACACAGCAACATAAGAGAAAGGTTGGTCTGTTGGTACAGTGATACGGATGATACCAACACTCATATTGGGTATGTAGAGTTTAAGTATAATTCCCCTTGAATATCAGTGTTTAAAACCATCTTTCCCATTTCTTGAATGCTTGATCCAAGAGAGAAGGGACTGCTTTGGATGGGGAAGGAATATTTCCAGATCCACTCACTGACAGTGTTTTAATCTGCACGCAGTGTACAATTCATCTGTCTTGCAGATGCAGAAACATAGCAGCCCACAAACCAAGTAGGTAGAGAATTCAGCTAGACAGATGCTGCCTTGCTCTCTACTGCAAGTACTATAAAAATATTTTTCCAATACCTTTTAAATTAAGCAGTAAGTTCCCTGAAATTGCCTAAGGACATGTGGAAGGCACCTATTGCTCACAGGGTGTAAAAATCGCATCACAAAAATAACATTCATGATTTTTCTTGGCTGCAGCTAAGCATTTCTAACATCAGTTCAACTGTCTTCTGGTTTGGATTTGTCAGCAAATCAATAAGTGTGCAAGAAACCAGCATTAACAAAAACAAAAGTTTTAAATCTTAGAATAGAGTTAACCAGGTTGGAAAAGACCTTTGAGATCATCAATTCCAACCTATCAACTAAACTATGGCACTAAGTGCCTCATCCAGTCTCTTCTTAAACACCTCCAGTGACAGTGCCTCCACCACCTCCCTGGGCAGCCCATTCCAATGGGCAATCACTCTTTCTGTGAAGAACTTCTTCCTAACATCCAGTCTAAACCCCCCCAGGTGCAGCTTGAGACTGTGTCCTCTTGTTCTGTTGGTGGTTGCCTGGGAGAAGAGACCAACCCCCACCTGGCTCTGTTCATCTTCAGCAGAGAAAAATGCTTGAAGTGTCTATACTAAGATATTGTTAGAGTTACATGAAATAGTTTGACAAAATGTAAAGTTTCACGGTTTTGGGGTTTTTTTTGGTTGGTTGGTTGGGAGCTTTTCCCACTTTAGATGCTATTACTATTCTGAATACCATTTTTACACATTAAGTCATGAAAGAGAGAAAGCTGGCAATTGAACCCAGATCTCACAGACTCCAAATTAATTCATAAGAGAAATTTCTTTATTAAAATTTTTGTCATTGAAACTAAATTAGATTGCAAATAAGATATTGTTAAAAGACAGCACCCCATACCTAATGCTGTATGTTATATAAGTAAAAGCAATGTACCACAGATTGAAATGTTAGTAACTGGATTTTTATCAACTGCAGCCTGTTTAGGAGCTATAGCTTTTGCTTGCAAGTGTTCTTAAGATACATATTACTTCTGACTAAGCTGAGTGCATGAACTGTTATGGATAGATTCACCTCCAAATCAGACAAAACTTTATGTACCTGTACATCTCTCACTTACATCTTTAGCAAGCTGAGAATCTCTTCTAAGAGTGAAGATTGAAGTAGTAAATAAAGGTGTGCTAATGAGCACAATTCAGACAAAAAACCCAAGCATTTTGAGATTGTTAAAATTGCTTCAGGGTTGTTCATTTTTGGGTTTTGCTTGGGTTTTTTTATGGGGGTGGGGGGCGGTATTTTATTTGGAATTTTTGGTGGGTTTGGTTTTGGTGGGGGTGTTTTTGTTTGGGGTTTTTTGTCAGACAGGAAGAAACGTCTGTATCAGAGGTATAAGGAGGCTGAAAATTTGCCACTAGTATATATGAGCTTCAGTACAACAAACTGAGAAAAAGAGATGATTTGTTTTTATCTTGTTTCTGAAGGAAACAGTGTCGTTTGATGTGAAGGCTGAGCATGTCTTTTGTTGGTTTATGTGGGGGTTTGGTTACATCACTTAGACAAAGGGAAAAGAAATAAAAAAGAGATTTCAGTTTAAAGGAGTGGTAAGTCTGGAGACAATCTTTTTTAAAAGGACCATTACTGTGTTTTAGCTACTAGTTGCTTTGCATTTTAGTATCTGAATTTCCCCCTAGAACTTGAAAGATTTTTCAATGAGCCTGACTGGAGCTGCATTTAAATTCCAGTTTGAGGCTTGAAACAGCCACAGAGGGATGGTACACAAATTGCATGGGAGACCCTGTTGGTGGAAACATTAATTGTACCAATTGTTCATCTGTTGTGCATCAAGATGTGTTCTATATTAGAACAGGTATTTAACTGTTTGCATGGTTGTTACTGGAAGAAGCCTTTACTGATTCGACTGCAAGCTAAATACGTCCTTGCTGCTTTTGAGACATTACTACACACAGAAAGTAAGACTACAGGGAACAGAAGCATTGTAAGGAATGCATTATAGTTTCCTCTAGATAACAATAAAGAGAGGATTGAAATGATGGTTGTCCATATTTCCATTGGCAGATACATTCCAAAATTGTATTTGAAAATGGAAACTGAATTTATCTTTTTTCTTGGGATGCATGGGGATTGATGGCGAGTTCTTCAATAACTGTTCAGCTGTTTCTGTCATTAATTTCCATATTCTTTCTGTCCTGTCAGACATATGGCTTAGAAGAAAGTTCCTTATTTTGGAATAACTAGTATCTAGATCAGCACTTTTTTGATTCAAAAGAGTTTCTGAATCAATGTTTCTAATTCCTCTGTAGAAAGGATAATCTATAAATATTCCCATCATAAAATAAATACAAATTAAATTTTGGCATACAACCATGAGGACCGTCTCTGGTTGCAGAGGTACAACTGAATTTCTCTTGGAATAGCTTCTAGAGTATTAAAAATCACCCTACCTCTTTCAGAAAGTATGCAAATAGATTGTGGCTGAAATTACACCTTTCATATTCTTAATAGTTGTCAAATGAATTAAATTATCTCTCCTGTATAAAAGCCTGGGGATCTGTAATAGATACCATCTTTGTTGACAGGCATTATCAAAAATATATCTCATTTCAGCTTGAATTCAAATTAATTTCCTTTACTGTAGGGAAGCACATCAGTATTTACGCAAAATGTAATAGGAAAGAGGTGATAAGACAGAATCAGAGCCAAATATTAAGAAGATGAGCGTAAATTATTGTGTGTGCTTACTTTTTATAGACTATGATTCAAAACAACTGCTGTTAAGAGAAAGGTTTTACCTTATCTTTTAAATGTGCCCTTCCTTTAAAACCAGTTGTACCCTGCCCCATATGGGAAAACAGATTATAGGAAAGGCATTAATTATCCATATTCTCCTGATGGTTTAACTAATTTAAAACATATTTAGGAAGGGCAAAAAAGAGCAGGTTTTAAATCTCATCATATTCTGTGCACTATATGCATCTTTCTGACATCACACAGATTGCTAAATCATAAGTCCTGGGCTTTCCTTCTGTAGCCTCAACCAGCTGCTGCATTAGCAGTTCCTGGGGTGGTGTGGTTTTGTGGGGGATTTTTTTGTTTGGTTTTTTTTTTGGGGTTGTTTTTTTTTGTTTGTTTGTTGGGTTTTTTTGAGGGTTTTTTTGGTGTGTTGAGTGCACGTAAGCCCTTATGCAACCTAATACTTTCTATCATTGGAATAATTTTCTGCTGTTGACCAAATGCACGTTTGGCTTTGTGGTAGGGCTCTCTTTCGGTTCCTGTGGTGGAGGAATGAAAACAGTGATGCTACTTTTTTTTTTTTTTTTTTTTTCCCCCACAGTGACAGGATGTTTATCAATCACCTTGCACTTTGTTTGATTTTGCACTACTATATGTACATCAATTTTATGTTTGGTATTTTGGTTTATTCTTCTGAAAGACCTCTGCCTTGGAGGCAACCTTCATACCCTATTTTTTCTGTTTCTAGGGTGTTTAATATAAATGTTATATGGTAAAAGAAAATGCTGTTTATATACACATATGGATAATATTTACAATAAATGTAACATTTACAGATTTTTTCTATACTTGGTAACAATCTTAATGCTGTCTGGGTACTTTTATTTTCCCTATGGAAAAATAATTTGTATACAGCACATAATGCACAAAACCAATGTATAATGGATCAAATAAAAATAGTTAATGAATATAATTTTCCAAAGCCTTTTTCAATGTTTGCTTCTTGAAAACATACATAATTTGTATCCATTTCAACTATACTTTAAAATATGTTCTCTCACATACCCATCTATTTATTTTGAACTTTTTTGAAAGCAAAACAACCTGGTTAATATATTGAAAGTTTGTTAAGGATGTAAATGAGTCTGTTTTCACATAATATACACAGAAGACCATATTTCGTGCAGAAGTGGTACCTCATTCAAGTTCAGTTACAAATACCACTTGATGTACCACATGTAGCTTTACCTTCCATTTTCCACTGACTGCCCCTTTCATCTGTATTGATCATATTCTTTCACCTGCTTAAGACATCTTAACTTTCTAAACAATATTTTGTGGGAAAATTGCAAAATATGCCCTTTAACTGTTCTTAGTATGTAGTATGCAATGGATTTTGCTGTTCCTTGAGTTTTTCTTGGTATATGTGAGATTTTCAGATTTGTAGAGGCATCTTTTTGTGCTCAGAAAGTGTAGGAATAATTGTAGAGTCATAAATACCAACCTACAACAGACCCAAGAATGCATTTGAGACTATTACAAATTTCTTTTACTAGCAACTCATATGGTTTAGAAGGCACCAATGACTTATTTTGTAACATGATGAGGCTGGGGATTTCTCCTCTGAAACACACTGACTAGATTCTGTTTTCTGATGCTTACTCTGTTACTTTCTGGAGACCAACCTTCCCTCCAAAGTATGTGTAGTACCACAATAAAATGAAGATTAAATTAGTTTTTGTTTCACTATCAAATATGGCAAGAATTAAGACTGAATGTGTTTGAGGTCTTGGGTGACAGGCTGGACTTGATGATCTTTGAGGTCTTTTCCAGCCTTATTGACTCTATGATTCTATGATTGCTTTCCAAAAAGGAATAGGTAGGTACCTTCAACTACTCCTGTATATACTCAATCATCCTTAAACCAAGGCTGTGTGGTGTCTCAGTCTATACCAGCATGTCTTGCTAATGCTCAGGATGTGAAGACACCGTTCATTCAAATTTTCAAATAGCTGTTATACTCAGCCTTGACATTTGTGATGAAACGGGAACTTTCCCTGTGTCTATGGCAATAAAGTTACATCCATTAGGAAGGTCTGTGTTCACTGTTTTTCTTAGCTGTATCTTAGCAGACATGAGCAGTTAGTTTGATTACAAAGTAAATACGCGCTTGAAAGAATTTGACAGATCTGAAAGCCTTCATGCCCCAGAGCCATATTCAAGACTCACTTCTTTCCCTACTTCTCTCTTTATTTTGCTTTACAACTTTGATATGAAAATGGCTGAACAGAGGATGGGACTTTTACAAATTCTTTAGGAAATCTGCGGTGTTTGCTGGAGGCTGGATGCATAATGTTACACACATTGTAGTAGTAATTGAAACACTGCAGCAGAGCACTGGACTTTTGAAAGTACTGATGCAATGCCTATGATTTTTCATTGTAAGGAAAAATGGTATTACATAAGAGTATAGTTTGAGGCGGTTGAATGCTACATACCTTTGCTTTGTACCATAGTTGGATGAACACAGCCATCCATTCGATCTGTGTCTGTCTCAATGCTGTAGAATGAAAAGAGATTCTCAGCCTAGTCTGGGCTCTCAGGTGGTTCATGCAAATTCAGTCATAGGCAGAGAAAACAGGTTATAGCTGGTGAGAGAGTTTATTGAGTCAGAAGTAGATCTCGGATAAGTTTTATTCCCTTTTAATGGACTTGCCTACACTGCTGCTGTGAAGAGTAGCATTTCCTTCTGGTAATCCATTGGATCTCTGGCAGTGATTCTTCACTTAAAGTCTAATAAATTATGCCTTTGTACTTTTTTGTATGAGTGCTAATTCTCTTAGACAGCAAATGGGAAAGGAATGATTTGGGAGATGCTACAAGAAAGCAGAAAGAAATGGGAGGAATGGAGAATGTATGTCAAGATAAGAAGGAAGAGCAAGAGCCATAAACACTGTCCTAGGGAAGTCAGTAGTGCTTCAGTTCTCAAAGTAAGAATATTTAATTTAATTCTAGCATAGTGTGCTGCTGTACCTATATTCTCCAGGTCGTAGACCTGAATGTAAAAAAAAATTGTAATTCTGCCCTCTACAATAAAAAAATTACTGAGAAAAGAAGCACACAAGATTTAGTTTTGATGATATTTTCTTGTCCAAAGCTCATCATCTAAATTGAATGTGTTTGTATGCATGGGGGAAGGAGGCTTGAAGTCATGCAATTTTCTTCTCTTTTATCTTGGAGGAGGTGACAGCAAGTGGGTTAGTCTGTAGATGCCAGACCTGACATAGCGACAGGATGAAATATTAGTCTGTATAAAAAGCACACGCTGAATGCATACCTGATTTTTGTCTCATGCAGGAAAAAACTGGCAAGCCAAGTGCAATGTGTCATGAGTGATGCTGAAGCTGTTGGCTGCCAGTTAGACAAGTATACGGTTGTACTAACTGATCTATAAAGCAATACTAATTCATCTACTTCTGTAAGATGATCTCACTGCCTCTTTTCTTCCTCTTAGTACATTTTTCCAGCTTCTGTGCTCAATGATTAGCTAACACTTTTATTTTTCTGGGCACTTCTCAGACCATATTTTTGCCTTGAACCTTGCTGTAATTATAGCTAAGATTTTGCATCCAGCAATCACCATCAGCAATCAGTGGAAACACTGGTAGTTAAAGTATTCAGTTGAGCTGGTTATCACTTGATTGTGAGACAAAACTGATACTTGGCAAAGGTTTAATTAATTTTTTAATATAACTCAGGTTGTTTGGAAAACCGTCAGTCAAATTAGGTTCTTTTTAAAATCAAAAGGTTAAATTTTAATTAGAATCATACCCTGACATATACCCTGACGTATATTAAAATGTGACAAAATTTTTTATACCAAGAGAAGATGAAAATGTAATCAGTTGTATGAAGTGGATTATATTAAAAATTGAGAGGTCACTCAGAAGATATAACATGCAGACATGATCTATTACACTCAAAATCTTGTTATGGACAAAGAGGAATGCACATTATATACTGAGTTAAGCATTTATGATTTATGGAATTAGTTTTGACTAATATAAAGTTAAGTCCATACTGAAGTTTTGTTGATAATATAATTAAAATATTATACATAAACTTCCTACTAACTCCCTCTGTTATTTGTTGTTAGGCTCCCCTTCCAGTACTTCTTCGTGCCTTAAGACTGACTGTGCAGTCTTCCTCAGGAAGGGGGAGAAAGTTTTAACAATATTTTGTTCTCCATCTCCATGTCAGTTTTGGAGTCTGCTTAAGGCTATATTTTGTATTAAGGTTGCTTATTTGCTGTTCCCTGCCAGTTCCCAGGCAAAGTCTGGGAGCTGCACGCTGCCCTTCCCCAGCCACATTACTCCAGAGGGGCTGTTTGTTCCATAGTGACTACATACAAGTGCTAGTCCCCTGCCCCAGGTACGTCCAAAGCAAAGCCAGACAACTGCTACCACAGCTAAAACCTGCTGTCTCTAGGACCGAGCCTTACCCATGTTGAAACCCTGCACTGCCAGCTCTCCACAAAGCTTCTGGCCTTGTGCTAGTGATGGAAAACTCCATTATTTACTGAGCTACAGAACAGAACACCACAAACATTTGTCTTGTAATTTTTACTGATTCACAAGAGATGTTACAGTCTTTTGAGAATTCACATGAGTAAGAGCTGATCTCAGTAAGTGTTTGCAGTGTTGGATCTTTAATATTTACCATTGCATAATGCAGTTCTGTTCAGACGGCTATCTAAAATATTTATTGTTGTGAGACTCTGGTCCTTTGAGTCCAGAACATCTTTGATAGTTTTAAATTATTTAAAAACATTTCATGAGTGAAGCAGAAATCTCATCAGCCATGTGACACTGGGTTGTGATGCTCTACTGTCTTTGCTTAGAAATCACAGTATGAATGGAAGTGAAGAGCAAATGCCAAAAGATAATGATTTTTCAGAGGTCACAATCCAGAGAAGTAAGAAGGGATGCAGCCTCATTTTATTGTTATATTCGCTTAGACTCAATTAAAACATACAGGTGCTCATCTGTCTGTGCTCTATTAAATGTGCACAAAATGTATTTAAAATCCATAGTTTTTAACACACAGAATTTTAAAAACAGCCTGGTGCAATGATGGACTTCATTGCTTTTTAAATTTCTTTAAACATAGTAGAGTGTAGTACAATCTGGTAAACTGAAATCATTAACCATTGCTGTGAAAGTGCATTTCTAACAGCTAGGATACAAAAAGCTTGTTTTCTGGTAACTACTTCTGTGAGGTCTGTTCTGCACAAATAATTTTTTTTTTTTACTGTGTTACATCACATATAAAACTTTAATGACTGTTTTAAAGTTATTTTCACTGTTCTGTAAGCAATTTAGGAAACTGAGGTACTTCCACATACTGAAGCTTCCTTGAAAATATCCTGGATGGCATGAAAATTGGTTCACTGAATAACACCAAGTAGGTAAAATTGCTAGCATGTTTTTTTGTAACTCGTTTTCCTTTTGCCTTTGCAGACTATGGCACTATTAAAAAAGTACTTGCCCCCATGAACCAGACTTCAAGCAGCTGCCTGCTCGAGGAAATTGAACTCCTGCCGAAAAGTCAGCGAGAGCCCATCAGAAGCCTTCAGATCCTGCACAGTCAGAGTGTCCTTTTTGTGGGCCTTCAGGAACATGTGATTAAGGTCCCCTTGAAGAGATGTCTCTTTTACAAAACGTACAGGTATGAAGAATCAGCTAGTTTGATTTGATTGGAGAAACATACTTGCAGAGGGATGTGGAAAAATGAGAATGAAAAATTATTTCAAGTAGGAGTCCAGGTTAATTACCTCTCTCACTGTACGCTGTTTATCAGAAGTCTCTCTGACTTCCTGTACTAACTTGTTAGGAGATGAAACTCAGGGAATTATATTGATACTTAAATATCATTATGCAGAGTACTAATTGTGAAATGAAACATTAAAAAGTGGTTTATATAGAAAACAGCTCTCTGATAATGTGCAATATAGTTGCTGGTTTAATATATTTGATTGAAACTTGGACAAATTTAAGTTCAGGGTTTTTTTAAAACTGTATTATAAACAACTGTACAGGATCTCTGGGTCAGAAAGAAAACTGAACTGTATGCACTGAGAGTTAATACTATTTGGAAAAGTGGCTATTTGAAGGTAATGGTGGATCAGGAGACCATAATAAATATAAATATTCAACTATGTTGAAGTGTTATGCAGCTAACAGTTCTTCAGTCAAAAAAGGAAAATAATTTCTAAATGATCACTGAGTTTTAGACTTTATTATGGTAGTTAAGAAATTTAAAGCTCAGCATACAACTTTTTCTATAGATTATATAAAAGTACTCCTGAGTTGTGAAACATGCTAGAGGAGATTACTAATTTAATCTGATTAGTTGTATTGTCACTTTGATGTAAGTGTAATTTCAGTGACTCAGTACAATTGTTCTTTGACATCAGATAGACTCTGAACCAGTATGATAAGCTTGTTGAGAAATGGGACAAATGCATTTTGTTGGTTTTGAGGGAGAAAAACTACTAGTTGCCTTTTTTTGGCTGCTACAGACAGGGTCACAGAGATATTTTTTATGCAGCAGGCAGAGAGAATCTACATTCTGTGAAAGGCAGTGACCATTTGCAGCTGGAAAAGTTTTGGTCTGTCAGAAGGACCATGAGAGTGACTAGAGAGTCATAGTGGGGAGATGGCTGCAGGACAGAAATGCTAGAGCTGCAGCTTGGAGGCACTGAAAGGTCTTTTCTGAGGGAACTGGCTGTGTTGGGACTGGTACCATGCAGGCTGCTGGGTTCAGAACAAGACTGAAGGAAAAGCTGTGCTCTGGAAAACTGGAGTAGGCCAGGGAAGTGGAGATTATCATCCTTATTACAATTCTTGACCAGCCCTTTTTGTTTATGATGTCTTTTGCAGCATATGTTAGTAATTTTCTACTAAAACAGAAGTGATAAGACACTCAAAGCCCCATTGACAGTCCTGCAAAGCATACTTTAAGGAAAAGTTAAGTATAGACAAGTCCCTGCCTCAAGTTTTGTTGGTTTGGGGGCCAGCATATGATCAAGTTTCATCTTTCTTTGATTTACTGAGTTGAAACAGGATATGTGGTGGTCCTTTAGCCCTTTTTCATTTGTTTCCTCTTTTTCAGTAAGTGAAAGACTTATATATTGAGAGGTGTATATGAACCCATGGGTGTGTGCCTGATGAAGGAAAATATCTAATGACATATACTTATGCTTCTCCCTCGTGCGTGACTATGCCACACTATTCTGATTGTACAAGACACTGAACATGTCTCCCTAAGCAGGTGTGTTTATTTCCAAAAAGGACATCAGGCTGGTGTCCTGTGTTTTCTTAGGGTCTGTATACCCATGATGGCAACCATAAACACAGGGAGCTCTATAGTATGAGTGTTCTGTATTTACACAAAGCCTGCACACAGACATGTCAAGGCTGGAGCCTTATGATGCTATTAATGAGATGTGGACACAGAAATTCAGAGGTGAGATTTCCACAGCAGTTGCTTAGCTTGTGCATGTGTGGAGATCCCACAAGGTCCCTGGTACCTGTACTTCTGTCAGGACAATTCCCAAGCCACATTCGTGCTGTCTTGGCTGCAGGGCTCAGCCATGCTTCTGCCCTTGCAGGGCGGGACTACTGTCTGAAATTACAGACCTCATGCATGGCTGGAGGCTACACATTCCTCTCCCTGTTTGAGCAGTGGGGTACAATTGACTAGATTTTAATAGTTTTCACTCCTGTTTGTTGGGTTTGGGTTTTGTGGGTTTGGTTTGGTTGTGTTGTTTTGGGGGGTTTTGTTTAAAAAAAAAAAAAAGTGGTGCTGCTCCCATTTTACCATGTAGAACAGCAGTTAAATGACTCAAATCCTGCTCAAGTGGTAATTTATTCCTCTGCCCAGAGGTATGTGAAATCTTGTCTTCCACTGGAATGACTTACTTAAAATGAGATCAAATTATTCCTCATAGGGTTTTTCAGTAATTTCTTTTTCAGTTGTATGACTTTCCATGTAATGATTAAATATTCATTACACCAAAAGGGTTGTCATCCATTCTTTCTTCTTCATCAAATAGTTAATCAGCAATTCTGGATCAGTTTTGTGAGAAAGAAAAGGATTTACACATGTGAGCTAGATGAAATAGGGCATCTCCTTGTCATCTATCATTAGGGACTCGGGTTGTTTGGGAAATGCAGATAAAATCTTATTTCCACCTATTACTTTTGTCTTGAATATTTTTTTCCTGGCTTATGCAGGATTTCAACTATATTTGATTCTCTACAGATGGAAAGAGTGTAGGTAGATTGCTTGATGCTATATATTTCACTAAGTAATCTGAAGCTTAGTCACTGCATAGCTGGATGCTTCAATATTCACTTATATATCACTGACTTTTATTTCTATGCTGTAGCAATGGGTAAGTGGAGAAGTGGGTAAACCTTACCTAAGGTAATGCCTTGGGGTATTGTGATTTTTATTATTTTTTTTTTAAAGTATTTTAATTTTACCTATTCAGTTATATCATACTTAGGGTTGTATAACTGTCCTAAGGCTATATTCTGAACTTCCATCAATAACAGAGTTTCTTCCTCAAATCAAGGGCATGTGCAGTCTTTCCTATATACTTCACGTGATTATTGAGAAACAGAGCATTCTTGTGTATAAATAACAGCCAAAAAAAGCCAAAAGACTGAAGATGTACTAGCTCATCTGCTCTGTCTTTTTGTGTCAATGGCAGAGTACTCACCACCTAATCTTTCTGTTCAGGCTTATTGCAAAGCTTTCAGACAATGCGAGTTCAGTCCCTCTGTTGAGCAGACTGTTCCATAAGCTAATAGCTCGATGTCAAGATAAGTTTAAGATTGTCTTTTTTGTTTCTTGTTATTAATTTTTTTATTCTTTGTTTTCACATACTAGCCTCTCAAACACACGGTTATTGCTTTTATTTGTAGTTTATTATGTCTCCCTAATTACAGTATCAGTGTATCACAGTATATTAGAGATTGGAAGGGACCTCAAGAGATCCATCGGGTCCAACTGGCCTGCCCAAAGCAGGATCACTTAGGGTAGTCCGGGCAAGAATGTATCCAGGTGGGTTTTGAAAGCCTCCAGAGAGGGAGACTCCAAAACCTCTCTGGGCAGCTTGTTCCAGTGCTCCATCACCCTCATTGTAAAGAAGTTTGTCCTCATGTTGAGGTGAAATCTTCTATGTTCAATTTTGAGCCTCTTGTCCCTTGTCTTATTCCTGTGCACTGAAAAGAGCTTGGCCCCCTCCACTTCACACCCACCCCTCAGATATTTATACACATTGATGAAGTCTCCTCTCAGCCTTCTCAAATATCAGACTAATTATCAGTCTAATAATCCAGTAAATATTTAGCTGATTCATATTTCCTCGTAATCTTGTTCCTCCAGCACTTTCCTGTGGTGGTGTCTCCTGTGACACAATGTTGCTTCTGACAGACATTCCCTCTGATTAGCGATAGGTCTGTTCTGCATAGCACATGGCTCCCCTCCCACAAATGCTGTTATTGAAGGTCCTTGAAAATACTGAGTTACATTTAGGGGCTAAATTAGATACATTTCTTTTTCCCTGGAGTTCTCTGCACAGTTTGGTGTACTTTATTATTGTGACAGTAGACCTTACCACAGGCAGAGCCTGTTGTGACACTTGTAGTTTGGGGTACTTTTTACTTTCCATTATTCCACGATGTTTTCTTGGTCTGTGAGTTGCTCCTGCTAGTTACTTGGACTGACAGTTTTAATGGGAGGGAGTCTCCCACAGAACGTCCTGTCACAATCCTGTTGTTTTCAAGAGTCATCAAGGGTAAAATAATTTGAGAAGTGAGTTCTTACAAACAGTTCTCCAGAAAGCCCTAGCATCTTCATGCTCTGGGAGAAAGAAACAGAGCAGTTACCTTAGTTTGGCTCTCCTTGGAGAAAATTCTTAAGCCTTGACCAGATTATTATCCCCTAAGTATTGTAATTTATACATGTTTATCAAACTTTTATGAAGAACATTTACATTATTAATTGGAGCTACAGTTTCCTCTATGAATTGTCCAGCTCTTTGTACTTCTTCAGAGTTTTTGTATATCCACTAATTTACTGTAATGTGAGATAGACAGAAAAATTATCATGAAAAGATAACTATTAAACTGTTTTAAATCGCACTGTTTGCTGTTTACTTTGAAGGCTCTATGCACCTTTAATATGAAATAAGATTTGTAGCACTGGGGTAAAGACTCTGTGCCCTGAAACAGAAGCAGTTAGTTTTCTTTTATTGTCAGCTGTAGCCTTCAAAAGCAACCTTTAGTTGGCAGTGATTTCTCTGAGGCAAATTTGATGATACTGTCATTTGTAGTAGAGTTTTCAGTGCATCACTTCTTAGAGTAGAGACAATGAAAAGTTCTATCACTCCAATGTTCTGCAAAATGGTGCAAAGCAAGGATCAAGAATTAGCATTTTTTAATGAGAGACATGGTTAACACACCTAAAGGGCTTGAAAACTAATCTTGCTATGAAGTTATGTGTATTTAAGTAAAGAATGTCATCTGCTGAAAGCTGTACAAATAGTGATTTCTCTGGTGTAAAGAAAACCCCGACCTTGGTAAATTGTTGAATGTTGCTCTTTATATTATACACTAAAAAATATTATTGGTTCATAAGATTGTTTTGCTAAATATTGTTGTCAAAGCTGTTGTCCCATAACTGTAGCTTTTATCTCTCTGTCCTCCATAATTTTTATTTTGGCTTCTTTATTAATCATCAGCTAAACAATTGTTCACGCAAAACATAAGTGTAGGTGCACAGTACAAAAAAGAGTACTGGATTAGCTAACAGAAGAAAACAATTACTGGAAATTTTGTTATGCTTTATTTAATTCCTAGAACTTCAGCAAAATTATTATTGGACTAAGTATTTCAATCACTGTTGCATTCCTTTATTTTGCTTTAGCTATAAAAGTTGCTCACTAGTACTCTCACACTTAGCACAAACCTGTTTTCCTGGAAATAAAACACTGGGTATCATTACATAGCAGAACAATATTATACACATTCATAATTAGTAATGTGGTCTAAGCTATTACTAGGTGCTAGTGTGTCCAGAAGAGCTTGCTATTTTGAAGTAATTGTTCCAGAACAGTTAGTTTTGGATAGCCATGTAGACTTCCTTATTTCAAAATATGCAAGCCTTATTCCAGTTTAAATCAGAGAAGCTCACTGCTGAATTGGAATGTTGGAACCACATGAAGACTGATCTGACTTAGTGATTCCAAAGTAATATTCCAGAATCAGAATCCTCATAAATTCTTAGACTGGGATAAACTGTAATCCTTCCTGGCTGCAAGACTAGATTAGAAGCACATTTTTAAATTGCAAAGTCTTTTATTAGGTATTAGATATACTGCAAAATTATCTTCGTTTTGTGTGAACTTCTGAGAACATTAGTAATGTCAGGAGAACTATTAAATAAGCACAGCTGAAAGTCTTCCTCACTCAGAATAAGTAGAATATTTTTCCTCTGTTGGGGAGGGAATGAACTTAGGATCTCCGTGTCTGCATTTGAACTATATTTCTTCCTTCCTCTGTGAAGACTCAAGTTTTGTGCAGTGATTGCCTTTGTCTATCTGGCCCACAAATTACATTTATATTTTGCTGCACTGGAAATATTTAGTCATATTTCTTCAAAGTATGTGATCTATTCATGTATTGCATTAAGGACAACAAAGCTGGTGAAGGGTCTTGAGAACAAGTCTTGTCAGGAACAGCTGAGGGAGCTGGGGTTGTTTAGTCTGAAGAAAAGGATGGTGATGAGAGACCTTATTGCTCTCTACAACTACCTGAAACGAGTTTGTAGAGAGGTTGGTGGTGGTGGTCTCTTCTCACAAGTCACAACTGATAGGGCAAGAGGAAATGGCATCAAGTTATGCCAGGGGAGGTTTAGGTTAGACATTACGAAAAACTTCTATACTAAAAGATTTGTCAAAGACTGGAACAGCCTGCCTAGGGAAGTGGTTGAGTCACCATCTGTGGATATATTTAAAAGCTGTCTAGACATGCTTCTCAAGGATGTGTAGTAGTGGCCCTGGTCGAGGTAGATAATGGTTGGACTTGGTGATCATAAAGGTCTTTTCCAACTGTAGTGGTTATGTGATTCTGTATTGTAAGCACACATTTTTGGTAAACAAGAATTTTGACAAAAACATAGAATTTTACAGCCTTCTTCCAATGTATTTATTGAAGTAGCTAGATGAGTAAAAAGAAAATGTCTTTTCCTTTTGTTTTGCAAAGTTGTAAGAAAACTAGATGGACTTGACTATGTATTTGCAACTCAGATTTTATTAATAGGATATTGCTTTGAACAGAGAAGTGAGCTAAGGAACAAAACTTTAAAACAGGCATGTGTTTTTCATATGTCATTGTGTAATTAATTTCTTTGCTTTGGAAAATGCCAGAAGTTTGAGGAATTCTAAGTTCACTCTATTTTCTGTTAAGTTTTTCTTGAAAATCACCTGACATGTTTATTGGAAGAACAAATATTGGAAATAGGAAAGCATAGTTTGCTGATAAGCATATAGTTCTAAACCAGACACTGCGACTAGGTGAAGGTTCAGCTATCCCTGTTTAGTGATGGGATCAATGCCAGGTATGGCCCTGGCATATGGTCCTTTTGTCTTGCTTATGACAGCAGTTAACTATCCTTCCTGTGATGATTTAGTGCAAGGTCTAAACTGCCTGCTCCCCCAACACACAAGTATGGGGAAGAGTAGCACAAAATTCAGGGCTGAGATAAAGACATAAGAGTTTACTGTAACATAAGAGATCATAACCACAATGTGTAATTACCTTAGCAAATAATCTGATTCATCTAATAATACAATACATGATTACCTTAGTTTAGCCTATTTGCAGAAGTGCAGTGAAATACATGGTAAGTGGGGGGGAAACAAGAGCATAAAACAGCCCAAACCAGCAGCTACTTAACTCCAACTCTTTCTGCCACCATGCCTGCAGAAAAGAGCCTACACCCAAGAAACCAGAATTCTGAAGCAGCAACTGGAACAGGAAGCCTTCCATGTTGCAATCTGAACTTCAGCCCCATAATACTTTGCTCCAGTTAGCACTTTCATTTTTCAAGCTGGCATGACCGCAGCAGGGTATGAATTACAGGAGCAGGTTCAACTCAGTCCATGACACTGCCGCAATCAACTTTTACTGGCTGAAGACATCAAATCTGAAAGGCCAGTCCATTGAGAGAGTTCATGCAAGTGAAAAGCCCACCTAGTGATATGACTACAGTCCCACCCCCACACTTACACAGTAGAAAACTGAGGTATAAATATTAGCCCTTTTGAAATCCTATGTGTGGATGAGAATTCGACAACAAGGCCCTGGGGACACACCAATGTATTTTGTCTTCCTTACTCTCCCCAAAGGGTAAGCTGGGACCTCAGAACTGCTGAGTGTATTTTGTCCTGGGTAATTACGTGTGTAACTACAATTGTATTTTCTTGAAGCTGTATAGCAGTCTCTGCAGTTAAGTTGCTTTCACTGGCAATTGTAAAGAATCTGTATATATGTTGCAAGTGGCACCTAATTGTGCAAATGCAACCAGACCTACAACAAAATTGGGCTGCACATGCATCTGGGGTCAGACCCATAGCAATCTATCCTAATTGGCAACCCTGTTAAGAAATAAGTCCAGCCACCCCTAGCTCCTCTAATCTCTAAGAACTGGCTAGAATGCAAGGAGAGTCATCTCTTACTAATTTTACCCCCACTTCATGCAACAATGTTTAAAGCAACCCACTTTCCAAGAGGTCATTTCAGTAGTCATTTGATGCTTGACCAGTGTATTCTCTGGAAACAGAATTTAGAGGGACTAAGTGGTAAAAAGAAAAGAAAAAAAAACAAAAGTTCAAATATATTTTACTTTAAATAAATAATTTAACAGATCACATACTAGACTACTACTCAGCCAGGCCAGTACATACCCTGTGCATCTTGTCTTGCAGTGCTCTGTGTTACACACCAGTTGTCTCACGAGAATTACTTGCAGCAATCTTGATATTCTATAATATTTTTCATGGCAATTTTCATTTATTTGAAATTTTACAGAAAATTTATATCCGAGTTTGGAGGCCACTGTTGACCTGAATGTAAGAGAGAGAGAGGATATTCTTGATGCAACAGTGTGAACTGTGGGCAGAATTCCAGGACAGGACTTTGTGTGGTCCAGTTCTATGAGCCCAAACTGAGTGGCTTTGAAGGCCATCTGCTCCTCATATGTTGCCAGGCCAGTGGAGCTATCTACAGTTACTTCTGGAATGAGAGGTAACAGTACCCTTGAAATGTTGGGACACCTGCTATCTGATAAGGTACTTTTAAGGAATCAAGCTATACTCCTAAATCTAGGCCTGCTATAATTGTAATTGCTTTATATATACCATAGTATAAAGGTAACCTCAACATTTAAGTTTAAAGGAAGCTAGGTTAGAGATTATTAAATGGATATAGGAGTCACGTGTCCAATTGCATTCATTTTGAAGACATGTGGATGCCATATGGAAGCAAATGGGTCCAGCCTGGGAAATCACTGCTATTGCTGTGTTGGTCTAGCAAAACATAAACTTGTGGGAAAATCCCCAAATCTGTTGCTCTTGGCTTGCCTTGCCACTTAGGTAGCTCAGATTTTCAGACCCTATTTGCAAACCACAGAATTGAAGGGTCTAGTTTCAGCCCATCAAAAGAGCTTTGAAAACCCTAGCTGCACCTGGTAGTTTTCAGCATTTCTCCTACCTCCTAATCAGAGGTCTTTGCTGATTGATGTTATTTCTTTGCAAGTATAGAAAGTCTGCATTCTCTTGTAGAGAGCACTCTCTGGAAGTTTTCTTCCACATTTACTCTAGGTAGAGCCATTTGGAAGCACCAGTATTCAGAGAACTGTGTGTTATAAACAACTTTATTAAACAAATTAAACATAAATTCCTGATTCTGGATTTGAATGGAGGAACTTTTAGATTTAAGTCTAGTATTGTCAGTGCATGTTGCAAGATTGAATCATACTTCAATGGATTTTGATTGTTTTATAAATACTTAATTAAGAGGAAGCAACAGTAGTCCATATAGAGTAACAGAGATGACTAAAGAATTAGGTTTTTCTTGATTTTTCATTGCATTCCATTGCAGAGTGTAGTTTTTGCTTGTAAGTACAGCTTCATTTGCTTCTAACTGAGTTGGTCAAGCCTAAAGTTAATGCTGGGGGGAAACTTCAACCTGCCACATTAATGGCAGAGGAAAGAGTAAAGCAGGATTGTGAGTATTTGGCAAGAACTCATAGAATCTTACTAGTTGTGTGCCTCCTTTTTATGTTCTTGCTACATCATTCATCTGACTATTTAGATCCCCATTCTTCATTGCACACTTACAGGTAATGTATATATGTACAAAACAAGTAGTAATGAGAACACTGACAGGTATCTATGTATAGGAGAGCAGTATCAGATTCATGTACTCATTCAGAAATAGATATTACAGTGCATCTGGAACATGAGACAGTTGTGGGGTTTTTTTAATCTTCAGTTGTGTGTTCAAATTTGCAATGAGGTGTCTGGCTTCTGAAGTAAGATGGTGACTCCAGTTCAGTTCCTGATATACAGTGTCCAGATCACAGTTGACAGTGATTGGAACTGGATAGGCATGTGTATCTCAGTAGAAATGATTGAAAGGGTCAGGAGACTGAAATATCTTCTGTTCTTCAAAATACTGTGCATAGATTAAGACAGAAAAATGTTTCATTGAACAAAAATGAAAATTTTTGCATTGACCAGTCTTGGAAGATACACCTCTTTTGTTTATATATCTTGAATAAAAAGTTACAGCTCAAACGGAGACCTGTTGAACACTTAAAATGTATGTTGATAAGGGAATATATTCTTCCCTTAAAAAGAGATTTAAAAATATCTGTGAAATCAATGGTATCAGGTTATAGCTTTTAATTTAAAGGCCTTTCTGTTCTTTGGAACACACAATGAATTCTTTTTAATGTGAAACAGTGTGGGGTTTTCTATACATTTTGCTCTGAATGGCATTCATTTCTGTTTAATTTCTATCTGAATAAATCATCACAAATCCAACTGAAGTAGAGCAGCTTTGCTGGCCTGCTTGGTGATAATTATAAAATAGCTTCCGAAAATAATCTTCTGTTTCTATTTCTGGCATGCTTTAGAGCGAGGTGATTTACAGTTCTGTTTCTAGTCAGTCAAAATCCATTGTTTACACATTGCCTGACTGTCAGTAGGCAGACCAAACCGCCGCAGCCAAATGAATGCCTTACAGGGGAGACACTCAGCTGTCATTTACATTTGACAGAAAATGTGAAATAACAACATAGAGGAAAATTACAATCAGTCAGTAGAAGCCAAAAGCTGTGAAACTTTTGTTTCATAGAGAGTGCTGCCTCGGCAGCGTAAGTGGCACCAAGAAGATTGTTAGAATGAACCAATTCCCTTTTATTCCTGAATTTCCTTCCTGCACAAAATTGCCAGTTTTAGCAGTGTTGGGACAAATCATGTGAAGTCTTAGAGATGGTGCCTGCTGGGAGTAACAGCCAAAAAATTCGTTTTCATCTCTGGTGAAACTGAGATGTAAGGTGGAGTTCCAGAGAGAAGCTAATACATTATCCAGCTCTGCCATTTTCAGTGTCACTATCTGAAAAGGCCCTGACAACTGAAGGAGGTAATACTAATTTTAAAACTTAATTATTTTTGTGAACAGTAGCAGCTTAAATGGCTTTAATTTAGACAGAGATTTGGGAGGAGTAAGGAATAAAGATATATGGTGGTATCCAATTTTTTGCTTTCCTGACTTTTATGAATTTGACACCATTTTATACAATGTCTTTTGTTATTTCATGTACACACCGAAGCTATTCCTCTTACAGCTATGCCTTTGGATAGAGATTCATTTTAAAAGAGTGAAAACAACATGACATTTTCATTGATGCAGGACAGTAAGGGTTCATAATTGTGAGCTAATAATATCTTCAAATTTTGGACTTCAGATAGAGGTTTTGATATTTTCATACTTAAAGATTTTTTTCTGTCCTGATTTTCTATCTATAAACTTACTTTATCTCATTATTGTTTGTATAATATAAGTATCACAGATTAAAAAAAAGGGCTGCTGTTAGTCATACATTAAATTATGCCTCAAAGGATAGAAAATGGTTTTAAAAGGTAACTTAATTAAGCAAATATGGATTAAAATTTACTTACATAGTAGCTATCCTTTTCATTTAAAAGAAAATATATCCATTTTTCTGAGAGACTAGTGATCTAAGCAAGTGATCTAAAAGAAGTAATAAAACCCTCTGAGATGTGAGTCAGGGAGAAGAGAAAAGTGCTTTTGTTCCAATACCTGACAAAGGGTAGCTATTTAAGCCAGGTCCTGCCTCATTTCATGAATATGTCTGGCATGGTGAACTAAAATGTCAAAGAGTGATGATTCTGAAGTTCCATGAAATGTCTTTCCTGTCTGAATACAAAATTTCAAACATTAAACTTTTATGAAAGGAGCAGAGCAATCAATCATAACATTATTTTAAACAAGCAAACAAACTAGAGTTTGTCATATGAGAAATACTTCTCAGCCAAAATTTCCTGTTGCTTTGTTTGGAATAGTTAATATGTTTTCAGGACTTATTTATGTATTGTACTGTAAAGTAAAAATAAAATTATTGAAGAATATTAATGCCTCTCCATTTTAGAGGAAATTCTTTGCACATAGCCTTTAACTATTTGCATAAGGTTAGATGAGTTATTAATTTCTTAAAATCATAGTTTTCATATGTGCAGTGGACCTTCTTAACTAAATTCTGAAAAGATTCACCTCCTTTTATCTTGCTGCAGTGTATTCAAAACCCTCCTGGACACCATCCTGTACAACCTGCTCTAGGTAGACCTCATTGGCAAGGGGGTGTGACTAGATGATCTCCAGAAGTCTCTTCCAATGCCTGTCATTCTGTGATTCTGTGAAATTAATGTCAGAACAAAAGCAAAGGAGGAAATGAAGTCTAAGGCCAGAGTGGGAGAAGGATCAGATGACTCCAAGGAAAGAGGGAGTGTAGTTCTAAGTGAAAGGAGACTGATTTTTAAAACATTTTAAAATTGTTTTAACAAAATAGATCTGAAGCATACTAACTGCATGTAAAAATATTACTGTTTAACACAAAGGAACAGTGAAGCTGGAAAAGTGACCAATTCCACGTTGAGAAACAGTATAGCTATTGTTGCCAATTGTGCATTGTGTTAGCTTTTAATATTGTTTTGTATTCTTTTTTTCATAGAACACATGCTTTATCAGAGATACACTGAAGGAGAATACTGAACATCTTGTCTTGCAAACAGTGGAAGACTAGGACATTTAAAACTTTCCATAATTTTCAGTAATTGTCCTCCTTACTTTCTAGCTTGTTAAATGGAAACATGTGCAGCCTGAGTTACAAAAATGCTAAGTGATCACAGCTGCAAGAGCCAGCAGTGGGAGCTCTCTTCTGAACACTGAATCCCATAAGCCAAAAGCTTTATCTTTGAACTGGCTGCCTAATTAGGGGCACCTAGAGAGTTCTGGCTATTATGTGTCCATTTAGCAGATGGGAACGATCCTCCCACATAGTACTGGCAATCCGTGTTGCCAAAAAACTAAGTCTTTGAAATTTGTAAGCACTAAGAATCCTCTATGATGGTATTATGGAACAGCATACAAGGGAATTAGTAAACCTGCATTTTATATGATGTTAGCATAGGACTACATGAGGAATACCAGAGATAAATAGAAATATGAATAAAACACAGGATTTATGAGGACAAAAATCACAGTAGGACTGAGGTTGGCAGGGGCCTCTGGAAGTCAATCTGGTCCAACCTCCTGCTCAAGAAGGTCCACCTGGAGCCATTTGACCAGGACCATATCCAGATGACACAAATATCCCCAAGGAAAGAGAGTCCAGAACCTCTCTGAGCAACCTGTGCAAGTGCTCACTCACTTTCCCAGTAAAAAAGTGTTTTCTGATGTTTAGAGGGAATGTCTTGTGTCTGATTGTGCCCATTATCTCTGTTCCTGTCACTGGGAACCACTGGAAAGACCCTGGCTCCTCCTTTGCATACACTTTTCATGTATTTGAACATGCTGATGAGATCCCCTCTGAACATTCTCCAGGTTAAACAGTTCCAGTTCTCTCAACCTCTTATGTGAGAGCTGCTCCAGTCTCTTAGTCATCTTCGTGGCCCTTCATTAGACAGATGTGATGTAAACTGACAATATCCATGTATTTGAGTTGAGTAAGAATGATCAGACTAGCATGTTTTATGTTCTAGACAAATTCTATGGATTTAGAATTTTTATGTAGAAGTTACTGGTATTTTTACAGGTGTTAAACCAGTTATGTTATGTTTCACTATGATGGGACTTCCAACTCTTTCTTACACGGCTATGAAGCCACAGACCTATTGCCAGGACTGTTAATGCTTGACCTACCAGTAGCAAGAGAAAGCTGCCATTTAATAACAAAAATAACTTACAGTTTTGTACAGTGGGTCTTTCAGAGTCTGTAGGAAGCTAACCTTTTTCCTACTCCTTACTGTTGTTAGGAGTAAATGTTCAGGGCAGTGTGTGATATGTAAGAGAGGTGATGGCAGCCATTGGCATTTCTTTGAACTTACTTCCAGGGATTCTGTAGCAGTGCAGGAAATAAATCAGTGTTTTTCAAAACTGAGAGAAAAGACTAAGAACTGTATTATAACTCCTGAAATGTTCTTTACTTGGAGCAGACAACATACACTTTTTGCAGATTTCTGTAATCTCTAGTGATTAAGTACAATAATCAATCTTGACAACATAACATGCATGCAGCCAGCAATTCACCTTTACACTTAAAATAAATCCTTCCTTTCTTCAGGCATTCAAATTCATTTTTCTTCTGTTTTATCATTTCATCTGTGCCGTTCTACACCAGGGATCAATTTCACTATCTGTTTTAGGTCAGTGAAAAATGAAGATCCATAAGAAATCTTTGATCAGTATAGATGAAGATAAATATTCATGATTTTTAATTGGTTTCCATTCACAGTGCATGCATTGGATCTCAAGACCCTTATTGTGGCTGGGACATGGTGATGAAGAAATGCACAGTGCTGGAAGAAAGTCTGAGCATGAGTCAATGGGAGCAAAGCATTACTGTGTGTCCAGTAAGTCCAAATACATTTATTTGTCTTTTAAAACTTTTGATGCCATGTGAATTTTATGAAAATGAGCTGGTATTTATTTTACAAACTCAGAAAAGTAGTTTAATGCAGTTTTCCTCAGGCTTTCCCATTAGACTTTAACAGGAAATTTAGGGGGTTTTCTATTTCTTATCAATTTACTTACATAATATAGAATAGAATAGAATAGAATACACCAGGTTGGAAGAGACCTTCAAGATCATCATGTCCAACCCATCAACCAATCCAACCCACCTAATCAACTAAACCATGGCACCAAGCACCCCATCAAGTATGATCAAAGATAGTTTTTCACCTATGGTTTCTGTGCTCCCACCTTGAAAACAAATGTTCACTAAGATTAGACATGTACAGAGGTTTTTCACCATTTTATGCTTTGAAAAAATTCAGTCACTAGTGGTATAATATTTTCCTTTAGGATAATACATATAATATATTAATAACATAAAAGGCCATATAACATCTTGGAAAGTACTGTTCGAGTTATGTCTCACCTGCATAGATGACAGGACTGATATTTATAGTAAACTCAGTGCTAATATTTACTGGCTTAACATTTCTAAAATTATTTTGAATACATTTGTAATAAATTTAATAAAATAAAAGACAAACAGCAAACTTCATTTGTCTCTCCTTCTTAATGTGGTTCCAGTGTTGTTCTAGTACTGATTTTTTTCCCTCACTTCAAAGAGTGAAAAAAAAAAGAGGGTTTAAGAAGGATCAAGCATGTGCTATTAAGCTCTTTGCTTTGGAGATTCATATTGCTTTGTCTTTGCCTGCTGCCAATGAAAAGGGAGTCTTACCAAGACAATTCTGCATTCATCACTAATAAGGACTTCTTTAGCTTGTCTCCATTTGCTTCTGGAGAACATGTATCTATGATTCTATGAATTTATGTCCGTATGACATCCTTGTTCTATTCTCCATGTGTTTTACAAACTTCTTTTGATGTCTTAATGACACTCCTCTCTCTCTTCAGCCAGGATTTGTTGAGTGAACTAGAGATGTGAAAAATTAGTATAAAGTTCTTTAAGCTTTCACTTGTGATCTCTACATGTGTTCCAGCAGCTTCATGGATCCTGATCAGCATCCTTGAGAACTAGCTCCTGTGTTCTGACTATCTGTGTTTGATATTAAATAGCAATTTTTTAAAACAGTATCTTGTCCTGGCCTTTGCATATATGCCTCTATATAGTGGCCTAATAAACAAAAAGGGTTGCATTGGATTCATCTGCATTAGCATTTTAATTTAGAGCAGCTTTTTGGAAAATACTTTGATTTTTCCTGTGTAGTATTCTTTTCTTCACATCTCAAAGCAGTCCTGAAGCACACAAGCCACATTACTTTTGGTTGAAATAAACCAAAATTGTGCTCCAACTGCTACTAGCCATTTGATCCATGGCCAGAGCAAGTCCAAAGTAAAGCCCACAAAATACATGTGGTGTATGTGTCAAGTCTTCAACACCAACTGTTTTATTTTCCAGATTTGAATTTTATGTGCATAGGATTTGGTAATATAGACATAGCCACTGTCTCACAGAAAGTCTGGATACAGTCACTACTGCAGTCTTTGCCTCCCTGATTGGCAAGTAGTTGTATGCGCTGTACAGGATATTCATTTCCAAGTATATGGAGTTATCATATTTCTCTGCAATTCTCCCACAAGTTAATGTGCTTATGTGCAGGGTTTGCTGGTGGCCTACTTAGGTTGCTGTGTTAGGAAGGATTAGTGGAATGGATTGGCTGCTTGATATTTGTATAATCAGTCTGCCTGCTGCTTAGTCTTTGGATTCTGGCATTAGCCCTTACTGTCTCAGAGTGAGGAGGCACTAAGTAGGAAGAGAAGGTGGTTACAGAGAGGCTCAAGAGGCAGAGTGTAGCCATGCCAAGAAAGCGCAGCTGTATTGTCTGAGGGCTAAAAAAAGCTCCTCATCAGTACATTTTGCTTTCCTATAGTCCTGAGATGAAATTGGTATCACTTGTGAAAAGTTTGGAAAATCAAGAAAGAGAAACCTGACATTAATATGTCCTAAGGCTAAGCATTCAGCTAAGTTTTATGCATGCTTTCCCTGGCATTAATTAGATTGGGGACATATTATTGCTAGTTTATTAACAATATATTTGTTAGATCAGCAGTGTAAGACAGAATGGGTTTACTTGTCGCTTAACAAGAAGTATTTTCTGTTATCTTACAAAAACCAACAGTGTGTGCTCAGCACAAGCAAAGGTTGGTGAGTTATTTTCACTGAACAGCTGTCAGCAGAATTTTGAAATGATGAATTATGGTTCTCAGTTGTAGCTGGCAGAATGCACTCATAGATGTTCTGTGGAGAAGCTGTATATGTGAAAAATAAATAATGAGAAATGAAATTAAAAGGCAAATCATGGAACCTTTACCATGGCAAAAAGAATCAGCCAGCACCTGGTGTGGCATTGGAAACACCTTTTGTGCTGTAATGGACTTTCTTATGTGTTCACATTTTTAGTGAAATGTATACTCCCCTCATCACCACAATGAAACAATACTAAAAATAGCAAAGGAAGACACCCTTTCAGACCCTTCTCTGGGCCTGATCCATCAGGTCCATGTCCTTCTTGTGTTGAGGGCATCAGAGCTGGACACAGTACTCCAGGTGAGGTCTCACCACAGCAGAGTAAAGTGGCAGAATCATCTCTCTGGATATGCTGGCCACATTTCTTTTGATGCAGCTTAGGATAAAGTTGGCCTTGTGTGCACTGTTGGCTTACGTCCAGCTTCTCATCCAACAGAATTCCCAAGTTCTTTTCTGCAATGGCTGCTTTCTATCACCTCATTCCCCAGCCCATATTGATAATGAGGATTTGTTCCAGTCCAGGTTCAGGACTCTATGCTTGGTCTTGTTGAACCTTGTTCACCTGTCTGACCCACCTAGCCAAAGGTGTTGAGAATTGTCTTCAGCAGGAGAAAACTGTCTCATCATGTAGGAATAGGTGCTGCTTATTGGAGATGTTTTTAGGGATTTATACATCTAATTACATATAATGTTTAGAGAGAATCATATTGAAAATCACATCTCACTTTTATGAAATGGTGCTGTATGATATGTGCTTCAAAAAACTGTTGTCAAAAAAAGACACTCATCATGCAGATCGGAGTTTCATTCATCTAGCCTTGTTACTCTGGACTACTATCTTCTGCTGCCTTTTCCTTTTGATGTGGATTTGCATTTGCACAAACACTCTTGTACATGCTACTCTACAGTCAGTATCCAGCTTCCCAATCACAGGTAAATTTTAGAAATAGGGAGCACTGTCTTCAGAAGATCATCAAGAAAGTGAAACTATACTTAGTATCAAATTACTGGAGTCAAGTATAGTTGCAAAAGGGTAGTTGTCATTATTGTTATTGCTATAGTTGTAGCATCCTGTATCCCAGATTGGTTGGAGGTGGTAGGAGTTACATAGGGGAGCTTGCTGTCTGGAAAGTATACCTCTCAGGTGGAGGCATTTATTGTTAGTGAGTGAAGGCCGTATTGCAGAATTAAGAAGTTATATGAAGGAACTGTCAGGCCACAGGTAAGCCTTTCTGTTGCATTTGTTTCTAGATGAGGAATCTAACTGTGGATGGGCATTTTGGAACATGGTCGCAGTGGAAACCTTGTACCCACACTGATGGTGCCAGCATTGGCTCCTGCCTCTGCAGGACACGTGTGTGTGACAGTCCTGCTCCTCAGTGTGGAGGCTGGCTGTGTGAAGGACCAACCATGGAGATTGCCAATTGTTCCAGGTACTCAAAACAGTTTCATCATGTGTGGTTTGTAAGTTTTTAACTTAATCAGAGTGGAATCTACCCTTTGAAATCTCATTCATAACACACTGATCCTGTTCTGTGCATGAATCAGCTCATAGCAGTGACCACAATAAATGAGATATTAGAAAGTATCTTTATGGCAGAGAGAATGAGCCAGATGGCAAATAATGATTTCAAATGCTCTGTACTAAGTAATATCATCTGCAGCTAATTTTAATAAAATCTAAAAAATATATAAAAATAAATCAGTGTTAGGTAGTAGCCGAAGTATCAGTTGATAAAACTCTCATTCTTTGACTGTTTCTTTAGAACTGTTTACTTTTTTTGAGATCTCCTGTCACTAATGTATTCCTCCATTATGCCTTAGAAAAAGTATTTTCTTGATATCTTTTGGTAGCATAATGACATCTGGAGCTATTACCAGTCTGTATGCCGCTCTGTAGCTGTTCTTTTGTCTTCCTCAGGCATGTAACCACACACAGAAAAAAGCAACAAGAGCAGATCACGTCAAGGCGATTCACAGCATTACATATTCAGAACTGCATGAGGAGTTTGTTTAAAACATTATACATACATTAATTGCAAGATGAAATATGTACTGGTGCATTCTTCTAGTTTTCAGTGACTCTGCTTTTGTCTCCTCGATTTTCATTTTTATTTTTTAAACATCAGAAGAACATAATGGTAATGAATAAAAGTGGTTGTCCTTCTGCACAAGATAATTGCAAGCTTTTTAAGTGGAAAGAGTCAATTTTAAGGAAATTATTAAAAACATAACAATATAGTATACAACATCAGATCAGGACAATGGTAGAAAAGATAAGCACGCTGTGAGAGACTGAAAAATTGAAAAGCTATTGACTGTCAGGTTTAGATGTGCAACATGATTCAGGAGTTGATTCATGCAATACCATTGATGGTATTACACTGCTATGTTAACTGCTTACTTCTGTTAATATCGCTACATTAGTAGTTGATTCCCAAAATTCATGGATAACCAGATTTTATGTTCATTTTGACACTGCAGTGACAGAGATCTTTTTGGGTTTTATGAGAACTGATTCTGATTCTTTTTTTCCAAATCTTTTTTTTTTTTTTTCCTGTGTTGTAAAATCTTATATCCCTTATAAAAACAAGAGATCAAGATGAGTAAAATTTTAATTGGTAATAGCTGTGATAAATTGCTTGTATAGTCTTATGTAATTTTTATTACAATATTTAATTAGTTTTCATTGTTTAAAAAAAAAAGTTATTTCAAAATCAAGTAAGGTACTATTTTAACGTTTGCTTTAATGATGAAACATTGAGAAGTCATTATAGCTTAGTTTTATTTTTCTTTCTTATTGCTGTTTGTCTTCTACCAATACAGAAATTACAAGCTAGTCATCAAAAGGTTTTGGGAACTGCTGAAGTTCATAATTTTTTTGCTTAAGACAGGGTATAAAATTGCTTTTCAGATGTTTGGTCTAGTATATCTTTTCCTAGCGTATACTGGGGAGGGACAGGATTTTCCTTTCTAGCCGTTCACAAATGCAGGGTAGAGCACATGAATCCTGTTCAATTTTTTTGTAAAATATTATCACCTTATTAGAGCATACTGTGGAAACTGCAAACTAATGCATTCTGACTTGTTTATTTCTTTTATTCCTTAAGAATCATAGAATAATTTAGGTTGGAAAAGACCTTAAAGGTCACTGAGTCCAACTGTTAACTCAGCATAGCCAAGTCCATCATCACACGGACATCATCCACACATTTTATAAATACATCTAGGGATGGTGACTTTACTGCTTCCCTGGGCAGCCACTTCCAGTTCTTGACAACCCTTTTGGCAAGAGATTTTTCCTAATATCCAATCTAAACTTCCCTTGATGCAATTTAAAGCCATTTTCTCTTGTCTTATCACTTGTTACATGGGAGGAGAGACAAACACCCAACTTGTTAAAACCTCCCTTCAGGTAGCTGTAGAGAGTGAGGTCACACCTTAGCCTTGTTTTTCTCCTGTCTTTAATCACTCTCCTTTCAGAAAAAAAAAAAAAAAAAAAAAAAATCTGGCATTCCAATCTTCCTACAAAAGACCCACAAATAATTATTTTAATAAAGTCTAATGAAAAGTTATAATCAGAACCTTGATACAGGAATTAGCAGATACCCAGAATAAAGTGACCAAAAGCAAGCAAATAGCTTCATATCCTGGTACTTTACTTCTTGTGTAATGGGGTCATTTTAGCAGTTGCTGGTTACAAAGCATGGAATATGGAAGGATCAAAGCACCTTTATTTTATTTCTTTATGAAGTGGAACACGATGCAGTATTAATGACTTCTTCAGGTATATTAATGGGCCAGATTCTGCTGTCAGTCACACCTAATCAGCCATTCGCTATATATAACAGATGACAGAGCCTGAGCTTTTTATTCTGCCAGAAATGGAGGCTGGACACCGTGGACTTCTTGGTCACCTTGTAGTACCACTTGCGGAATAGGCTTTCAAGTTCGTCAGCGTTCCTGCAGCAATCCAACTCCTCGACATGGGGGACGCGTCTGTGTGGGACAGAATCGTGAGGAAAGGTGAGTTATCTTTATTTCTGCTGTCTGTTTTTTCTGCTCAGCTGTATTCCACAGGACATTTTCTCCTTTAGTTGCCATACTTTTCTCTTTTCTTTTGCTCTCTCTGTAACTCCACTGGTGCACAGTAGTAGTATCTCATTAGCAAGGCTGTGGGTCCACAGTGGTCTCTTAATTTTTCAGTCAGCTGCACCCCTCCAAGCCAACTGAGTGGTGTTCATAGTGACAGAGAACTGTGCTAAAGCAAAGTGCTCATGTCCCCTGAGACCCTGAAAATTTATTCTCCTTGAAAACTGGTTGCATTATCTTTGAATTATAACTCACTAAACCTCAAGACCTGGAATTCAGAGCAAAATATAGTAAGGTCACAATGCTGTGTTACTGATGCTACAAGCTCAGATTTTTGTGTCTTAAGTGAATTAAGCACCTCTATAAGGGTTTTGTTTTATATTCAATGAATGCAATACACCTTGAAATATTTCTTATTTTAGTAAATCTTTAGTGTTTTAAAACATTTGTTTGTATATATATTAACCCTTGAGCAGGTCAGCTCCAATTTTGATTTAATCATCTATTGCTTTGGCACCAGAATGGGTATTTTGCCGGTAGCTCAGAATGTATAGTTCAGGCCTCTTGATAATATTTTATGTGTGTCCTTTATGTCTTTAGTTTCTAAATTGTGTGTTAGGAATTTTAAAGGGAATTAATGTATTTTTTTAAAATCAATCTACAATCTATTCAGATAAAATACAACTCTGAGATGCATTATGTGTTTCCTCAGGCATGCCAAAAAGCTAGATAGCAGAAAACTGGTGGTGGTGTAAGAATTTGGAGAATTTGCAGTACTGTAGTCATCTGTTCCAAGAAATGTATGCAGATACTTTTCCTCTCAATATACACTTACAGCTTACTTCAGTGTTTCTGTATAAATGATTTATTATCCTATATTGCTGCTGTATGCAAGTAAGATTCAGTAACCTTTATGATGAGTTTCACTGAGGGATTTAATTAAACACCAACTCTGGCATTTCTTTAAATGAAGAGATTCCATTGAAGGGAAGTTGCATCACTCATTTCTGTATTGATAAATCATCAGGGACTTGGCCTTTCTAAATGTAAAGGATCAGTATCACACAAGTGTGAACACTTCTTGCTGTTTTAGAGACATGAATATTTACCATTTCACAGCAGAGAAGGGAATTTTGTTACTTTGCAAAATGCATTCTGAAAATAGGTTGCCCAACCAAAAGGCTATCACCACCAAACATAGATTACATCTGCTGTTACATATACAGCATGAATAACAGTCCCAGCATAAATAACTATTACTGGTTTTCTGGAACTGAGAAGTCAGTCCAGGGCAAGATCGAATAAGAATGAATATAGAAGAAAAGAGTTTAGTTTGGACGGACTTCTTGATGATAGACTATGAATGTTAATAATAATTTTCTTCTTAGTTTAACATGGAATAAAAATTCAATAAGGAGTTTCAGAGAAATACAGAAAGATGTCAGAATTAGTTCCTTAACTATAGGAGAAAACGTCCAAGACAATGGAGGCACTAAAAAAGAAGTTAAAAACCAAAAGTGTTTTGAACTAACAGCAGTGTAGAAGGATGTGTGCTGATACTTTCAAAGCTGTTTTAAAAAATACTTTTAAAATTCAAGGTGGGGAATGTTATGAAATTCTATCATATAATTTGTAAAGCAGCTAGTAAAATGAGGCATTGGTTATTTGCCAGGATTTTTGTCAGTGTCAGTCCAACTACTCGGATAAATATTTTCAGAGCACTAAAGAACAGAGTCCTGGGAAACTTGCCAGCCATGGCCCATCCTACCATTCCTAGCAAGCCTAGAGATTGTGGCAAGAGTCAGCCAAGTGTCTAGAATATAGGTGATAATCAAGGCAATGAGATAGGGCAGAGTTCCAGCTGGGAAGCCATGCGACAGGTAATGATTAGGTTCAGGTTCAGTGGTCACCAGTCAGGCCTATGGCAACAACAGGCCTAAGGCCAGAAGCCAGTCCATATACTCAGGTCTGGACCAAGGGACTCTATGGTGGGCCAGGTATAAGGTCTAATATTTCTTCCAACAGCACAGCTCAGACAGGGTTTGAAGGTCCCTGGCAGAGTTCCTGGGACCATGGGTGTGGATAGAGGTCCAGACTGAGGGTGTTTGGGGCCCCTAGGGCCTTAGGAGTGTCCTCAGGGCTCTAACAGCTTGTAGAGAGTGTTGAGCAGTGAAGGCGAGGGAGTACTAATATTCACAGTCATCCTAATAAACTGCTTCACTCCAGAATCACTCAAGTTATATATGCACCAAATGGAAACAGTTCCTTTGAGAATTAGACCCAGTACATTTAGACAGGCTGATCAAATATTCGGTGTATTCCAGTAATTCCTAAGAAATATTTATTTTAGGTTTGTATTCACAGTAACAATAAGCAGCTCAGGTTTTCTCAGGGTTTGGCTAGGAGAGGGGTAATTTTCTTCTCACAAGAAGTTGGGAGTGGCCACACTCAGCCAGCCATCTGATTCAGCCAGTAGGGTATTCCATAGCATTCATGCCCACTATATAATGGGAGGGTTGGCACAGACAGTCATGGCAATTGTCTTGTCTGGCACGGCAGGTTTTGTTGCAGGCAGCCAAAGTGTCAGCAAGTGTTGATTGAGTGCATTGTGTTATATATTACTGATTTTGTACATTACTTCTTTACTATTGCTGTTATTTCTGTTTTTCATTGTTCTTTGCATTGGTCTATTGAACTCTCCTTATCTTAAGCAGTGGGGTTTTACATTTTTGTTCCCAGATTTCTCCTTCTCATCCTACCAAGGGTGGGGGCGGATTTGTGCGAGCAGACACGTGGGACTGAGCTGTGGCTGAGCCTAAAATGACAGATGCTTATAAAGAGCCTAACATTTTACTTTAATGTCCCAGCTCATATGTAAAATGAATATATGGGTACTCTTAGTGAAAATTAGAATTTTTTGGTTTACGTATTTTGTGCACTTGTCTTCATAAAAGTGCATATTCATGTCAACTTCACATGTTCAGAGCCACAAATATGGGATTCAGTTTCCACAGTCCACATTCTGCTGAATTTTGAAACAGCTTTTCAAGATAGCAGAAGTTAGTGCATAAATTTATAGAAAGGAAACACTGAAAAATCAGTGTATAGTTACAGATACAAATGTGTATGCAGTTTGAGAACACTTGTTCATGTATCAAGAGCTAAATGTTTGTGTAGGTTACATTTGTTTTACTTTAAGAAAGCCATTATCCTAACATAGCTAATGTGTCAGGCAGCTGTGTGCTTGCTGGATGTTTCCTTGAAATCTGGGCAGTATTTGGAAATTTAAAGTGTTCTAGATAGGTTACGTTTTTGCATTCTCTACTGCTAAAGGGGTGGGGGGAGGTGGAACACAGTTGAGAGAGCAGGAAAACATACTACAAAGCAAATTTGCTTTGTAGAATCAGGTCAAAAGTGCAACTGATGTTCATTTAGACAAAATGTGAAGAGGGAGTAAATAGTATTTTAATAAACTTTGTCAATCAGATAAAACAATTTCATAGTTAAGACTCCAGATGGAAGTCATCCTGATTAATTCCTTAAGGGCTTAAACAATTCTAGGTTTTCCTGTGAGAAAAATTTTCACCAAGGCTGCTGGAAAACTCTCTAGGTTTTATTTTATAGATTTCATAGTATCTTGTCTTGATCTTTCCACTGAGAGAAAATGTTTGTCCCCTCCTTTTTGTGGAAGATGCTGTGGATATGGGCTCATCAAGTCCAGTGGTCTGCCTCCTGTCTATGCAGGAATGGGGGACATTAGAATGGGAATCCCTTATCTTTTAGTATATAGGTGGGAAAAAAAGGCAAGAAAAAAAGCATGACAAATCAGAAGTAGAAAATTAATTGGTTGCAGATGAGGAGTTTGTGTCCCATATTAATTTTGCACATCTAAGAATTAATGGGATTTTACAAACTGTGTACTCATTTGATTAAATAAATGGCGATAGGACATCGATGTTTTATTTGGTACACATTATCAAATGATCACAGAGACAATCACAAACAGCCATATAAATGACTGCGTGTTGGAATGAGTGTGTGCAGCTGTTGGAGGTTTTGGGGGAAAATATCCTGGCACAGAACATTGCTGTGCATCTTCAGTGATTTTATAATGTGAACTGTGAATTGCAAATATTGAAGATGCAGGAGGAGACAAAGGTAGTTTCTGTGTAAACTACTGTGGAAAAACATTTACCCAAATCAAGACACTGAGGAATTCTGAGATAGCAGAGTCAGAAATATTGAGGATTTGGGATGTTTTTTATCACTTTAATGATAAACAACAGGTGAAGTCAATGCAAGCTGTTAATATTTTCCTTAATTATACAGAAACACAAAACTGAATGTCAGTCCCTTATTTACCTTACTCCCAAGCTTTTAAATTCTAATGGAATTCTCAGATCTAGGGACAAATTCTGAATCATTGTCTCCAGCATATATGGTAAACCTATTGTTGTATATAACATACACAAAGAACATTCATTTTGCACACAATTTCTGAATGTGCAGATTCCTTCAGCATGAAGAATTAGAGCTTGGGGATCTTGAGGATTTTTGCAAAAAATATGTGGTTATGCTTGTTGAAAGTGACAACAATTCATAGTGTCATTTGTCTTTTGATACAAAATGAGTTTATGAAGTATTAGAGGCAGTGTTCATTGAAGGAAAGTGCAAAGTGAGGGAAACTTATTACAAGGGCAAGAAGGGAGTGGGTTTTGGATAACTGTTGTAAAAAAAATGATTAACTATTGGAACAGACTGATTTGTTTGTTCAGGACAGTCAGTAATTGGAACAAGAGCCACCCAGCCACATCTGTAAAATGTTAAGAACACTCCTTCTGGGTCATCTGTTTTTTCAGAGTATCTGCTGTGGCTTTGCTTTATCTGAGTTAACAGCTTGGTCCCTTTAAAAGCCCCAGTCACACTTACTGGTGGCCCAGATCCTTTGGACCCATGTAGAGGGTCCTTATTAAGCCGGATATGCTGTGGCTAGAGTTACTGGATGGCATGCTCAAAAAATCAGGAATCTTAATTTTTTTCACAAAACAATGAAAAATTTCACCCCTAACATATCTGAATGCCTTGTTACAATAATGACAGCTCAGTAGAAAAATAATCCTTCTTCCCTCAAGAACCTAGTAGGCCTCTCAGTCAATTTGTAGTCCACTGGGAAATGCTTCAAAGATTATGATAGCTAAAAACACTCTTTAAAAGATAAAGTAATAGCTTTATGAAAATAATACAGTTCTTTATGCCTAGAATCAATTTTTAGCTTTTATTTTACCCATAAAATTCGAGACACTGTGAAAGCAAATAGCAAGTTTAGGTCTCTGAAGAGTAGAGAGATGGATCCTAATCAATGCTTAGATGAAGAGAGATAAAAGGCTGCCTGCTAAATGATTGCCTCCCATTTGGTTGACTCCTGCTCCAGATGTGTAGTCAGAACTGTACTTAGTACAGTAGTTGTCAGCTGTGTACAACAGCATGGCATATCACATGGATTATATAAAGACCAAATAAAGCAAACTAATGCTTTGCCCGTGCTATTATGGCCTAAAAAAGTGAATCTCAAATGTTTAAACACTGTGTAGTGTGCCAACTGTTAGCTCAGTGCTTTATTAATGGAGTGTGACCTTATGTATATTTCCCTGTGCAAATGTCTAACTCAATATTGCAAATGAGGGACTTATGAGGGAAGTCTTCTCTGGTACTAAGTAGATTCTTTGTCTTCTTTTTTGCCTCTTCTCACAGGTACTGCAATGAGCATTTGTTGTGCCCCCCTCATGTGTTTTGGACAGGCTGGGGTCCGTGGGAGCGCTGCACTGCTCAGTGTGGTGGAGGGATCCAGGCACGACGTAGGACATGTGAAAATGGTCCTGACTGTCCTGGCTGCAGCGTGGTAAGCAATCTTCTGCTTTCTCTTCAGCAAATATCCATGGCCATATGCCATGGATAGCCCTATGTCCATAGGGCATCTGTGTATGTTTGTATCGTCTACCTCTAACAAAGCACCAGAGTGTCTGTCTCTGTGTTGCTCATGTGAATACATGGAACCACCAGGAAGTGCCAAAGTAATCTTGAGCAATGATACTGATCTTAGGATGGCAGAAGTGATTCCTGGATACCCAATTTTTGATGACAAATGGGAAAAAATACAGTAGCTTTTTCTTATATCTAACAAATGTAGAAGTAGGTTTCATGTGATGGGAACATCAGAATGGGATTTTGCTTTCTTGAAGGTAAAGAAATGGTTTTAAAATACAGAAAAGTACATTCAGAGACTGGACATTAGGAAGAAGTTCTTTACTGTGAGGGTGGTGGAATACTGGAACAGGTTTCCCAGGGAGGTGGTGGATGCCCCATCTATGTAGACTTTCAAGGTCAGGCTTGATGGGTCTCTCTCTGAGCAACCCGATGGAGTTGGGAATGTCCTTGCTTACTGCAGGCAGGCTGAACTAGATGACCAACCCAGTGCATTCTGTGATTCTGTTATTCTGTTCTATGATACAGAGTTAAATATGGGTGAAGAAGACTAAAGTAGTGAAGACATGCAAAGAGCATGGTGATGTGTTCACTGCAGTAGGCTGTGGACATAATTTTGGTATGAGTATTCCTGAGTAATAACACTGTCAAAGCTAGAGAAAAGAATATAAGCAAGAAAATTAGAAGCTGAAGCAAAGTCTTAGCAAGTGTAAGTAAAGAGAACCACAGAACATTAGCGTTTGGAAGGGTCCTCCAGAGATCATCGAGTCCAACCCGCTGCCAAAGATGAACCTTGGGGTGCTGTTTCATGGTAATTTGAATTGTAGAGGTTGTGTGGAAAGCATAGCCTGAGTGAAAATTTAAGTGGCCAAAACCACAGAAGACAGATTTGGCTGCTGGCCTTAATCTCCCTAGTGACCAAGAATGAGCACAACTCAAAAGAATAATGGATTTGGTTTAAGCCATATTGTACTTAATGGCCAGGCCTAATTTTACACACTGAGAAAGATGTATTCAATTTTGTTGGAGAATATTAATAGAAAGAAGAAAAATACTTTCTTTTATTTTTTCTCCCCATGTATTAAACCAATTTTTACATGCCTTCATTTCAGAGCGCTTAATTATGAGATTTGTCATTATCTGTAGTCTATTTGTTAGACTGGCAGTAATTCAATATTAAAGAAAATATAATTACAGTATCACAGTATCACTAAGGTTGGAAGAGACCTCAAAGATCATCGAGTCCAACCTGTCACCACAGACCTCATGACTAAACCATGGCACCAAGTGCCACGTCCAATCCCCTCTTGAACACCTCCAGGGATGGTGACTCCACCACCTCCCTGGGCAGCCCATTCCAATGTCAAATGACTCACTCGGTGAAGAACTTTCTCCTCACCTTGAGCCTAAACTTCCCCTGGTGCAGCTTGAGACTGTGTCCCCTTGTTCTGGTGCTGGTTGCCTGGGAGAAGAGACCAACCCCTTCCTGGCTACAACCACCTTTCAGGTAGTTGTAGAGAGCAATGAGGTCACCCCTGAGCCTCCTCTTTTCCAGGATAAACAATCCCAGCTCCCTCAGCCTCTCCTCATTGATTACCTTTTTCTAATTTTGAGGGTTTGTGCCTTTTTTCCAGGATTTGTTCTCTTTTCAACAATTATTCTGGTCATAGAATTGCATTTTCCATAGACAAAACATACAACAGGTTTGTTCTTGTGTTTAACAATTGACCTAATGCATTAGAATTGTACCAAATTTTCCAAAATATTTGTTTCCTCCTGATGGTACACAAAAAAAGAAAACATATGGTCTAGATCTATTGATAAACTTTCCTGACTACCACAGGAAAAAAACCCCAAACTTTTGCATGGACTGAAGTGAAAAATACATAAATACTCTTTCAGGAAGCTCCATGAGGAAAGTAGGACAATTTTGATTGCAAAAAGCTGAGCTGAGATTAATGTTACTTGGGTTTGTAATTTATTACTGGTTTTAGCTCATTGTCTGTGCTGTGTCACAAAATAGTTACCAGTTCAGCTGCGGAAATGTGGCTTTTTTCATTAATTAGAAAATTACTGTGTTGATGTTTCTTTGGAGTACATAGTTGTCTTGCTAGTACTTAGGCACTAATGGAAACCAACCTAAGGTAGAAATCCTCTATAAGCCCAGGTGTTCTTGCATGATAAAGGACTTGGGTATGAAGTCTGTGTTTTGTTTAAATTTTAGTGAATTTGAACTTGTTAGTTAGCTGTCTTAAGGCAGAAGTTTTGCAACCATAGTAAGACCTTGTCAACAAATGTACCTGGAGAAGTAAGCACTTTATTTCTTCTCATAGCTTGTTTTATTAATGGAGGAAGGAGGAATCCATTATATTTTTATGCATTCTTGTAATTGCTGAATGGATGAAATATTTGCATTAATAAAATCCTTAAGAAGGAGGAGTAGGAATATCGCAACCTGTTTATTCACGAGAGGTTCTTTTGCCTCAACCAAGTTCTGGTTTTATCATTGTGAGTATGTAACCTTCAAAACAACTAGAATTATGATTTTTTTATCACAATGAGTAAAGGAGAAATGATTGCGCCTTATTGTTGCTAATTTTCCATTTTACTGGTTGTAGTGATAGTAAGTGCAGTTGGTGAAAGATATTTACTGAATTTAATTTGTTTATAAAACCTTTTGGATCATCGCTTTAATCTGAAAGAAGACTTTCCCTCCAGGTTTCTTGTTTGCCTTCAGTGAAGATGAACTCTAGGAAACTTTTACCACTACTGAATGTCATGAATTGCCATGGGCCTTCTGTATAGCTGTATAGATCAGAGCCCGTGGCCTGTTAAGACTTGCGCTCATAAAAGTTGGAAAGAAAAATATGTAGACAGAGGACTGGAGAATGTATTATTTAAGAAGATAATAACTCTGTTAGTCTTCATTTCATTTGAAGTGAAAAGTAATTTTTGACACATTGGAATTGTAGGGTGGACTAAATGCTGTCTTGGGACCCCTTTCAACTCTGCTGCTTTTGTTTTTAGAACCTTTTTTCAATGGGAATTTGAGAAAGAAAAACAACAATTGTTTTTATAAGGCTTAAGAGAAAAAGTCTTACATCTCGGTTGCCAGCAGTATCAGGGGACCAGATTTTATGTCATAGAACCATCTAACATTCTTGTTTTCAGTCCGCCACCAAGTTGTGAGACTGCATATAGTCAGTCCTAAACTATTTAGAAGTTCTTGTTTTGAAGTTTTTAACATATTCATGGCTGTTGTCTTTGTCTACTTAATGATTTATACTGTATAAATTTTACTGTGGTGGTTTGGCCCTGGCTGAGGGCCAAATGCCCACCAAAGCCACTCTATCACTCCCCCTTCTTAGATGGACAGAGGAGAGGGGAAAATATAACAAAAGCCAGTAATAAGGTAGAAACAATTTAATAATGCTAAGCACAGGTAAAGAGCAAAGGCCATGCACAGAAGCAAAAGCAAAGAGGTATTATTCTCTACTTCCCATCAGCAGATGATCTTTGGTCCCAGGAAGGGCTCTACACATAGCAGTTGCTCTGAAGGACAGACACCATAGACAAATATCCCCCCCACTTCCTTCTTTCACTTAGTTCTTATATCTGAGCTGATACCATATGGCATGGAATACCACTTTGGCCAGTTTGGGTCAGCTGGTTTGGCTGTGTCCCCTCCCAAGATCTTGCCCACCCCTCAGCATACTCTTGGGCTGGGGAAATGTTGGAAAAGCACAGCTCAGCAGTAGCCAAAACACTGGTGTGTTATCAACACCCAGCTGCAGCACTGCAAAGCATAGCACTAGAAAGATGCTTTGAGGAGAATTAACTCCAGCTCAGCCAAACCAAATACAACTGAGCATTTGTCCTTCCTTTAGACTGGTGATACTGCTCGTATTCTGGAATATCGCAGCAGGTGGCTGCTGCCTGCGTTTTGCTTTTTATATGTTTCTTATCATTTGATTCTTTGTCTATACTATAGCAGAAATCAACTAAGCCACTTGGATATCAGGACACAGTAGAGTATTTCCTGCAATTACTGTAAACTTGGAATCTTATAATAGTGAGAATAATAATAATAAATTGTTTGATGTGTACAAGTATTCCAAAGAGAGAAAAACATGATGGTATTTTAAAGATGCGTCTCTTGCTGAAGTGCATTCGATACATGAAAATAGATATCCAGAGACTTAGGACTGAAAGCATTTACTCTGAATATAGCAAGCATAAATTGTTATGATATAGGAGTATTAGACCACAGAGACTCATAAAGGTGAAAATGATGAAGCTTGGAATCAAAATATGGTATCATAAGGGCCTGCAAAGTCTTCATCTTAATCAAAGTTTGTAGAGAATGCTTGCAATCATCTAATAAGAGATAGGACCATCACAGCCAGATTTAAGAGCAGATAAAATATGGTAATAGGAAGCGTAAGTGGATCACAAAACAGGTATTAGTCTCATGTATTCAGGTGACACATGCAGTGGAGAAGGAACTGTGGAATTCTATGGACTGTGCTAATATGACTCAAAGGACAAATATCTTTAGATTTTATAGCATACTCAGATAAGTTGTACATTTGCTTCAGAAAATGCTTCTTTTCCCCTGAGAAACATAATCTCAGTTGAATTTGCCTCAGGCCAGTAATAAAAAAATAACTTTTTAAAAAGAATTACTGCTAGAATAAGAAATCTGGTTTTAGGCTTAGGTTGGATGACATATTTTATGTATTTTTTTTTTCTGCATTCTCATCTCAGTTATACTAGCGTGGAATGGAAGACTGGTAATGTGCGTATGCTTTCTGTATACCCAAACCAAGCATGGTGTGTTTTGCTCTTTGGATTATGATTTTTTTTTTTTAATTAAAAAAAGGGAAAAAAAAAGGAATTTTGATTGTTTCTTAGAAATCATTTCTAATGTTGCATTGATCTTTTTTAATATTATTTTTTCAGTGTTCTGGAAGTGTGCTTAGGAGGAAGAACTATCTGTCTTCTAAAGTTTCTGTTATGATACAGGATGTAAAAGAAGTCTTGGGAAAACGAATGTTAGAAATGTTTTCTTCTATTAAGTCCTTAAAAGGAACTTGAAGATGGGAAGTTTTCAGAAGTACTTTGTCCATCAAAAAGAGCAGAGTCTGCCTTTAAAATAATTACCATCTCACAAAGCAAACTCCAAATGCCTAGTCTAGAAAAAAAAAGGACAGGAAAAGAACATTGATACTATAAATATATATTTGTTTATGATTACTTTTAAAGTTTCCATTAGACCTCTGAGAGCTAAAATAAAATAATGCATCCTCTATACCATCCTCTAAATCAGAAAACATACCTCACAAGCTTGAGGTAATACAAATTTGGTTGTTTTTTTAATGACATTTGCCTGCTTCATTTTCATTTCCTTTTCCAGTCTTTTAATTTTAACAAGTTGCATGAAAAACAGTGGCCCATCAGGGGACAAAATCCTACATTAGTTCCCACCACCAGAGACAGAGTTGCAGCTTAGTTCCATATTTGGTACAGGTGGCATCAGCTGCTGCACATCTTAGCACACATGTGGTTTGTGACCAGCCACTGCATATCTTAATTTTAGCAGTTGGACTGCTAAGTCCTACTGGCAGAGATATGGAAAAGGAAATGAGAGAAGCAAAAATTTAAAAAGCTTTCAATATAAACTTACAGGAAGTAGGGCTTCATTAGTTCCAGTGCTTATGCACCTACTTACTTAGTATGCGTAGTATGGCTTTATTCAATGCTTAAGTAATATTTCCATAAAATCAGAACTGATATAACCAGGAAGAATTGGGGAAAAAAATCCAACCAACCAAACAATTGCAGACTCAGAGTCATTTTGTGGCAACTGAATTGTATTTTGAGGCAATTTTAGCCAAAAAAAAAAGTAAAACATGTAATACCCAGTGTTGCTACCACTATCTTCTCTGGGGAGAAACTTTCTTCCTATTCTCCATCTAGCAGTAATGGCAGTAGGATACACTGGATGGTTGTCTAGTAGCCCATGTATCATTTTCTGTACTAAGAGTCCTGTACTTTTCTGTCTTAGGGTTCTGGCTCAGCCCAGTAAGGGTCCTATCTTACATTGCAACCAGTCTTACGTGCCAAAAAGAAGATAATGAATCAGATAAAAACTATGTAGGCAATTTTACATATGCCAAATAATCTTTCTTGAAAGGACTCTTGAAAGCACCTGGTTAAAACTCAAACTATGACATTCATTTATAGTAATTAATACAGTACAGGAAAGCACCAGTTTATGAACAGTAAATGTGATAGAGTTATACAGACCTCTATTTTGGAAGGAAGAAGAAAGAACAAGGTAATCTTTGTTGTGGAGTACTATAAAGACTAGAGCTCTATTTAGTATGTTGGTTTAGCTTGTTTTTAGAACAACAACAACAAAAAAGAATAACCAGCTTTATTTCCAAATTGAAGGAAAAGAAAAATTTGATGCAGATGGAGACAGGCTGTTCCACCTGACCTCTGATTTTTAAACTGCTGAACAACTTTGGGTAAAAAAGTAATTCAGATCTAAATGGAAAGTGGAATACAATCCCTTGAGATATTGCACTTCATAATTTTCTGGTGTTGTTTTTCAAGAAGATAACAGAAGTTTCTGACAATCAAAACTAAGCAGCTTCAAAGTATGTGTATTAAATTCGTGATAGGGTGTTATGAAAAAAAAATAATTAAAGTGATATACTAATGGAACAACTTATTCTTGGTGCTGTCATTAGGCATATCAAGGACAAGAGGGTCATTAGGAGCAATCAGCATGGTTTTACCAAGGGGAAGTCATGTTTGAACAGCCTGATATCCTTTTATGAGGACATAACCAAGTGGATAGATGATGGCAAAGCAGTGGATGTGGTTTGTCTTGATTTCAGTAAAGAAAGCTGGTGTGGGATTTTTTTAGGGTGTTGGATAGTGATAGGACTAGGGGGAATGGATCTAATCTAGATGAGGGTAGATTTAGATAAGACATTAGAAAGAAGTTCTTCACCACAAGGTTTATGAGACAGTGGAACAGGTTGCCCAGGGAGGTGGTAGAAGCCCCGTCCCTGGATGTTTTTGAGGCCAGGCTGGATGTTGCTCTGGGCAGCCTGATCTAGTGGAGGGTGCCCCTGCCCATGGCAGGGGGGTTGGAACTGGATGATCCTTGGGGTCCCTACCAACCCTGACAATTCTATGATTCTGTGATTTTATGTCATCTCCCACAGCATCCTTGCAGCTAAACTGAGGCGATGTGGTCTGGATGATCAGGTAGTGAGGTGGATTGAGAACTGGTTGAAGGAAAGAAGTCAGAAAGTTGTGGTTAATAGGACAGAGTCTAGTTGGAGGCCTGTATCTAGTGGAGTCCCTCAGGGTTGGTACTGCGACCGGTACTATTGAATATATTCATCAATGACCTGGGTGAGGGCACACAGTGCACAATAAGCAAGTTTGATGATGACACAAAACTGGGTGGAATGTCTGACACACCTGAAGGCTGTGCTGCCATTCAGTGAGACACATGCTGCAGAGCTGGGCAGGGAGAAATTTAATGAAATTCAGTAAGGGCAAGTATAGAGTCTTGTACCTGGGAAAGAACAACCCCATGCTGGGGACTGACCTGTTAGAGACCAGTGATGGGGAAAGGGACCTGGGGGTCCTAGTGGATAGAAGGTTGACCATGAGCCAGCAATGTACTCTTGTAGCCAAGAAGGCCAATGCCATTCTGGGGTGTATTAGAAGTGGTGTGGTTAGTAGCTCGAGAAAGGTTCTCCTCCCCCTCTATTCTGCCCTTGTGAGGCCACATCTCAAATATTGTGTCCAGTTCTGGACCCCTCAGTTCAAGAAGGACAGGGAACTTCTTGGAAGAGTCTATCTAGCACAGAGCCACAAAAATGATGAAGGGAGTGGAACATCTTCCTTATGAGAAGAGATAGATGGAGCTAGGCCTCTTTAGCTTGGAGGAGAGGAGACTAAGGGGTGACCTCATTAATGTTTATAAATATGTAAAGGGTGAGTGCCAAGAGGATGGAGTCAGGCTCTGCTTGCTGATGCCCAATGACAGGATAGGGGGCAACAGGTAGAAGTTAAGGCATAGGAATTTCCATGTAAACATGAGGAAAAATTTTTTCACTGTGAGGGTGATGAAACACTGGAACAGGCTGCCAGAGGGGTTATGGAGTCTCCGTCTCTGGAGGTACTCAAAACCCACTAGGATGCATTCCTGTGTGATCTGCTCTAGGTGATCCTGCTCTGGCAGGGGCATTGAACTAGATGATCTTTTGAAATCCCTTCCAATCTCTAATATTCTATGATTCAGTGGTACTAGCAAGAATGTGTAGGAGTTATAAGATGGATAAAAGTAACTGAACATAGCAACAGGTTGACCTGGAAAGGGAAAGATCAGGTTATTGGGAGTTTATTCTTGATTTCCTAAAGGAATGACTGTAGACAGATCATTTTGTCAGACCAATTTGGATTACATTTGCTGGTATACTGAAGCTGTGGGGTGTCATCAATACAAAGGTTGATTTACATGTCATATAGGAGGCATTACATGTCTTTGAGGGATGAAGTAATAGAGAAGTGAGTAGTATCATAATTGCCAAGTTGTGAACTTAACTTAAAATTAACAGAAAAAACTCCTACTCTCACTTTGAAGCACAGTGAAGAACAAGAAGGGAGAATGACTCTGATGTCTGAGGTGTTCATGGTATAGCTATAAGCTAGGAAAGTAATGCATCAGTGGAAAATCTACATTCAATTTTTAGCATGTAACATGGACCAGCAGCATATTCCCAACAGAGACAAAAAGGTAGAGATTCATATAAACATGCCTCAGAAGGGATGACTATAACAGTCTAGACTGAAGCTAAGTGAAGTTACACTTTCTATTTCACATGTTGCAAGTAATGTGATACCTTCACCACTGCTGTTATCTTCAAAATGGAGATTATTTTGAAGCTGAATTTATCTGACAGCATTGGATCAATGACTGAAGTCATGGAAACTCATCATTATAATTTCATCTGTAAATTTTCAGTCTTTTCCATTCAAAGATACATCTTTGTAAGTATCCAAACCCCTTAATTTTACTCTGGGCGGTTCAATAGCAACCTTAAGTCATTGTGCAATAGCAATCAAAAGGAGTGCATGAAGCATGACATTGAAAATGACTGCAGAAATATTATATAGCTGTTACATAAAGTCATTCTGTAGCAAATCTTACTGTTTTTAAAGGATATGGCAATTGGTGGAAATGAGCTGAGTGGCCCAAAGAAAGACAAAAATTAAGATTCAGATAAATCACAGTAGGTAGGGTTGCAGTATATGAAAGGGCTAATGTATAATTTAATGATAGGTTTAGAGTGGAAATACAGGGATTTCTGTGCATGCTGTAATATACTGTATTTTAATGAAATAAAATAAAGTTGCTTAGGGGAATTAATTTAAATCCAGGGCATTGTTAATTGATGTAATTTCTTGCAAGAAATTTAAGTATTAAAAGAGTCTCACACAACTAACATTGTGCAAGATACCAGGATGAACTAGAATTAGACCCCAAAAATTTGCATTTTAGGTAGTTTAGTAAATAATGTTTAAAGTTTAAAATATTTTTCTGACTATTAAGTCATATGGGGAGCCGTGCTTTGGGAATTCCTCTTATTTCTGTGCTGACTTTTGACAATAACCAGGGACAACATATATAGTCTAGAGCAGCATTTCCAGTGTTCCTCCTCCTGTGAGTGTTGAATCAGCTTAGGACAAATTGTGCCTCTGATTTATTTTGTTCCGTTTAGGTTCAGCTGTCTGTATTTAAAATGCTACAGTGCAAACAGTAGTTTGGTTTACACATTTTAAACCAAAAAGTGTGCTTACATGTCGACCTGATGGTTAACACAAAATTGAATTTTGTTTCAGTATTCTTCACTTTCATAGAATCATAGAATGGCTTAGGTTGGAAGGGACCTTAGAGATCCTTTACTCCAACCTCCCTGCAATCCGCAGGGATGCCTCTCAACTGACCTCAGTGAACTAAGAGATAGATGAAGCCTGAATAAGTAATATGCTCTGATGCTGTTATAGCTTCACGACTGAGTAACTGTTGAAGCGTGTAAGACTGATATATTAGCTGAGCTAATTGGCAGCTGTCCTTAGCCATCTGAGTGCAATTAAATGGAACGCCATATAAATTAATTGTATTTAGCTGTCAGCTTTTGTTTTCACTTAGTCTCAGAGCATCATAGTAATTTTTAATTTATTTAGACTGTGGTAGGATTTTTCTTTTTCTTAAAATTAGTGTCAAGTAGGCCTATTCTTACCCAGGTTATGGCAGGTTATAGCATCATAAAAAAAAATAATATTTCTGCACTAATACCACAGCCACTAAAAAAAAGGCATTAACTTAATTCAAAACCTTTGACATTCGTCTTGAACAAACATATCCACAAGTCATAGAAAAGGCAAACACATGTTTTGGTTGTGTTTATTCATAACTGATTTTGTTCTTCACGATGTGACTCAGTCTATTGCAGCATTTTGAAATAATAGATCTGAATACTCCTTTGGATGGGATTGTATTCTTCATGTCTGAAAATACAAGCTCATGCAAACACTGAGCTCATGTAGCAGCATACACAGTGATTTCTCCTTGCAGCTCAAAGGGCAGCATGTAGTTCCATTGTCCCATCAGGACCCCTTAAGGTACTTGAAAACAGCATCACATAGCATATTTCTTTATTTCCAGAAAAATGCATCTTAAAGTAAAATGACTAATCTTAAGGATTCTAGAAAGAGGTTTTTTTCTAGAAAGGTAAATTAACGCGATGATCTTGAAGGTCTCTTCCAACCTGGTTTATTCTATGTATTCTATGTATGTATTCTATGTAATTTGAAATCATAAAAATATGTCTTTCAGCTTACATTATGGAAAATCTTAACTTTGTTTCTCCTAAAAAAATCTCAGTGAAGCATTTACTCTTCTGTGAAAATAAAGGGGATGGTTTATCTTTCATTTGAAATTGGTGAAGCCCCTGTGCAGGCTGGGGTTGGTCCATAAATAAGTCAGCCCCAAAATGCATTTCTTGCTTTGCTTTGTCAGTCAGATTCTAGATGAAGAAAAACAGCTGTAGACTATACCTTTATTTTTCAGCTATCTGATTCAGAAGAAGGACAGACTCATTTTGATCTGTCTGGGCTTTGAATCAATCTCCAGAAGGACAACTGGAAATGAAACAGTAGAATCATAGGATCTTTGAGGCTGGAAAACCTTGAGTCCAGCTATTAACCTAGCACAATCAAGTCCACTGCTAAACCATGTCCCCAAACACCACATCTATATGTCTCTTAAATACCTCCAGGATGATTCAACCACTTCCCTGAGGAGCCTGTTCCAATGCTTGACAACCCTTTCAGTGAATTTTTTCCTAATGTGCAAATTAAACCTCCCCTGTCATGACTTGAGGCTGTTTCTTCTCATCCTGTCACTTGCATCCTGTGAGAAGAGGTGGACACCCATCTCACTGCTAATCTTCTTTCAGGTAGTTGTAGAAAGTAAGGAGGTCTTCCCCAGCCTCCTTTTCTCCAGGCTAAATAATGTCAGTTCCCTCTGCTGTTCCTCAGAAGACTTGTTCTCTAGACCCTTCACTAACTTTGGTGCCCTTTTCTGGACTCACTACAGCACCTCAGTGTCTTTCTTGTAGTGAGGGCCCCAAAAATTGAGCACAGTATTCAAGGTACTGCCTCACCAGTGCTGAGTACAAGATGATGAGGACATACTCCCTACTCCTGCTAACCACATTATTCCTGATACAGGCCAGGATGCTTCTGAACATCTTAGCCACCTGGGAACAATGCTGTCCCATATTCATCTGGCTGTCGGCTAACACCCTGCAATCCATTTCTACCAGGCAGCTTTCCAGCTACTCTTCAAGCCTGCAGCATTGCATGGGGTTGTTGTGATTCAAGTGCAGGACCCCATTTCATGATTGCTGTTCCCAAGATGGTCTCCAACTGTCACATCACCCACAAGTCCTCTTCTGTTCACAAACAGCAGCTCCAGCCTCCTTCGTTTCCCCACCAGCAGTGTCTGGAAGTTACCCTCCACACACTCCAGGAATCTTTAGGACTGCTCCCTGTGTGCTCTAGTGTATTTCCAGCAAACATCTGGTAAATTGAAGTTTCCCATGAGAATAAGGGCAAGCAGTTGTCTGCCTCTTCATTCTGGTTGGGTGGTCTGTAACAGACTTGTACCATAATGTCTGGCTTGCTGGCCTTCCCCCTGATTTTTACCCTAAAACACTCAACCTGCTTGTCACCATCATTAATTTCTAGGCATTCATAATGGAGTCTAATATACAGGCCCACATCTCTGCTTCTCTTTCCCTGCCTGTCCTTTCTGAAGAGTTCGTTGATATTCAATGCAACACTCCCATTGTGAGAGTCATCCTACCAGGTTTCCATAGAGTTCACATATAACTCACTTTGTAAATTCCCTAAGTTTACTATTAAAAAGCGAATGTATGTGTTCTATCCCTTACTGAAAGGCAGATACATAATCCCATTCACATATTGAAGCATTTGTATTAAATAGCTTGGCAGCATGAATATTTTGCTAAAGAGGTTTTAAAGTATTTGAAAGAAAGAATTAATACCAGTGCATGTAATCTTCTGAAATGGAAAGCAAAAGGGAATACTGGAGACACAGTGAAATCTAGCATAAGCAATTTGATATGAAGTATGAAAATGATCCCTTACACAGAATGGTATAAAAAAAAAAGTGAATTATGGATTATAGGAATTAATCCATCAAACACTTTGCTGGGGCCCATATAAATGTAATTTTGGGAAAAAAATAGAGTGCAGTCTAATTTGGTGTCTTTAGTTAGGGAAATATTTGCACTTTTTTTTTTTACAATTATTGGTATTTTATTTACTGATTAGCTTCCTAAGTAAAACTGAAGAAGCATAACAATATCAGATGCCCTAACTATAAAGTCAAATCTGACTTTCCATAGCCATCTCAAAATGTCATGAAAAACTAACTTACATTGCCTTATATTTCATAAGAAGAACAATACATATGAACACAATCTCCTGTGTTGTGTGAGGCAGGCAGGCTGAAATGTAGATAAGAGGAAAAATAGAATCATTAAAGTGCAAGATTTTTTAAAAAGTAATTGTCTTTGCTGAAGTCATGGAAGGTTTTTGCCTACAACAGACAAATAGAGATGAGTATGAACTATTACTATTTTGCCTTTGATAAGGTAAACACCCTTGATTATTCAGAGGAAATTTATTGAAGTGTTTAGTTCATAGAACTGCATTCTGCCTGCAGTGCCAGCCTGATACAGAGCATCTACTTACCTATATACACTATATGATTACACTTTGTCTTTTCCTCTGCATACCCCTTCAGACTGCTTTCCTGATAGTAAGCAGCATTTTGTATATTGCAGTAATTCCTGTGCTGCTGAATATGTTTAATCACACCAATCCCAGCACAGACCATGTTGGACATCTTCTATTGCGAAAACTGACCATTTATTTCTCTCTTCCATTTCCCGTCTTTTAAGCAGTTAATTATCTGTGAAAGCATAATTGCTTTTCTTGTAGCTTGTGGCTGCAAGTTTGCTTAAATGACTTCAAGAGACATTGTGAAGTGTCTTTTTGAGTTGAAAGTAAACAGTATCAACTTATCTCCTGTATCCATGTTTGTTGACTCATTTAGAAACTTAGGTTTGTGACTTCCTTTTGCAAAAAAGCAGGGTGTATAATTTTGTTCTCCAGTAGGTCATATTTGTTCATGTGTCCACTAATTTCATGCTTTATCATGATTGTCCCTGATTTCCCAATTCAGATGCTGTGCTTCTTGTTGTATAGTCCCTCTGAACTAACTGAAGTATTACTAAAAATAGTGTCTCATTTACCATCTTCCAGGTCTTAGATAGGAATGTAATTTTAAGCAAGAAGCTGTGTGCCAGTAGTATCAGTTTACTTGTTTCTGTTTCCTTAGTTATATTACTTGAAGACAATTTCTGTCTGTTGTTCTGTAATGTCTTAAACTAACACAGCCTGCTATGGACTAAATGCTTCTTAAACTAACACAGCCTGCTATGCTTCTTGTATGCCTGTGTAACACATTTGGCTTATAGACTCACTCTGTAGCAACCTTTCTGTCTGGTGTACTTGAAATAGGATGGAGTTTTAACTTTTATACCTTTTGAATTCCTCTCTGAATTCTTTTCTGGCCTCTTTTATTGTATTTTTACATTTAATATGCCAGATTTGAAGATTCTTTCCATTCATTTTCCATTTCTACACAACTTTAGATTTTTGAAGAGGGGCTTCATACTTTTAATGACTTTCCTCTCCCTACTGTTTAGTTCTATTCCTGAGATTTCTTGATTGATAGTGAGCATTTGTACCTCTAATACAGTGCACATGATGAGCTTCTCTCCTATAGCATTGCCGCTTCATAACCCTGATTCAGGTTCCTCATCAGTAGTAGTAATGAACTCAGCTATCTTTGTTCTTTTGCATATCAGAAGAGAGGTCAGGGACCTTTCTCTTGAGTGGAATCACCTCTGCAGAGTGCAGAAAGCAGCAAAGAAAATTCTGTGCTTCTCTGGAAAAAAAAACAACCAAACAAAAAAACCACCAAAAACCAATAACCAATAAACCAGTTGGCCAAGATATAATAATTTTTGTCACTGCATTCATATTTCTTAACCTTATGCACATAAACCACGAACCTAGTCTGCTTAGTCAACAGTAAAGGTTGAACTCAGGGGATTTTTTGTAACCGCTGAACTGTTGGGTAATAGATGTGTTCCACTTTAAAACCCCCAAACATTCCCTCACTCACACTTGTACCATGATAATCTTATGGTGGCTACATCAGGTCAGGCAAGAGGACTCAAAGGAGAAGATACTCTATTTCATTTCTGTAATTCTTCAAAATCATGTTATGCTTCATGTGGAGCCACAAATTGACACACAAAGTGGTTTTAGTGCTTGATTGTCACTGCTAAAATAGGACCTCATCCAAAAGGCATTTAGTCTTCTTATGATTTCAGGGGCACCTGGATCAGTCTCAGGCTTTTTGTCATTCTGATTATCTTTTTAAAATGATAAGGACTTGCTCATAAATGGATTCCTAACAATCAAAAAATTGGTTAACTCTGCCATCAGAGATATTTTTCAAATGAATCAGTTGCAAGGAGCTTTGGTTTGTTGGTTAGTTTAATTGTTGTTTCAAGAGTCTTTTTCTACACCATTCAGTGAGTATAGCCACAGTTCTTTTTCAAATCTAGCTTAGTACTGTAAAATTGTCACATACCAAGATCCAGAAAATAAAAGGGGGGGGGGGAACAACAACAACAAAAAAAAGTCCTGCAAAGCTTTAAAGCTGCCCTGTTCTCGTAGTGAAATACCATCAAAGGTTGTGGGAGTATGAACAGTCCCTGATGAATTCACTTCCCAACTCTGTAAATGCACAAAATCAAGTACTCACTCATTGGAATAAGGAATGTGATTGAAAAAATAAAAAGCTCCAAACCCCACAGCTGGACCACATATGCCAACAGGCATGACTTTGATGCTTCACAGATGATTTTGAATACAAAGCTGTTCCAGTTGATTTCTTCCCTACATTTTCCTTGGAAAAATGTCATGTGTGCTGTGGTTGGCTTGTTGGGCTTTTTTAAGTGGTGAATGGATTATACACATTCATAAAGAAAGGGTTTCCAGAAGTGGATGCATACTTGATTCCATTAATTAAAGTTAGCAAACCATATGTCTGTATATTTTTAAGTGTGCAGTACAAACAAATATAGTTTTCAAGGCTTTTCTAGATGTGACTTTTGAAAGGTAATTGAAGAAGTGGTACAGTTTTGCTTACATAGGAAACTCTTGAAGATTTAACTCTTCTGAGTGTATACTATGTTAGAAGACTTTTTTAGCCTCAGAAAAGAAGATAGGCCTTTAAGGACCACCTCTAAAACTTTACAATTTAAATCTAACAGTGGAGGCTAACTTTCAGTTAGTGTTGAAGTTACAGTGAGTATGCACCTATATATAGGTTTATCTGTGGCATATTTGTTGTTGTAAACCAATGTTTTCTATTTCAGTGCACTCAGTATATACATGATGGGTGAGAACATTGTGAACTTTTAGTAAAAATAAGGAGTACAGTGATATGAGAGTGAAAAACACACCTGTGTTCTGGGGAGCCCTTAATCTATGTTTATCTGGCTGCCTGCCTGCAATAAAGGATACTGAAGGAGAAAGTCAGCAAACTGATAGCAAAATGTTTTAAATGAATCTTTTTAGCTTGGTTCAATCTGTGGTCAGGCTTCTCTTTGGAGAATACTCATTCCTCTAAGTTTCCTGAAAGTCAGTTTGTTGTGGAGGGGTTATTTAGAGAAACAATGAATTTACTATTTCATTTAGTGGCTTAACTCATGGTATCATTCTCATTTCTCTTACTTTCAATAGTACCAATCATTACACAAGCTCAGGATTGTTTCATTCATTAAAAGCAGCAAAGCATGAATGACTTTGATGAATTACTGCCAATAAAATTTGCATTTCAGTCACCGTAAGTCCTATACAGTCCCAACTATAATTGAAAATATTGCACAACAGGCCTTTTAATCACTATATTGGCAGTGTTCCAGGTTATGCAGGCAGATTAGACAAATGACAGCATTAGAAAACATAAAGGTTTATCTTAAATAGCTTATTTAATGACAATGCTATTATTTTCAGATTGGGAAACAAGGAGTAATAACTGTAATGCCTATTGTACTGGAAAAGCACCTTCCTGACTTTCTGCATTGTGATGTCCCTATTTCCTTCCCCTTAAACTGTGTCTAGGAGAGAAATATGCACATTGAAGGATTTAAAGTACTGTAATTAAAGTTACAATATTCCAGATTTAAAGAAAAAAATTGTCAACATATTTTTTTTTAATTCAGATAATTTTTGAAATGGCTTTAAAATTAATCTGGGAATATGTATTGGTGAGGGAGAAGGAAATTAAAAAGCTGACTTTGATGAATCCAGTTTTACTTATAACAATACATTCTAGAGCTTCATAGCTTGGTACTTTGCTACCATCACATTTAGAATCATGGAATCAATAAGGTTGGAAAAGACCTCAAAGATCATCAAGTCCAACCTGTCACCCAAGACCTCATGACTACTAAACCATGGCTTCAAGTGCCACGTCCAAACCTTTTTTGAACACCTCCAGGGACAGTGACTCCACCACCTCCCTGGGAAGCCCATTCCAATGGCCAACAACTCTTTCTGTGAAGAACTTTCTCCTCACCTCAAGCCTAAACATCCCCTGGTGCAGTTTGAGATTGTGTTCTCTTGTTCTGGTGCTGGTTGCCTGGGAGAAGAGACCAACCCCCACCTGTCTACAACCTCCCTTCAGGTAGTTGTAGAGAGCAATAAGGTCTCCCCTGAGCCTCTTCTCCATGCTAAACAATCCCAGCACCCTCAGCCTCTCCTCATTTAGTTCCTGAACTGAGGAAACTAGAGCAGAATTGTGTTGGAATTTATGCTGCTGTTCTCTTCTTCCCACTACCCAAAATGTTTGACTTCCTGGGCAATATTTTGTTTGTAAAAATCATTACATGTTAGGTCTTCACAGCCTAGCAAATGAGGCAAATGATTTCACCCTTTAAAAAAAAAAATGAAAAAAAAAATAAATAGATGAAACAGGAAGCTATTTTTCACTCACTGCTAATGAACCTGTTGATAGGATTGTACTGAGAAGTGCTAGAGAGGAATTTGCTGTCCCTCACCTGCTAATATAAAGGTTAAAGGCTGGCTGCCTACAGATGAGATTCAGACCTCAATTTTATTCCTTACTTTAGGATTTATAATATTCCCTTTGACTTGGTGTTAATGAGTATTCCCATCTGCCATTTTCTTCATTCCAGTATTAAAATCTCAGACTGGGTTTGACTGCTCTCTGAAAATGGTATGAAAATCAAAGCTGGAAGCCCTGTGGAAAAACAAAATAAAGAAACAAAAAAATTAAAATGCCAGTCTCTGCCTTGCAATAACTCCTAGACCTTTATGAAAGCCTCCAAATACTCAGAAACAAATTTTAAACCTTTTGAGTAGTTCTCTTTGGATTTGTCGTAGGTCACCATTCTAAAGAGTTTTCTATTTTACAGTACTGTCTGCATTCTCTCTATTAGATGTGTATAATTACAGTATAATTGCAGCCAGGGGGGCCAAGATGTTCATAGGTCTCTGCTGATAGCGCATGATAACAAAGACAGCTTAAATATGGAGGACAGTTTCATTACAGAGAAAAAGCCAAGAGGTCAGGATAATAGTCACTAGATCTTCCTGATGGTTCTTCCAAAGGGCATCTTTAAATCTCTGAACTAAACATTGGTTGTCTCTTATATGGAGACTTAAGACTTTTTTTTAAATATCATTCTGAATAGATTCATTTGAAAATAAAAGAAAATCATCTACAAAGTCTTTTCTGCATTGTTCTGAACAGAAGAATGCACTACAGTTCTTTTTCTCCAGTGAGCTGAAAAGAATGCTTTGCATTTCTTCGTTCTGTATTTGGGGTCCTTCTACATCTCTTTAAAATTATCTATGACACTGGTATTCACTACTTGAAGCACCTCCATAAAGAACAGACATCAAACAGAAAACTAAGCAATATCATTATCAGTTCAGGTTCATTATATTATTAATGCACAGAATTATTAATACTTTTCTCAAGCTTAATTTTTCCCTCTCACCTCCCCACCCCTTAGCATAAATATCATTTATGAATTTGGGATGCTTTCAAGAAATGTTTAGATTTAGCTCTCTGTCCATGTATATTTTGATCCAAGACATAAGCGTGTAGGACTCTCAAGATTTATTTTGTCTAACAATGTCAGGAGTTTTGTTTCACATTTTCTCATTTAATCTCACATTCTGAATTTAAAGGTAGTGGTGGTATATTAGTTCAATATAACTTCATTTACAATGACAAAGCCTTCATCACTATAATGGCAAAGAATCATAATTATTATTGAGATTTAAAGAAATTATGAAGTTGCAAAGTCAAGCATTCCCAATACATGCTGTAACAACAATAACAGAATTAAATTTGCCCATGCAAATTTTAAAATACCCTTAACTATGCAGTAATGGATGAGAATTTGTTTTGCAATCAAGTTAATGAATAGATTGTTTGGACTTCCACCAATTTATTAACACCCATAATCCTGCTACATGGGAAAACAATAAGCCTTTCGTGCAAAGCCAAAGATTTAGCCTAATTAAAGCCTTAATGATTATAAGTCGTAACAGGCTTATCAAATAGTTTAAACTGCATGTAGGTAATATAAATGTACAAGCTTCATAGTCTCCCCTTTCCTCTGATGTAAGGCTTGTGCTCCTACTATCCCTATATGTGTGAAGTTGTAGTTTCAGTCTGAGGGGCAGGGGGGAGGTTTGCAGCTGGTGAGTATCCTAAGTCCTGGGCCAGAACTATGACACTAATGTTGGTCATTTCTTTCTGATTATCACTTTCTGTGGTTAGGATCTTTTTAATATTTGCTAACAGGCCCTACATCTTGCTTATTATTCATTGTGCTCCAAGTCCATACTGCCAAGTCCATACTGTTTTACATATGTTGGATGCTAGTTCTCTGTTCTCTTTGCTACCCTTAAGGCTTCGTAAGAGTCACTTGACTTACCTTGCTCCCGAGGTTGCATTCCTGTGATGACCAGTAATCGGCCATCAGTGAGTTGTTTGTGGCCCCTGGCTTCAGCTGCTGTCCTCCATGGGCTCTTTCAAAGCGTCTGATACTCCACTATGCCGTGTTTCATTAAAAGGGTCTAATAGGTCATTGTATTTGCAATAACTACATTACAAATGCCTGTCAGTTACAGAATATATATTGCTATAGACATCACATCAGGCAATTTTACAGAGCTGGTGAAAAGCTAAAACGAAGTAGATAACAGAGATCTGGTAATTAGACAATGCTATAGCAGACAACAACAAATCTTGAAGCAGACCAAAATAAGCACAGGCAAAGCCTGGAAGGACTGAAAGTCTTGTTAGCTTGATGCAAACCCTATGTCTTGTTACCAACAGCAGTTACTCCCTATTTACTGAACTACAAAACTAAAGAGCAGGTTAGTGGTTTAGTTATGATTAAATTTCTGATATACCATCTGTACTGGAATGCACAAAGGGCTTCTCAGAAGGTTTTATGGTATTTACTATACCCATGAACAAAGTAGATGTTGGATTTTCTGTATTGGAATCTCTTAGCATTCACTTCAAGATTTCAGAAATCTCATTTCTGATAGGGATTGCTAGAGTGACCTTGGTTTGAAATTCTGTTTTCATATCCACTGGGATAAATTGCTTGTGTGATGAGCTCATTCGTAGTGCTGCCCAGTAGTCTTATCCCATGGGCAACTAAAAAGCATCTGGATTTTTGTTCCTGGTAGGGGAAGGCTATCCATTCTTATTTAACTGCTGATTAGTAGGTAATTCCCTTGATCGAATGCAACTGTTGTGTATTCATATCTCAGCCTTTGATGACAGAAAAGCCCACATTTGCTCGCTCTTTGTCAGAAGTGGCATAATAGAATCATAGAATCAATAAGGTTGGAAAAGACCTCAAAGATCATCAAGTCCAACCTGCCACCCAACACCTCATGACTACTGAACCATGGCACCAAGTGCCACGTCCTGTAATACCTTGCTACTGACACACAAATACTAGGGTTGAATCTCATAGGTTTCATGTACTGTTAGGATTCATTATCACAGAGAGTTTATGTATCATTCAAAGTCTTCAAAGTGATTGCTTTCATAAACCAAGAATTAACTGCACAGCATGTGGGCCTCATCTTCTATACCTCACCAGTGCTACTAAAATATTTACTGAAACACCTGCAGCTTGCTGAGAAGCCACTGTCTGAAGATGTCCTAGAATCTGTGACCAAAACTAAGTCCAAGATTATACACATTTTTGAATTACAGAACTAAAAGACAGGCCATTTCTTGTGTTTCCTTAAAAACTGTGACAGTGTCAACAGGTGAATTAGCTGGCATTAAGCCCCCTCTTTTTAAAAGGAGCCTTCCCTTTAAAACTTCATGAGAATTTCATTCTGCAAAGGAAATACTGTGGAAAATTATATTCTGTCATCTTCATTCTTCCCTCTCCCTTAGGATCCAGTTGACTTCTTGCATCCTTACACTTTCATCCCAAAATTCTTGCCACTTGCATTTTCTTGTTTATCTATCACTGCTTTTATGTAGTCCTATTAACATCTGTTGATGGATGTGCAAACTCAGTTCACTGTCATTATCTTTTATTTATTATCTGCTTTTTAGTCCCTCCCCACTTCCCCTTTAAGAATTATTTTCTCACGATTCTTAAGGAAAAATTAAAAATTAAGCAGACTGTCTGTCCTACCTACTCTGGGCCATTTTCTGCCTTTACTGCTGTTACCAGTGTTGCCTTTTCTTTAGACATCTAGAAGACTTGCCCAGAAGTTCTGTGGTTTGGTCACAAATTTCTCTGAGTTTCTTGGTTCAGTGGAAAGACAAAAGGCTGTTCAAGGGAAAAAAACAAAACCAACCAATCAACAACAACAAAAAAATCTTTTACTATGATTTTCCTTTTCCATATGTGCAACTTTGAGCTACCTTTGCATCCCTTCCTTGCATTCCCCAAACAGAACTTCCATGAGCTTCATCCTGCAGGACAAGATTCTGGAATCAGCCAGCTCCAATAGTATAATGCTCAGCAAACGTGCCTTCAGACTTTTGTTTTATTTAAAAACATAATGTGAATATAAAACAATTCTGATTATTTTCCTACTTAAAACAACAGCAAACAACAACAACAACAAAACCAACAACCACAAAACCAAATTATAACTGCAGTCTATACCTAACACTCTTATTTTCCAGTTACTAATGTTATTGGTGTGAAAATGCCAAAAATCTGATGGTATGCTTACTGAGCTGTCAAAATGAAGCCTGTTTTACAAAATCTCACACCCTAAGTTCAGGGTATCCATCCTAACCCTGAGCCAAAATTCAGTCCCGTGAGTTTGACTTATCTATTCCAGCCATGTTTACACTGTTACTGGCAGTAAGATCAATTCACATTCCTAGGAACTTCTGAAATAGGACATTGTGTATTACTCTGCCTTTGCTTTTCCAATAATTTAATGTGGATTTACATACTGCTTTGATCAGCCAACACAACACCACTACCCAGTGGCAGTCTGCAGCTTCAGCATCCTGAAGGCATGGACTACTGTCACATTTTCCAGTTTCTGGCACGTAACTCAGCTCTCATAACTTGTAGCTGTTTGTCCCCCTTTTCTGGTTTGTTGAAAAGAATAATTTTAGTAGATGACATATTCAAAGACTTTTTTTTTTCCCTGCCCAATTTGGTCACTGCAGTGTAAATCAATCCTTGTTCATCTTTTTTTCTTCCTCTTGCTAATGAGGTTACATGAATTATGTGATTAAAAGTGAGGCATAGCTGGCATGCAGAAATCTGGTTTGAGACAAGACTAAGAAAAGCATACCTGAATATAAAAAGAATCTAAGGATCATATGTGTGCATTAAGTAGAAAAGTTCTTATGAGTATTGGGTTAAGAAAAGATGTTATACATTCAGCTTATTGAAACTCATAAAATGCTAAATGCTCCATTTGAAATGTGCTTTGATTTAATTTTACCAGGGAGTAACTCTCTGTTACTTGTCAGTTTATTTTCATTGCCACACTATTTTCTTTCCTATTTTTGTAGCATCCATAATCACTTCCTCCTCTTTTTATCTTCATTAATCTTCTGGCTTGAATGTCTTTAACACTGCCACCTTTCCCTTATGTAGTGCTTAGCCTTTTGGCCAAGTCTTCCAATAATGTATAAAATAAAAGGGCTTTAATCCTTTCCTAAGGAATTTCCCCAGAGCAGCAGAGCATAGACTTCAGCAGTTCTGAGCAGAAAAACTATTGTCAATTAAAACTTGATCTGATTTATACTAGGGTCATGCCAACTACAGAATAGTTCATATTTGAGGGGATGCAAAGGAAGAACACAGCTATTCCTCTGCCTTCTTCCTCATACTGTAAATAGAGCACAATATGAAACCATTATCTAATTAGTACTTTTTCTTTTCCAAAAACATCTGTCTTACAAGGAATTGGCTGGAGATTAAAAAAAACAAACAACATTTTAGTTGCAACCACAGAGTTCCAAAAATACAATGTAGACAGATTAAAGCCCTTGTAAATAAATTTTATATAAAGCAAATAATATTATGAAAGCTAAAAATGAAGAGTGTTACAGAAATTGATTTATACACAGTTTTTTAGATTGCCACGAATTAAATAGAAAATGTGAAACAAATCCACAGGCAATTAATTTCTGACATGATTCTGAAAAATGCCAGGCTCCATTGGTGGATTCAAGGACAGAATGCATGTTTGCCTAGAGATACATGTGGTTTTGAAGAAGCCATAGGGAATCTGGACCAGCTGAATGAAAGTGGAAGACACGTCAGAGGCTGTGTGACAGCCCCATGTGCTTTTTAGAGCAATTTGGAAGCTAGGTGAGATAATCCACAGCATTTTAAATGGCAACAAAGACCTACATTTGAGCAATTGAATCCTATTGTTTAGGGGTATGACCTTTGAGAATTAGATCTGCTCATGAGAAAATTAAAGACAATTGTGTATTTATATTTGCCTGTACAGTTTCATTTACTGAACTGATGTTAAGCACAATCCTGTGAGCCCATCTAAATTTGCACTTGTTATCACAAGAAGAGGCATATTTTTCATATAGCTTTTTCTGTGTTTCTGCAACGTGTAAAATCTTACCCACATAGCCTGGGACACTGACAGATGAGTTACACTTGCCATGGCCATTTAACAAGTTGAAGTGTTGGCATCTTGGTGGCTGTGCTTCCTTGTTCAAGTGATTACAAACTGTAAGTGGAGATAGGTTTGTGTTTATACTTTCTATGGTAGCAGCAGTGATTTGGATATGAGCAGATTTTCACGTCTGTCAGCTCTGCTTTAACTTCTGCCCTGGGGCAAGGCAGATGCCTGTGGTGTGATAAAGTAATAAATGATGGTTAAGTGCATCTTCAGTTCAGTTATACTACTGTTTGCTTCAGTGTCCCTGGATCAAACCCTGAAAAAATAGGTTTATAGCAGAATTATTTTTATTTTAACCTATCTGCTATGCCTGTGTTCCACAGGTGTTGTCCACTCTTTCAGCATCTAAAAAGAGGAAAATTTTGCTTTAAAGGAATTAGGGGGCATGGGGTTGTGTTTGATTTGTAAACAACTCATCTATAGAAGTATGGCATTTGAACTAGGAAGACATGGTTATACCTATCAGCTTAGCATTCTTGACTTCCCTCCTAGTAGCTAACAGGAGATTCATAATATTTGCATTTCTGGAGATGACAGCAATCCATCTGCTGCTGAAGACATCTCTGGCAACCATATTTTGCCACCTTCATTAAGCTTCCAAATCCATACACAGATCACTAAGTGGCTTCATCTTCAGAAGTGAAGAGCCTGCTATTTCTGCACCCTCATCAGAAGAGGCAGACAATCCAAATCTTTGAATGTCTCCCATTTCTGTGGGTAAATCTATTTTCAATTGATTTAAATACTTGCACAGTTTGATGCATTTCAACAAGCACTTTTGCTTTTCACTGCAGTTCCTGGGTTTGGACTGACAAATCTGAATTAAAATTGGTGGCTTCTCATCCATTTAGTGTCTACCATTTCCATCACTTACACATTTGTCATTGAGCAAGCGCTCTGACATTTGGAGTGTTATCTCAGGAGTGGTGAAGTTACAGGAATGTTTTCCCCAGTGATTTAAGTCATTCTGTGAAATGAAAAATAAAGTAAGAATATTATAATAATCATATTTTCAGAGCAAAAGCAAACTTCAGCTCTTTCCAACCATATCTTCCTCAAATTTTGGTGTGGGTTTTTTTTCTGTTTGTTTGTATAAAAACACATTTCATACCTCTTTAAAATTAATAATGGGGCAGGAGGGAAAACCATCAAACCCATGCTTCGATTGAGTGCTTGTTTTCAAAATGACTTCACAAGTAGTTAATTATTTCATAGTCTTAGGTCTGCTTTGATGTACTGCTGATTAGTAGTTGTATTTTTGCCCTCAAGTTTCAAGCATAAATATGAAAGTTCACCTGAACCTAAAAGATTGTGTAATTGTGGAAAACAAGATTAATGATGATCTATGGGCTGATGAAAGTACTAAATTTAATACAAGGCTACACATATGATGTAATAAATCACAATCAATAAATGAATAAGAATCTGAAAATGTGTGCTATGGCTGGATATGAAATAGTAGTAAACATTTAATTTTTCTGCATTATTTGTTGGCTGGCTTTTCACACAGTTGATTTACTAAATCAGAATATTATGGAAGTTAATGCATCTTTAGTATGCAAATTTCCAGATCTGCTTTGTGAGAGGAATTAATGAGCCTTTTTTTTCGTTAGGAGTACCACCTGGGATCCTTATCCTCAACTCCATGATTACAGACTTTGCAGCTTTTACTTTCTTCTCCTTTACATTTTCTGCAGTAATGAACTATTTGAACCTGTGGAGCTAGACAATACATGGTGGTAGACAAACTGAGCTGAAACCTGTTTGCAGTTCAGGAGATTTTGCTGAGTTGACAGTCATCATAGCTAGCAATGGGTGAATCTAAGAATCACAAATCTGAGGATCAAATTCTTTCCAGGTCACAAAGTAGCCAAATAACTATAGTGTTGCCTGTGAAAACTCAAGTCCCGGGTTTCCTCCTGGCATTAAAACATGTATTGTTTTGGATCAACTTTTACAACAAGAATATAGCTCTCATTGTGTTTCTAGAAGCCTACATGAAGGAAAACTTAAGCTGCAGACAGAAATTAAGGTACTTTATGTGTGATAACACATTTGCAGTCATTACAAAGCAGCACTCTCTAAAACTGATGATTTGACAGCCTTTTCAAGCCTTTTTGACTATAGGATTATCTTCTAACATTATTATTCTCAGTTAATAAATGCTTGGATTGCTATGATTTCCAGCAATTGTAAAGAATACATTTTAAGTTAATAACAACTATTTCAGCAATTTAAAAGATTTTTGTCAGGAATTATAAAGCCTATGTGAAAACCTTTAAGCTTCTTAGTAAGAATATGTGAAGCTAATTGCAAACAATTGAGTTATTACAGCAAAGTAAATCACTCTTTCCATCTGACTTAATCCAACTTCTTTCACTCCAGCATTTGTGCCTGTAGTGAAGAAAGCCATATGTACAGATTGCTAGCATGGCCTGGTTGCCTGATAACTAAGTTGCAGCAATCCACTCATTTCCAGTGAGCTGATCAGACTGCTCAAGGTGGAATTTTGAACAAACCCCTTTTCCCCACTTCTGAAGTACTAAGTGATCGAGTTAGTAAAATCACAGCTCAGAGGAAGCTACTTTTCTTTCCTTGGTCTTTTCAAATGTCAACTAGTGCATTCTTAATTTTAAAGGTAGAGTTGAATTTCTTGTCTTTAGAATAAATGTTTAAAAGTAGATTTTGAAGCTGAGGTTTAAACACTAATTTAAAATGCTATTTTAAGTGCTAAAAAAACTAATTTTGTTCTGTGTACAAGTAACACATTATTTACCTTTACTGATACTTATATTTTGCCATCTACTTCTCATGTTGTTGCTTAGATTTGGAATTCTATACCACTACATGGCAATGTAGTACCTGCTTAGATAAACTCACTTTTGAGTTAGTCTTGGTAGGTCCATTGTGTCGTTTATAGTTGGACAATCTGGCTTTACAGCCTTGATTATTTATGATCCTGTGGGTTCTGTTTTCACCAGCTCAGCAGTATACTTCTTTTGTGCAGGCTTTACAGCAGTCTAAACAACATGGTCAGGGCAAAAAATAACTGAATCCATAGTCCACTGACAGGCATCCTTGGGCTCATCAAATTTTAGATGGTTCAAGTGGTGATGTCCCCAGCTTCTCATCCGACCCCACAATGGAGCTGCTAGAACAGGAGGCATGTTTATGTTGTGCCAGATCATAGTGTCGCATATGAAACCATGGCTAAGGGGGTATTTTGCAGTACAATTCCTGACTGAGCTCAAGCAAATGAACACTGAACACCTCCCTCCCAAACAGTAGTTTAACTGCAAAACAGTAATTTGCAGCAGAAGGGTGGTGCATACTCTCAGTAATGATAGTGCATAACCAACATAATAAGCTTCCTCTACTAGTGGGACTCCTTCCCCTATTCAGTGTTCTTTTAAGTCAATATAAATATTTTGGTGGCCTGCACATTTATCGTTGGCCCAGGCCCTCAAATAAATATATATCAAATATTTATCAATTTAAAGCTGGCAATTAAGCATCTTTGACTCCTAATTAGTGGCAAGTCCCTATTACATTACAGACAAAACTGCTTAAGTGTGACACTTAGAATTAGTACAGAAATGCAGAAAAATAACTAATTGCATGAATGTGGTAAAAATTCATTACCTAAAAAAACCCTAAGTTAGGGGAAACCTATTCACTGTGTTCTTACATGTAGCTGAATATGTGATCCTTCAGAGCACATTGCACAACTTGTCCATTTTGTCACATGTTTTATAGACCATGGCTAGAGTAAAAGTGATAGAGGAATTAGAGGAGGAATTTTCCACTTAATCCATGCATTTTTAGAGGTACTGCTTTTTTTCTTAACTGTTGATAATGCATTCAGTATCTTCAGTGCCCCATGAGTGAAAGGATCAGAGTAATTCCCAGATGGCTTATGTCATTGTGGGTAAAATGTAGAAGGTATCATTCATCAAAATAAAATCTATTGTTAACTTAGTAAGAGAAGACTAGTCTTCAAAGTAAATCCATATTCAAAAAGGAACTGGGTGATCAAACAGAATATTAATCCTGCTTGTGGGCATGAAACATATTCCTGGAAGTGAGATGAATGTCCAGTAAAAACAGTCTCAAATTTCAGCCTGCAAGACACTGATTTCTGAACTGGACATGCAGGCAAGTGCCAGAAATAACCAAAATTCAAATGCATTTCACTGAAACACATTGCATTTTAAGTATACTTCATTCTTAGCTTGAAAACTGAGTACCACTGGTCAGTTCTTTGACTGTTTTTGAGGTGTTCTCCATCATTAAGAACATAGAATGTTGTCCAATATTAAGAACTGAGAATGGGGGGTGGGAGGGGGTCCATTTTACAGTTCAAATTCTCATGGCAACTGTAACTTGAGGCGCATTCCTGCCTTAGCAGTGTGGTAAGGGTGGCATGCTTGCAGTCCCCTGGTCTTGACTGCAGAAAATGCATAAAAAATTGCAATCAAGTATGGTATACCTATTAGTATTTTGTTGAAGAACCTGGCTTTTTAAAACTATGGAAATAAATAGAGACATGATCATGCACTTATTTGTCTTTCATTTGTTCCAATTTGAAAATGCTTTTCTAAATGGATAAGTATTTACATTTCTGTAATGAAAATAAATGAACCATTTATTTTTTTAAAGTTCAGTTAGGGATTTCCCTGAATATATTTTATCAGCCACTGCAAGATAAATGTTATCTATCTTTTGATTCTTGGACAGGAGGAGGGTGTATGAGTCCTTCAGGGAACTTATATTTTGATGTGTAAACAAGGAACTATTTTTCTCCTGAGTTTTGTAACACTGTTAGATTAATTTTGAACTTTGCTTTGACTGCATATGAGACCTATCCACTCCTTTAATTACTTACCACTAAAACAAACTGAAAGCTTGGGAGATATCTGACAGACCCAACTTCTTTTATCTTACACCCCTGTCATGTCCCAGGTTACACACTACACCATTCCATTTATGAATTACAGAATCATAAAATCATGAATCATGTCTTTTTTTTGCTCCTGTACAATATATGCATATACCCTCCGTTAGGGTGTATGGAGGGACATCCTGAAGCATCCTGATTACTGGTAGCCTGCCTTCCTTAAAATGAGTGAGCTGATGTGTTAGTGACAGATTTTTGTTAGCCAAGCAGCATTCATTACACTGTCACTAAATTAACCTCTTCCCTTGTGGTCTGTTTTTGTTTGACAAAGGGTTCATTACATATCTCATACATTCTGCTTTATGTGACCCTCAGCTGTCTATGTTACATCCAGTAAAGAAAGACCTCACATTTCTAGCAGCTTTTATTTTTGATTGACAAATATCAGTACAAAAAAATCAGCTGCAAATGAGGAACTGAAACTTTTAGATCATTGTGACTATATTGAAAAACACATTGTAGTAGCTAATATACTGATCAAACTGCTTACACACTACTAGAAAAGAGGTTGTGCTTCAAGGTGTTTGAAAGTGATACAGCACTTCTCCCAGACTGTCACTGCATTTTTCCGAGATACTTGACTTTGCAGCAGAAAATACTTTAGTCTATACAGCTGAAATATATTGCAAATGTTAAATGGATTAAATGTTGGCTCACTGACAAATTGAAAAATGTGGTGTTAATTGACATATAAGTGACTGGGATGTGTCTAGCAGGGTCTGTCTGGAATTAGTTCTTGGGTCAGTAGCACTTAACATTTTTCTTAACAGTCTAGAAAATGATGTAAAACATCTTCAGTAAATCTGGACCATGACAGAAATCATTGATGTAGCAAATAATATGCTAGATAATTGTAGAAGTTAATAAAATGCATTTTAAAATTGCTAACCAATAGCCTCTTGTGTGGGATAGGAAATGATATGTAGTTGTAAAGCTGTGATTTAGAGAAGGGTAGGTTATCAAAGATAATTGGTTCTACTTAACCTCTTTGTGCAATGTTGTAGAAGGAAGAAGCTCTAATGTATGCATTAGAGTCAGACTGACAAGAGGAACAGGCTCATGATTTTTTTCCATGATATATTGATAAGACTGCTTCTAGAGTACCAAATCAAATTTTGGCATCCAGTCTTTAAGGAAAATAAGGAAATGGGACAGAAGGAAGACATAGAAATACACAGGACTTGGAGATTAGGTTTTAAATCTTAGGTAGCTTTAAGAAGTTCAGCTTAGTTTATCATTATGTATGAGTACTTGAGCATAAAAAAATTGTAGGTACTGGACAAGCAACACATTCAGTGTCAATAAAGGCATAGAAAAAGTCAGTGACTGGAAAATTACATTGAGGGGGAAATGCAGCTTTGACTTAACTTGCAATTTGTTATCTTTGAGAATTACTAAATAGTGGAACAGCTGATGTGGGGAGATGATAGACTTACCAGTGATAAACATCAGTTAAAAAAACAGAGAGGGAAAGACAGTGCTCTTTCTAACAAGCACTGTAATCCAGCTGATGGAATGTTGGAAGTGAGGAGCCAGTTGGGATAGCAAGCAGTGTGGTTCTGGCTGTTGTTGGGATCTGTTAATTTTATTATGTCATTTTTACAATTCATGTGCTGCCAGAACAATTGTATCTCTTCAAGTCCTCAGTCTAAAACATACATGATTTAAATAGCTGCCTCAAGGAGTCATGAAAAATTTGCTTGCTCTGACGTTCACAGGACCAGGTTTCTTGTTCTTTGCTGTCTTCTGATCCAGAAACATTCAAGGTTGAAACTCAGATCCCAGGAAGGTTGATTCAGTCCTCTGTGCTCTAAAGGGATGGTCCCTGAATATAACTCGTGTGGTCACCATTGTAGTGATCACCAGGTTTTAAGGTAGGAAAGGACTTCACATAGCTTGGAGTAGTGAACAGTAGTCCAGCTGAAGTCTTTGGACTAAAAGATCTTTCTTGCCTGAAGTACCACAAAACTATGCAACCAGAAAGTTTGTCACAATTCTGCTTGGCCTCAAGCACTGGGAGTCTTGAACACAGTGCTAAGTTCTCCAGTGCCTTTCCATGTTCAGTGGGGCAGGGTTTTCTGGGGAATATTTTTCTTTCCAACACTAAGATATGGGAAAATCAGAAAAGATTTCTGACAAAGAAGCTTCTTTTAGATGTGAAATAGCAACACAGCCTTTACACTAAAATACAAGTTGAGAGCAATTGCTTTCAGCCTAATTGGATACATTAATACATGAATTTAATGAAAAGCAAAACTAATACTGATGCCAATATAAGGTGTACTAAGTGATACCAAGTCCAGAAAATGTGTAGTGCTCACAATAAATGGGAAGACAGCCCTTGGGAGCAGAAATATAAGCAAGCTTCTTCAGGGACAAAGAGAACCAGGAGAAGGAAGAGGAGGGGTCCAAGCAGATAGCTCTCCTATCCTCAGCAAGCTTCCCTCTTTACAATGAGCATAATGCTCATAGTGTAGGATCATAGAATCATAGAATTGTTACGGTTGGAAGGAACCTCAAGAATCCTCTAGTTCCAACCCCTCTGCCATGGGCAGGGACCCCTCACACTACATCAGGTTGCTCAGAGCCACATCCAGCCTGGCCTTATCTGTGAGCCAACTCATGTCAGCTACCCTGGGAGATTAAAAACTACTGATGGCTTGCAGACTTTGGCTGGCCTAGAATTCTCTCCCAGTGAAAGCAAGACATATAAAAAGGCAATTGTCACCATGGGAAAGAGAGAAGCAGATAATCTGTTGCTTGTTTGAACATGGTTGTATCAGCTAAGGTAGGGGTTATGGAAGCAGGAAATTGTACTAAGTGATAAAACCATTTTTTAGCATTCATTAGAACTACATACTTTATTAGGCTCCTTTTCTTGAGATACCCTTTCCTGGGTATCTCTCTAAGATGCCAGAGGCAGAGAGATCATTTAAAAATTGTCCCACTGATGCCTATTTCTTTTTGTCCTTCACTCTGAATTCATTCTGGTATTTAATGGTTGTTTCATTTCATCTATATAATTTACAAAGCATTTTCATTAAATGAAACATATTGTACTCGGGGAAATGAACTGACAGGACCTACAGGACTTGACAATACCTCTCAGAAGACCTATATTGTGAGGCTTGAGAATACTTAACAGTTCTGTATGTGTTTCTTAGGTGTGGTCTGTTCCCTTCGGTTCATATCTGTCTATGGGGAATTTCCTTCTGATTCTGGGTTTAGAAGTGTTGGAGCTATGGCTAACATGCACCTCAGGGAGACAGATTCTGTTGTAGAAAACATTTTTTGTCCCTTGTCCTCTTTTAATATGTAGACAATACACAAAATGTACAGTGTTTTGATATTTTTATGCCACTAGATTTTACCAAGGAACTGTTTGCTGGGTTGTGTCTTCTACCTGCAGTCTATCAGAATTCCTCTTAATTAAAAGCTTTAACATATTTTGTTACACATTATTTGGGACTATTAATTTATAAAGCATGCTCTTTATCATGGTATTTATAGCATTCGGCTTAGTGGTTTCATGGATGTAATAAATCTTATTTATATTGGTATATTATTGCTTTTGGCAGTGTAAAACTCTGCTTGCATAGAAGCAGAAAAAAAACCACTTTTGAGACTGGAGTTAAAAGTTTATTCATGATAACTGCTCTGGGAAATTCTGGAAAAAAGAGGCTTTTTCATTGGTTTGCTTTTTGGTATTGAGGGTTTGTTGCTTTTCTTTTAAAGTGATATTTAATGATTATGTTCATTATGGCCATTTTCTTTCAGGAATATCAGCCTTGTAACACCAATACCTGTCCAGAGTTAAAAAAGACAACTCCATGGACACCTTGGACCCCAGTCAATATTTCAGACAATGGTGGCCACTATGAACAACGTTTCCGATACACCTGCAAGGCACGTTTGCCTGACCCAAATTTGTTAGAAGTGGGGAGGCAGAGGATTGAAATGCGTTATTGTTCGAGTGATGGCACCAGTGGATGCTCAACAGATGGTAAGCAAAGCTAAAGTGGCTGCAAAATGCCTCCATGCTAGCCAGGTTTCTGCAGTTCCATTTTCAGCACAGCGAAAGTGTTTGCTTATCAGTGTGCTGTGTAACAGAAGTGATAATGAAAATGAGGATGTAGTGGTCACAACAAGAATCTACCTGGTATTTCTTCTGGACATACATTCATCACACAGTGATCAGGTGTCTTTTGCCACTGATAATGAGATTTGTCAGGTTATTTAACAGTCTTTAAAATAATTTGAGTCATAACATGGCAGCCCAGTTCTTGGAGGAGTCTACTGAGAGGTCTCAATCACAAACCCTATGAGGAGAGGCTAAGGGAGCTGGGGTTGTTTAGCCTGGAGAAGAGGAGGCTCAGGGGAGACCTTATTGCTCTCTACAACTACCTGAAGGGAGGTTGTAGCCAGGAGGGGGTTGGTCTCTTCTCCCAGGCAACCAGCGCCAGAACAAGAGGACACAGTCTCAAGCTGCACCAGGGGAGGTTTAGGCTTGAGGTGAGGAGAAAGTTCTTCACAGAAAGAGTTGTTGGCCATTGGAATGTCCTACCCAGGGCAGTGGTGGAGTCACCATCCCTGGAGGTGTTCAAGAGGGGATTAGACGTGGCACTTGACATGGTGGTTTAGTAGTCAGGAGGTGTTGGGTGACAGGTTTGACATGATGATCTCTGAGGTCTTTTCCTACCTAATTGATTGATTCTATGATTCTATACTACTCCCTCAGGTTTTTACTGGAAGAGAGCTTGATAAATATTTGGCTAAAATATGTTTTATTGGTGGTGACAAGAACTTTTTGCTCAGTAATTCTAAAGCAGCAACTGTTAAGATACTTAAAGGTGTTTAACTAAATAATGAGTTTATGAACTGGATAATTTCTATTATAAAAGTTTATGTCTATGTCATTCCCATTTCAGGTAATCTGTCTCTAAGGCAGATTTCTCTGTGGAGCAACTCTTGTAACAAATGTTTCTGCTATTCTTCTCTTTTTATCCAAATCAGTTTTCAAACTAGCATGTAGCAAAGAATTTGCTCTGCTAGGATTGGTGTAGGACTATCACCCCTTGTCCTGTTGCCACAGAGCTTGCTAAAAGTTTGTCCCTATCTTTCTTGCCCCTTGAAGTACTAACTGGGCACAATAAAGGTCTCCCAGCAGACAGCACAGAAGTATACCATCTAGGTGTAGACCTACAGAGGAATCTAAGTGTATTCTTGACTGACAGCTGAGATATTGGCACTTAAGAATGGAGTACATGAAAGCCAATACACTAGTTGGGACCAGGTTAGTCAGACAGGCCAATGCAAGAGACAGTTTGTCCAAGATCATATTGCTGCAAGAAAATTAAGCAGGGAGACACCTTTCTCAGCTCTGAAGTCATGATCATACCTCTTGTTCTGGTGCTGGATGCATAAGCAAACTCTTTCTTACAGAATTTAGTCAAAAGTAACAGTGCCAATGTTCTGTTACATAGACTGATCAGGCAGCATACAAGAGACAAGGGTGTAGGTTCAGGTGCATTCTTTGCCTAATTAGCTTGAAGAATTTTCTTTCACTTCTGAGTATCAGATTCCTGGATTGCTGGTCTTGTAACTTAACTGATGCATTTTGCTGCCTTGCTTCATTTGGAAATAATTGATCATTGGACCAGTGTAAGGGAGTGACCCTGTTACACAGTAATTTAAATGTTCATTTGGGAGAATTTTTTTTCTGACTAATTCTAAAACTAATGAATATTTAAATACTTTATATTGAGTAGTTGACAGGACATAAACTATTACACAACTGTCCATTCTTCCTAATGAGTGCACTCATAACTTTGTCATTAATGTGTACTCATTCTTTGATGCTTTTTGGGCAGTGCATCTTTCATTATCCTGTAATGAAAGATGAAACCCAATTGGTGTTCCAAGTGGCTGCATTAACCAATATGCTTCTGGTGAAAAAGAGAGATTATTACAGCTACAGCCACATCTTATTTTAATCCTATTTGTTTAGGCATTTTCTAATTATGGATGTCAGAATAGTATGGATTGGAATATTTATGGGGAGCGGGAGGACTGCTTTGATTTGCTGATCCAATGAAACTTTAGTGACTGTCTCTAAACATAGCACCTCTCTACTGCTCCTTGATTGCATGGGAAGAAAGTCCATGGATTAAGAGTCATGTACTGTAGCTTTTGGAACAGAAGGATGTCATGAGAATGGGAAACCATGAATTTTGGTGCACATATTCACAATTTTTGGCTAGATAGCAAGGAAACATCATAACTTACTTCTATCAGACCAGAGCCTGGATACTGTGAACCTCTTTTCATTATCTCCATGTTGAATTGTAGCAATTTTCTGGCTTTTATAGGAAGATTCATACTGCTACAGCATGCTTGGCATACCTCATTGTCAAAGATTTGTTCTGTAAAAATCAGTTCTCTATTCTTTGCAGCAGAGCCATTTGTTAGGAATTTTCTCGTTGCCTATAATCTCCCACTGTGCACCTGTAGTCATGCCATGTTAAACAGGATCACATTTCACTGTCAGGCACTAGCAAAGCAAACTTTCTTTGCAGTCTGAGCCTAGAGAGCTTTTTGCCAGAAACCCACTAGGGTCTTCCTGTGTGGTAAGATTTCTACTCAATCAACCAAGCAATAGCATTTACACACTGTATTCATGTTTTTCTGATTTGAAGTTTGATTAAGAGGAAAGAAATACATTTCGTTCTCTGCCTCTGGGTTTTCATATAGTGCTTAGATAGGAAAGGGACATCTATTTAAACTAAACTGAGAGAGATTGTGTACATTGTTGCACATCTTAATGCAAATGTCTGTAAACTCTGGCATTAAAAGTCTAGAAATTATATCACCATAGGCTTTAATGTGTGCTTATCAAACAGATTGAATATCTACATTAAACATACTGACTGATTCTCTGGGGGTTTATTTCACGTATAGGCACTATGAATTGTATTGAAAATGTGTTTGATCCATGGGTAAAAACTTCACAAGGTATACGTTTACCTGATTTTTCTAGGTTGAATTTACCTCACCTAACTCTAGACTCCATTGCACTCTGCAAAGACAGCTAGTACCCCTGAGGAATGAGGGATCTGTCTGATGATAAGCATCTCACATAAAGGGCAGAAATCGCCCACCAGAAATACCAGTCTCTTTCCATGGTGCATAGAAAGGAAGCAGCAGTGATGACCTCAGAGAAGACATTTGAATCTGATGTCACTAAAGTTAGCTGAGGTTAGCTCCCCAAATACCTTCAGAAAGTAATTAAGCAAAGCCAACCCTTTTAATTTTAGGCAAACAATCTGAAAGAGTTTTTTGTTTAATTATTTTTTAACTTTTTTTTGGGGGGGGGGAGTGGAAAGGAAGAATAAAATCTGAAGGAAAGTGTGGTGCTTTGACCCTGTCTGAGGGCAGGTGCCCACCAAAACCGCTCTGTCACTCCCATTTTTAGATGGATGGGGAGAGGGAAAATAAAACAAGAGCCCCATGTGGCAAGAGGCCCATGTGTTTAATAAGGCAAAAGCAAAGGTCACATGTGGAAGCAAGAGCAAAGAAAAATATTTTTTTCCAATTCCCATTAGCAGATGATGTCCAGCTACTTCCTGGGAAGCAGGGCTTCAGTACATTTAGAGGTTGGTCCAGAGGACAAATACTGTTAACAAATGCCACCACACTTCCTTCTTTCCTTTAGCTTTTACATCTCAGCTGATGTCATGAGCTACAGATTACCCCTTTGGTCAGTTTGAGTCTGCTGGCCCAACTCTGTCTCCTCCCAAGATCTTGCCCACCTCTCATCCCACTGTTGCGGGGGGAGAATGTTGGAAAAGCACATCCTTGGTGCTGTGTGAGCACTGCTCAGCAGTAGCTGAAACACTGCTGTGTTATCAACGCCCTTCCAGCTACCCCTACAAAACACGGTACTCTGAGGGATGCTGTGGGGACAACTAACTCCATCTCAACCAAACCCAATACAAAAAGTCACAATTCTTCAAAGGGGATAAAGGGCACCTGAAAAACTCTGCTGATTCCCAGATGTCAGTGCTTTCTCTATGCCTGATCTAAACCAATAGTTATTTTTGAAGGCAAGATGTGGTTATATCTGAAACGCTGGTTTTAGTGGCTATGATCTCCAGTGAAGAAATTGATTAAATCCAAGCATTACTCACAGGAAATCTATAATGCATTCAGAATTTAGTACAGATTGAAACAGGAGCTGGTAATTAGTAATGTCCTGTGGTCATAAGGAGTACATGTTGAGATGTTATCTGTTCCACAGTCTTACTGAAGCTAAACTGTGTTGTTCTGAGATAGCAACTAAATGAATTATGGAAGTTAGAACTGAATTCAATGACAAATTAAGTTGGATTGACTAACAACTCTTCACTGGAACTTTGGGATTCAATGTTTAAACACAGAAAAGCTAGGCACATGAAATAAAGTCACTGTGGTACATCTGCATACTGTTTCGGGGGGCTTGTTTGTTTTTTAAAAAGCTGTCTTTGCATTGCATTGATGATTGTCAATGCAAGTAAGTTTTGCAGGTTTATAAAGTTTTTGTAAGTATGTAGGCCTGAAGGTGAGTTTAACACTTCAATGATGTTAAATACTTGCAGATTTTTTTTTTAATTGACAACAGTGTAAAAATCTTTGCTTATCTTTGTTACCTCATGCACTTTAAACTGCATTTCATGCTGTCATTTAGAAATTATTCAGGATACTTGAATTTTGGCTCTAGATAAGTTTTTCCCAAAGTCATGAACCTGGAGTGCGTGTATAATAGAATTTTCTTTGTTAGATTTGAACAGGAGGACATAAGGCATAAAGCAGTCAATGAATAAAATTTATCACGTGTTGCTGCTACCTTTCTCTTATTTACAGCTGTATTCCTGAGCTACAGGCTAGACTAGAGAATTACTATAAATATATGAGATTTATTAGAGCTCCACTTTTAAGGCAAATTAATTGAATTTGACTGGGAATGTTGCACTCTTCAAGATGAATCAGGCCAATCAAAGGTTCATCACAGGCTTTTTTCCAAAGCATTTTTTTTTTCCTTCTATACTAGTCAGGGCAGGTGACTCTCATTTTAACATGTCTTTGAACAAAATTAATTCCTTGTGGAGTTGTAGGACTGTTCCAATTCAGCCAACAGACAAATTCTTCAATGTAATATTTTGGCTAATTTTGCATTATCTCTCCTGCCCCCCATCCCCACCTCAATTAACAAATGAAACTTTTTAGCTGGAGGCCCAAATAAATCTTATTTTCCATCCATTTCCCACAGCTTAGGAAGTTACTACACATTATTTGGCCAAAGAAGAAATCTTACTGCAGACTAAACTCCACAGTGGAAAAATTATTTAGAATATTCTTCTCTTTCAGTGCTGAAGCACCATAGAGCTTTCCCTTAGAATCTGATTCCCATCCCCAACTGCCAATTTAAATCACAAGAAATCAAATATCATAATGGAAAGTGAGGTAACAGATTTCCTTTAGGACTGAAAAAGTGATGCCTGTCTTGGAAAGGTGTCTTCAGAACATCCTAGTATTGGTATGAAGTGATGCACTCTATTGTGTTATGAAAAAAATGACTGGCAATATTGTCTGACTAACACTTTTTTCATTGCTTACATTGCTGTTAATTTAAGTACTAAAGAAACATTAGTTTGAAATTCTGGTATTAAAAATAGTATTATTTTGGTCTCACAGCACACTGTGTGCATAAGGTGAGCGTTTCCATCACCAAAGTGATACAAAACTGAAAGAAAGGCTCTCACAGATCTGGAATGTGGACCTGTATACTTAATTCCCATACTACTTTTCTGTGCTTGCTCACTTTTTGCATTTGAATAAACAGCACGTTTCATGAAGTGTTGCTTTTACTATCTGTGTAATAGAATCTGGCTGAGCAGGAGAGAAGTAGTTACTCTCTATTATCACTGAAAGATTTTACTCCTTTAAAGTAAATTTTATGTTACTGTTCTCCTGTTTTATCAAATTTAACAGTTTCATGGAGTACAAAATGCATATTTTTGTGTTGCTGCCTCATCATTTCAATATTGACAGTTACCAAGTGTTGAATGAAAATGCACAGAGCCTCACCTGCTTCAGGATGGTTGCAAATGTACTTCTCAGGGCAGAACTTAAGCAGTGTTACTAATGCCATAACCACAGGTAGAAATATGGCATAATTGTTTCAGTACTTGACACACAAATGAAGGGTTCCTCCATTCTCTTTATGCAGAATATTGGTCGTGTTCAGTCCAGGACATCTGCTGAGTGCACTTTTCCCAATATTAGTTGTCAGTACACGATTGTTATGTTCATGTTACTATTAGAGGCCTAAGAGTAAATTTGAAGAGGAAAAGGTTGATTGGATACTGTTTTAATTCAAGGTGGGTTTTTTGTTTGTTTTATTTTGTTTTGTTTTGTTTTTTTCCAATGCTTGTTTTATTAGGATTGTCAGGGGATTTCTTGCGTTCTGGACGATACTCTGCTCATACTATCAATGGTGCCTGGTCACCCTGGTCTCCGTGGTCTCAGTGTAGTCGAGACTGCAGTAGGGGTATACGGAACCGCAAAAGGGCCTGCAGCAATCCAGAGCCCAAGTACGGGGGACTTCCTTGCCTCGGTCCATCTGTAGAGTACCAGGAATGCAACATTTTGCCTTGTCCAGGTAAGAATAAAACAAAATGAAAGAAGTACATGAAAATAAAATAACTCTGCTTGTTAGTTGGTTTGTTTTCATCTGCTGGGTTTGGTGGTTCTTTTGGTACTTGAATAAACTGCAGCTCAAGCAGTTTAGCACCAGACTTGGTAGAGTTAGATAATAGTTGGACTTGATGATCTTACAGGTCTTTTCCAGCCAAAAAGATTCTGCAATTCCATGATTCTAAATTTATCTTTGTAATGTAAGTGGATTTGGGTAAGATTCCCACGTGGTGTTGATCAGTTTATTAGCAATGGTATTAAAGCTGTGTCTTTTTCACTTGTGAGGCTTTGACTCTAAAGATACAAAGTTAATAAGCAAACTTCAGAGAGAAAAAAGACAAAAGAAATCTGGCATGACATGAGATATCTGGACAAATATGCAAACTTAAAATAATGTTTTCATCATAGTGGTTGCTGGGATTCAATCTGTGCTAGCTTATGAGTGTAGACCCTCCAGCATATAAGATTCAGGACTGATCACCAAACTAGATGATAACTCAAACAGGCCATAAAAATTGTTTTTGGAATCTTCTCCTTCGTAGTAAGATATTTTATGATTTTATGAAAAGTAGAAGATATGTTTTCCAGAGAACTGGGTTATAAGTCATTGTTGTATCATTTGGGGGTAAAAAATAAAATCTTGGTTTAGGTCAACTGATACTCCTTGTAAAACAGAAATAAAGCTGTAGAGCTTGAATGATATATTTAGATATATTATAGCCTGGGAAGAATCATGAAGTTCCTTAGCTACAGAAGTACTGTTTTCTAGTAACTGTGAAGAAATATAAGGAGCTAAGGGAAAACATTGAAAGAAGTAGATGTAATTAATTGATTTTTTTTTTCTTTACAACATAGAAGAGTGAAAAATTGTTACAGAATAAGGCTTATCCATTAATTAGACTTAATTATACATTTGTAGTAAGGGAATATTTTTCTATTAGGTAACTACTGAAATTGAATTCTCTCCCCTTTTAATAATAATAAATCAGTGAGTACACATGAACATATGTTAGGTTGACATTTGCAAGACCTCATCAAGAAAAGGGAGACATAAACAATACATGGCTGAAGATCCTTTGATCTTGATTGGATGTTAGGAACAGTTTCTTTACTGTAAGGGTAGTGGAACACTGGAACAGGTTGCCTGGGGAGGTGGTTGGGATCCCATCCCTGGAAATATTCAAAGTGAGGCTTGACAGGGCTCTGGGCAACCTCGTCTAGTTGAGGATGCTCCTGCTTACTGCAGAGGGGGTTGGATGAGATTACCTTTGGAGGTGCCTTCCAACCCAGGCCATTCCATGATTCTTTGAGAAAGGTGCAGGCACAGAGCTCATCCTGTTGGATGTGGCCTCCTCACACGGACTGGACTGTAGAAAGTTGCCCGGACTGAGCAGGAGTAAGCCTTTCTTGCCAGTGTGAGCATCAGGAGAAAAACAGGGACTTTATATAGTTCATTCTTGCACACGTAAATAAGTAAGGTGCAGACAGGCTAAGGAATGTGAGGAGATTTTGGTCTGACCTCAACCTGAAAGTAATGACCAGAAATAAAAATGCAACAAAGATGAATTTAGGCTTTCTCAGATTTCTTTGAGCTCCCTCAGCAGTAAGGACAGCTTCACCTGCTTCCTGCTGGCACAGAACCATTCAGTCACAATCCAGTCCAGTCACTGAGCTTTTCAACAATATTCTGGTTAGTAGGAAGTGTGACATGCTAGCTATAAAGAAGCCTTCCTGCTAGTGTAGGCTCAGGTTCTACTTTGTTCCCAGTTCTGCTTTCTGCAGACAGGATCAACCCCTTATAGAATCACAGAATTCTTTCGGTTGGAAGTGATCTTTAAAGGTCATCTAGTCCAACTGTCTGCGTGATGCAAACTGCTGAGAAAGACGAATGATGGAGAGTATATTGATCAATGCTTATGTTATGCTGAAAGTCAGTAGAACAGTATGCTTCTAAATCAATTAATCTGTGCTCAGTGTGACCCTGGAAGATACTAAGTGCTCTGAAGGACTGACACTGAAAAAACCCATGGAGCAATCACCAAGTGTACAAAGCTCTCCTGTTAGGTTAAATATCTTGCAGCACCATTTGAAATATTCTTCTTAATATATTAATAAACAGTAATTCAGACTTAAATGTCCTGCAGGATACCCAAACTTAAAAAACTTAAGTCATCTAGAACATGCTTTCAGCTGCTCTTAAGCCTTTCTTGAGTCTTCAGGGAAGGAAGAAATAGTGATGTTTTTCCCTACAGATTGCAGCAGAGTAAATGGTGCACTGATGTATGGATTGTTAGCAATCACTGGGCAGTTTGCTTTTCATTCACACACTTTAAAAGCTGAACATGTAGTAGTAAATTGAACCATGCCAGAAAATTGCCAGAAATTTTACCCAGGCCCAGGAATACAATTTTTTCTGTATCATACAAGTTTTAGGATGATTCTCCATACAATTTTGCCTACAGTACTAGCACTCTCCCAAATAATCTGCAGAAAGTTTGAGAGTCAGTGTAGGGTAAGGCCTGTTCCTCAGTTTCCAAGTGGCCAAACTGCTTTTAGAAAAGAATTTGCACTATTGTCTTGCACTAAGAAATTATGCTTTGGTCCTGTGCCTCTGCTCTTTTATTACAGCTTAGAGATGTGGTGAATAGAGTTGAGCTGGCAAGCACTGAACAGTCTCAATGACTATGGAAAGTATCTGTGAATACTCACAGACTTTTGTTTCATTTGAGTTACTAATACTTTGTCAATATGAAAAGAAAAGAATCTGTACTCAGACGTGTTAGGGGGTTGTTATCCGTGGGGGCTTGAGATATTTACATGATGAAGATAATTAGGTGATAGAGAAGTGTTGTCTGAATAGTAAATTCAGCAAATTTACAAATACAGGAATTTATTAAGTAAAAGATTTGTTTGACCAAAAATAGAAATAACCAAATATAAATTCTGTCCTAGTTCAAAGTATTACAAATACTTTGTAATTAATGTAGGAAAAGACAAATTTTTCTCATTTTTGTTTTATTTTGTTTCTCATTGCTTTCTCTTTTATTGTTTTGTATGTAGCAGCCACTGAACATGTTGCTAAGGATTGTGGTTGAGGCTCTGTCCTTGGAGACAAGATCAGACTTGATGTGGCCCTGGACAGCTTGATTTATTTAGAGGTGTCCCTGCTTACTGCAGGAGGGTTGAACAAGATGGCCTTTGAGGGTCTCTTCCAACCTGATGCAAGCTGTGAACCTGTGAACACTTGGCCAGTATCCCTTAACTAGGAGTTGAAAGCATAGCTACATGAGTGCCACTGAGTAGCATAGGCTTGCAGGAGTTCCTGTTCCGTAGTGGTGGATGAGATGGAAATGATGGCTGCCATCAGTTGCCATCACTTAGATTTGAAGTTCTGATACCTTGTGATGGCATTTTGGGATTTTAGTACTTGCACATTTTAGTTTCAGTTTAATTTAGTTATGACATTTTGTCTGAGAAGAAATTAATAAAATCATATATCACTAAATGTGCTAGTAACAGTGAAGAGTTTCAGATATACAAAACTCCCTGAAAGACTATGTAAGATATTTATACATCTCCTAAAGCCAGTTATTGCTTGTTGTGTCTTCTTCATTATTTCTTTTATGTTTTTTCTCCTTTTTTATTCCTTTCAATCATATTTGGCCACAAGGAAACAAGAATATTTCTAAAGGCACAGACAAAATTTATCCTGCAGTAAATTTCTAAATCTGGGGGAAAAAATTACTCTGATCCAATAAAGCTTTGCGGCTGCTGATGCCCATCTCTCTACATGCTGCCTCTGTAGCTAGCAAGGAGAAGGCCGAACTGCCCTTTGGAAGCAACTCTTTCTTTTCTAACTTGAGTCTCAATTGCAGTCTTAAGCATTAGATTTTGTTGTTGTACTTCCCTTAGAAGCACTCCTTTGCCTTCTGTGTTTCTGTATTGTGCTACATTGACTGTTTTATCCAGTACTGCTTTTATGAATAAAAGTTATCTGTAGCATCATAGAAACAAGACTTTGCCTTTGCAAACTATGATGTAAAAATTGCTTTTCCCACACTGAAATGAGCAGCAATATTCCGTAGGATTAGGAAAAAGCAGTAGACAAGTGATGTGGAATTGGGTTGATCCACAAGTGTCTGGAAGGGAGCAGTTCTTTTTGGGGTCTGTAGGCTGCTTAATAACCAGTGCCCCCAGGGTTAATTATTTAATCATCTACTGGGAAGCACAAGATTTTTGCAGGTGGAAATACTTATTGCTCTCTATTTATACTCCTTCATGTATTCTCTTTTGATATGCTTTCAAAAAGATAAACATAAAAAGTTAAAAGCTTAAAAGTATACACACACACACAAAAATAAATTCTTTATTCATTAAATTTGAAATGAGGCCAGACAGTACATGAAAGAACCTACAATCCTATCAGTGTGTTCATGAAAGCAGGTGAGGTCAGTGTGCCTGCCCACGCTTCTTTCCACTTCCTTGTAAATCCCAAGGTGCATAACAGGGTATCCAGTTTACTTAATTGTCTCTTGAAAATTCTCCAGAAGTGTTGATGTTTTGTCATGTCCCCAGGAGATCTCATTTCTGTACAGTGTTTCTCCCTGGTATAGCCTCTGTCCTATGTTGTTGTTTTTTCTTCTTGTCATTATAGTAAAGAAATATTTATTAACCACAACAACAGCCAGTAGGCAAAAAGTTGTTTACTTTACTATAAAGCATTGTTTGGGAGCATCCTGCTAGCCAAAGGATGCCTTCTTTCAAAAGGGACCAGCCTCAGTAATTGTCAGAAAATGTGAAAACTCTATGTTTCATTGTGGAACTGCTTTAATGACTTGCTTTTGTCCCAAAAGTTCTGCCATACTGTTATGTAAAGAAACAGTAGTGACTAGAACTTTCCTTGCAGCTGTGTATTTTTCCTCCTATAAGAAACAGAAATAACATTAAGGACTGCATCACAAAAGGAAAAAGAAAAAAAAATGGTGCTGTGTTGCTGAGCAACTTTAAAGAAAGATGAAAGAAACCACAGAGCTCTATTTAGGTCTTGTAAAAACTCAAGCAGTAAATACCCACTCCTTTGATCTTATTTAACCATGATAATACTTTATTTTCCTCTGGTGCTGAGAAGGAAATTTCTGGCGACAAATGAAAGAGGTAGTTATGATAGTCCTTGAAAGACCTAGAGATTTAGGATGGCAGCCTGTCAGTAAATAATGGCTCGGAAAAACAGCTATAATTCTGCTGTCTAGTTCGACCATGATCAGATCTAACATTACCTATTATATTATGTCTGTCCTTTCCTATCTTCCACAGACCTACTTCTCCCTTTACATCCAGAGTCTTGTACATCCATGATCATGGCAGTAGTAGAACATGCTGACCTTCCTGGATGTCATATTGGTCTCTGTATTCTTTGCCACATATAGATAGATGGCAGTTTCAAATGCACGTGCTTTTGTAATTCTCACTGTGGTCTATTGAAAAATAGGTAGAAACTGTTGGAGATCATTGTCTCCATTACAGTGAAGAAGCCACATGTAATGTTTGCAGACAATTTGTCTTCCACCTAGGCAAACTCAGGCTGTTCTTTGTTTTCATGGAGGTCTGTACACTGCAGCAGGAATGCCTCTGATTTTTAATTGTAGGTAGTCAAGGATCGCTGTAAATTGGGCAGGGTGGGGAGAGAGAAAAAAAAAAAAAAAAGAAAAGAAAAAAAGGAAGCTGAGGGGAGACTTTACCACCCTCTACAACTATCTCAAGGGAGGCTGGAGTGAGGATGTGGCCAGCTTCTTCTTGATGACAAGACTAGAGAAAATGGTTACAAGCTGCTCAGGGGAGGCTTAGGCTGGATATTGGGAATTACTTCTCCACTGAAAGGTTTATGTGGTTTTGTGTTGACCCTCCAGTACTGGGTCAGAGGTTGGACTGGATGATCTTCAAGGTCAAGAGAGATTCTGTGATTCCGTGATAATGCAAACAAACAGATAATAAAATGCTATATATTTAACAACTGCACTTACTGGATTAGATAATAGCCTTAGGTAAGTGCTAGTGAATTCCCTGCTTGATTAGTTGAGAACCTGATGGTATGTTGTATCTGAAGTTACACTAAAAAATGTACATACAGGTTTTAATATCAAAATAGCCACATTGTCCTAGCTAATTTTCTCACTATTGCAGCCTTTGCACAGAAGTCATTCTACACAGCTCACCAAGCACATTTGTGATACACAATGCTACCAGAAGTATTTGTTGAATATTACATTTTTGCAAATACTGCAAAGAGATTCTTATTGTAAGCTGTTTTGGTTTTTTATTTTTCACATTTAGAAACTATTTTACTTTTTTTTTTTCTCTCTTTCTAAAAGATAATTATGAAATAGAATTTCAATAAACCAGTCAAAACTAGTCCTTGAAAGGCTATTAAGCAGAAAGGATCAAGAGGAGTCATTGTGACATGCTGGATGAATGATTTGGAGAATTCAGTGACAACCAGTTGTCTCAAAAAAACATGAACTAAAGCCTTACAAGGAATATCTTAAACAAGAACACTGTAAAAATTGCATACAAAAAATGGATACTTGACTGGCATTTTTAAAAGTAAGGAGTAAAGAGCATCTGTCCTGTGTGGTAGAATGCCCACTGCTGTTGTGAGTGGTTTGAGGTAAAAAGGTGAAAATTCTGCTCAGTTTGGCACCCTGTCATAAAATGAAACTTTACTGGCACATTGCCTTTATGCACTCTGTTTCTCAACTTGTAGTGTTGGTTAAATTGCACTCTATTTCTTGTAACCACTTTCAGACAGTGTAAATAATTTCCTTACTTAAGTATTAAGAAAGCAAGTGCTAATGCTTTAAATAGAGGTTTGGAAAGAAATTAATTCTTTCTAGGATATAAAAATTTTGAACATTTAGGGGGTTGTTGATTTATTTTTTTTCAATCTCCAGAATAATTTAAGAAAAATGAACAAAATACTGAGATGCTTTGCAGAGGGAATGCTGTCCCCAGGAGAAGTACTTCTGACTTTGTCATTTGGCTGCAGATAGGAAGCTTTTGGCAAATGGGCTGCAATGTAGCCATAAATGCCACAAATACATCCTACAGCAATACCTTTAAGAACAGAGGCTGCAAAGAAGCCATTCTGTGGCAGGCAATGAGGTGAACTTTCATTAGAAGCCTATCTATTGGCCATGTGACAAAAACAATCTGACAAATGAGGCTCCTGTGAAATCCAGCCTACATTTCAGAGGAACCTTGTGAAAACTCAGACTGAAGAACAGTTTGACATACTTGAATTACTAAGTACTAATGGGGAAAAAAGTAATAAATTCATTTTTCAACAACTTGTGTTTGAAAATGTTACTGGCAACTCCTTTTTGTTACTTGTTTGTTGCCTTTTTTTATTTACAGCCATTGTTCTGCTGCTGGCATCTATGCTACATCCACATCAACATTTTAATATTATACTGGACCAGATAACCCTACAACTGAAATAATTATAAGGTTAAGGCAATCTCACCTGTGTTGCAAACCAAAATCTAGATTTCTCTGTCTATTGACATTATTGGGCTAAGTTTTATTTCATGAATTAAAAAATTACTTTGAGCTCATAAGAAAAGGAAAAGCAAAAAGGAAATAGTTTTGGCCTGAAAGATATTTTAGTACCCACTGAAAATGTCTTACATGGATTATCAACTTCATTAGGCTTCCCAGTGTATCAGGGGCTTTAAAAATATATGAACTAAATGTCATTGTGGTAAGACTAAATTTATAGGCTTATATTTAGTGGCACATAAAAGTTTCAAATAACTGCAATAGGCTATGAATCAGATCCACACAATATAAGGAAGATTGGTTGTATTATGTCATGTCATTCATTAACCTAGAACAATAGGATATTTTGTGCCTTTTCAGTGGATGGAGGCTGGTCTTGTTGGTCATCTTGGTCAAAGTGCTCAGCAACTTGTGGGGGAGGGCATTACATGAGAACTCGCTCCTGCACAAACCCAGCACCAGCTTATGGAGGAGATATCTGTCTCGGACTGCACACTGAAGAAGCACTCTGCAACACACAGCCATGTCCAGGTATGGCAAATCAGCCCACACAGCTTTGTTGTTTATGTGCAACAGAATGTGGCCTTCACAGTTAGGCAACATCATGCTTCTTGATCTATTATTTAAGAGTAAATAATTTCTATCCTTTATTAAATAGATAATCAATTCTTGCATGCTACAACTGCAGTAAATCAAACAATAGCAGGATATAGCTCACAGGACACTGCCTCCTTCCTCCCCCTTTAAAAAGTAAAATTTAAGTTATCAGGTTCCAGGGTTGAATAAACTAAAATTGTATAATATTTGAAGTGGGTCATGCAAACAGCCTGGGAGACCTTTAATCACAAAGAAGTGCATTTGTTATAGCGCTAAATATTAACATCAAGTAAATTGCTGAGGTTGATATCTAACATCACAGTTTCCTTCAAGTTGATAATGTTTGCCCCATTTTCATATAAAACATGGAGCAGACATTAATGTTCTTTGTAAAACAGCTTCTTCAAATTTGGCTGTTAAGAAGCAGACTTCAACTTTTTTAATAACTGTGGAGTATTACTGAATGAAATGTCTCAGCACTCCTGCTCATTTTATGGTATTATGAGTCACAACTTTTTCTGCAATTTTAACTCTGCCTTCTGACAGGAAATTCATTTTTTTCATGCAATTTAAGTGAGAAGTAGAGAGTAGAACCACGTAAAACTGGATAAAATCAATAGTGAAAAGCCAGTGGGAAAATTTGTTTTCATTTATTGCTGAATAATGGATTACAGGCAACCTTAAATGGGAATAAGCAGCTCTGTTACCACATTGTATTAGTTGCTTCACTTTAGAGCTCCTAGATTTCAAAAGATTTCAAAAGTTTTCTGCTCATATCATGAAATTGTGCACGTGAAGGCACAAGCCCCATGAGTTTGAAGTTACAGATCTATTACCTGTGCTGAACTCCAATTTAAGTTAATTTCCTTTTCCAGGTACTGCATGTCTTGCAGCAGAAAAAAAAAAGAAAAGTACCTACTTTGTCAAAATTAAAGCAGGCGAAACACTCTGTGTTTTCAAAAAAATGACCCAAACATACAACTCAGTTAGTGATTTGATTTTTTGAGACAAATAGTGTACTTTGAATTTACAGAAGTTACATAGCTACCTTGGGATCCCTAAGGCATCTTTAAAAGGTCAAAATTAGCACATTCATTGTGCTAGTATTGTAGCCATTGCTCTTGTTGCACATTTGTTTTCTACCACCATTTTTCTAGAAATGACAGTTTGCAAATGTTTAGAAATAATCTCTTCATTTTGTTTTGACTTGCTTGTTACCCTGATTTTAGAGTAGATGGGGGTTGGAGGAGGAGGTTGTTTTCAGTTTGGATCAAGAAAGTGAACATTTTTGGAAAGCAATACAGTAGTGAGGTGCATTTCTCAAATTCCATGATGTTTCATTGATATTGTAATCTCATTGAAAATTTGCCATAGGCTTTTGAAACACCACGTCATCAACTAGCTGTGAGAATGGCCCTAGCCTCATGTTCATGATGTAGATTCCAAAGCTTTCTTTTACTGCTCTTATTCTACATTGGTATCGGACAAAAATTACCACAATACTAGACAACACGTTTGGATAGACTCTGCACCTCCAAAGAGCCATTTTCTTGTGCTAAAGAACCACCGTGGTCAGTGGTTCTTCTTTGTGCAGATTTGGAAGTACCGTTGATGATATTGGCTGCTTGAATGATATAACATAGGAAAGGAATAGTGATGACACTTGGAATCTAAGGCCAACCAACCAACAAAGAAATGCATATGTAAACATGGATATTATTTATAACATTTCTTAAGTTGTGAAAAGAGCAAAGATTTCTTGACATTTCAAACAGTGTCTTTTTTATGGCAAACCAGACTAGCAGAAAACAAAAATTTCTGGAATCCTGATACTAAGGATTTACTGAGGATATGGAAGGTTAATGGCAAATCCAACTCCAATCCAGTGCAAGTATGCACTGAAAATGAAGTAACATACTGGTGTCTGCAAAATACATCAGTTTATCTCATCTTTCATTTTTAAAGGTATATCACTGTGTTTGTGTTATTTCTTTTAATTTATCCAAATGCAATCGCATTAATATGAATAGAAGCACTGCACTATTGATCAGTTACAGTTTATAGGCTGTTTATCAGGAAGTGTAATTGGTTGCAACAGTGTCTGTAATGTATTGAATAAAACAGTGTTTTATACTTTAAATATTTACTGCTGCTCTAAGAGGGGGAAATATATTCTGTTCTCAAATTGATAACACACATATGCAAATAATGGATAAAGCAGTTTAGCATTTAGAAATGATGACCTAATTCTGCAAGAATGAAGTTTATAATATAACAGACGAGTGACCCTGATCTTTCTGAGGTGCCTTCTGGTTAAATAGATGTCACACAGTCACCACCACAGAATCCGTCAAGCTTCTCACTTCTGCACACAAAGGCCATGGCAGAAGCCAAAGCTGTAATAGATCTGTGACAAATTTCTCATCACACTCTACATGTCAGTGGCTTTCTCCAAAACCAAACTGCTTTCATTTTATTGTAATGAAAGCTGTCCTCTGATAGTTGGTGGTAGCTGGGGATGAGGCCTTCTGTTGTAATTCAAAATACAGGCTATTTCTCTCTGTCTCTCTTGGTGTACTGGAAGCATGAATTTGCAGTGTTGGCATGTGTGTCCCTCTCTGCCTGTTGCAGACAGCTGGTCCGAATGGTCCGAATGGTCCAACTGCGACTTGTCTGGCTTCCAGTTCCGCATTCGCCAGTGCATCGTTTTGTTTCCTGTGGGCAGCCAGTGCACAGGCAATACCACAGAGAGCCGAGCCTGTGCTTTGGACTCCAACTCTATACCAGGTGAGGTCAACCTGCTCCTTGAAGGATTAGTGAAATGTCTCAACATTTTAGGAGTGAGGCACAGTACTGTCTTAGACTGAACTGTGGAGTGCCAAGAGCTGGAACAGAAGTTGCCTTTTGTCAGCCAAAGCACGCTGGTCTGCTACATAGAGCCAATGTTGCTAGATCTAGTTTCATGAAAATCTGCCTCATGGCACTGTGTGATGTGGATCTGTCCCTACCATCACTTCAGTTAATCAGTGTCATAAGCATGCTGCAGGTCCCTTCTGTCTCCTTGGCAGTAGGGTGCAGGGATGACTATGGACAGCCAAGAGAAATAGTTTGGTTTTTTATTTTATTTGGGTTTGAGTCTTTGGGTTTGTTAGAGAAACATTCCTCTAGATTTTGGGGTTTGCATATACAAAACCAGAGCTAGGGTAATTAACCTGGAAATCATTTCACATAGTCTCTTAAATTAACAACTGCATACAAAAGTAAATACTATTAACTGTGCCTCAGGTCCTTATCTCCTCCATGGCTGCTAAGTACCTGACGGATAGTCACGTCATGTAGTATTCCATAGTACTTGTCAAAACCCACCATTGTACCTTTCTGGTTTTTAGATCACAACAGTTATTTAAATCCACACAACAGTATGGGTGGCCACATTGCATTCCTGTCAACAGGCTGTGTACATTAAAAAAAGCTAGCAGTCTATTCACAGAAAGAAATGTACATTTTAATGTATCATTCAAAATGTAATTATGTCTACTCAGTACAGCAACCTTTTTTTTCTGACTATGCAGTACAACATAGTACAATGTAACAAAGAAATAAAAAACTTAAACACTTTTTTTATGAATGATGCATAATGCTTTAACTCCTCAATACTACTTTTTCCTCAAAAACTGATGTTAAAAATTGTCCATGTGAAGGCTGAAACTCCTACATTGTATTTTCCCTCTTTCCTCAGGCTTTTGAAGCAGCTGCATTAATACTTACATTCTGCTTAAGACAGTATAGGCTCTACATCTTGTTCTGGAATGTAGGCATTTTCAGAATCTGAATTTGAGCCACCTCTTCTCTCACCCATCTAGTTTGTTTGCCACTCTTCCTCAGATTACCTGTTTCACAGGAGATAAGGTCACGCCCATTACACTTAACCTTAGGCAAACTAATTTGTTTTCTTGGGATTGCTCAGCTCACTTTCCCTCCTCCAGGTTCTCTGACTCAGAGTTTCTCCCTCCCTCCATCTCTTTCTAATTCCTGCCTTTCATGAGCTAGTGTGTTAGTGTGTCCACCCTCTTGTTCTGTCTGCCTGCTTACCTTATCTCTGTTCCTTATCTCTCAGTATATAGAGTGATTACAGTAGGGTGCAAAAATGACTTCTTGTCATTGATGCAGCTGTTAGTCTTTATGAATATTACCTTGGACAACTTTATAATTTCCTGGTATATGCTGGTTTTTTGTTCTTTCATTTTGTTTGGATTGTGAATTAACAGTGTCAGCCACATGCTTTCAGCCTTTAACTCTGTGGCAGTGCTGTTGGATCTGATACTTGCCAAAAGACAGAAGATATTGCATATCTGTGGTCGTCATTGCTACCCAGCTCTGGTCTGTTTTTCAGTTCTACTAGAGACATCCTTAGATGGCAAAACCAGAACTTTGAACAGTGTACGTGGTGTGGACTACAGATAATGCTGATACCCTGTTCTATTCACTATTGCTTTCTTGGTAGCACCTAGCATTTGATTTGCCTTTTTAATTACTTCTGAACACTAAGATGATATTTTCATGGAACAATTTGTCATAACCCCTGGTCTCACTCGTGTGTAGTAATTGTCAGCTCACAGTCAGTCATTATATATATGAAGCTAGGATTGCTTTCCATTGTACATATTGCTTTACTCTGATCTACATTCTGTTTCACTTGTTACTGTATTGCCTAGTTTCGTAAGGCTCTTCTGCAGCTATTCACAGCATGCCCTTGTCCACACTACCTTAAGTTTGTATTATCAACAAACTTCACATTTACCTCCTGCTTTTCTACCTCTTTGATGAAAACCCTGGGTCACTGCAGAAGTGGTAACCTTCCTCTATTGTAACAACTGGACACACAGTACTACCATGTTTTCTATGTTCTCCCTCATCTTCTTTGTTGCTTGGAAAGCCTTTGACAAAGAGTTGAAAAGCTTTTATAAAATCTGAGTAGACCATCAGTTACCCCACCCCTGTCCTTTCAGAGAGGTTCAAGAGATTTGTATGACAAATTCTCTTCACAGAAGCCATGGTCCTGAACTAGAGTTGAAAACTCTATTTCTAAAAGGTTTTATTCAATCTTTATTCAGAGTGTTTCCAAAGTCAAAGTTGTAAGGATACAGGCTGGAATTACATTTTGTTAGTTTACAACTGAGACCCATGAAACAGGCAGTTATCGTTTTTTACCATTTGTAAATTCCCTCTTTTCGCATTAGTGCTGGATGTGACTTCTAGAAGCAATGAGCCCATTTGAACCCAAGATAATTAAGCTCTCATTAATTTTACTATTCAGAAAATCAACGCTTTCTAAATGCACTTAAACTCCACAAAGAATGTTGTCATGTGCAATACTCGTTTTTAATTACAGAGATGTTTCAAGGCAAGAATTTAATGTGTTACTGCTTTTGCTTGGGAAACTAAGGAACATCATGGAACTTAATTTTTAATTCCACCACACAGTCAAAATTTTGCTTTCAATTTGGAGTGAACACAGTAGAATGACTTTTCAGATCCTTACTATGTTAAGCAAACTGGTAGTTCCCTATGTATTTTTTCTTCATGGCATAAGTGGTTTATTTATTTTTCTAGAAATATCAGTGGCACGATCCAGCAGCATAGAAGAAAAAAGATGTGGCGGTAAGCTTTTCAGCTCTAGATGTGTACTAAATACTTTAAATGTGTATTAAAAGCAGGATTGTGATTCAAAGATATCAAGATTTTGTTCATTCTGCTACATGTCACAATCTGTAAGAGAAAGAACTAGAAGAAAGCAGAGATGGTGATGGTGTAGTTCACTGGAAAAAAAAGCTATGTATGTATATTACCTACGTAATTCTTACATATAACAAGGCTTTGCCATACACTCTGAAGAAGTCTTTTGCTAAACTATTGAAAACTACAAAATGCAATTCATTCATGTGTTTTTTTGGATTCTAAACTTGTTTAAGCTTCTTTCAAAAATCTCAGTCCTAATACTTTCAGAGATATATGGGTATCTACAGCTTTTATAATCATCCCTTCAGGGAAATAAAATGCATTTACTGCTGTAGGAATAAACCATTGTAATTGAAATGTTCCTAGGAAACACATGAAATTTCTCTTGAGTCCAGCACTTACTTTTTTCCCCAAGCTTAAGCTTTTATTGTTACTTTCTTAAATATAAGATTGTCTTCTGCTCTCCCCTCTGCAGAGTTCAATGTGTTTCACATGATGGCAGTAGGATTAAGTAGCTCTATACTTGGTTGCCTTCTTACCCTGCTTGTTTACACTTACTGCCAACGATATCAACAACAGTCCCATGATGCAACTGTCATACACCCAGTGTCACCAGCTCCTCTAAATACCAGCATTACCAACCATATCAACAAACTGGACAAATATGATTCTGTAGAAGCCATCAAGGTGAGAAATGGGTTGGGAACTCTATAACGTACAGTGTTTATGGTCCTACACAAGAGTTCTGCTGTATCAATGAATTCTAGTTTCCTGCAGTGGCATTTGAACTCAAATCATGCTGATTGTTAGTGACAGAAATAGATTTCACTTGAGGAATTGTAATTACAGATCCTTTCTCTTGTCAGTCCCTATTAGACAGGAAGTTAGATCTTGTGCAAATGTATCATTTATACAGCAGCAGCCTTTTCTGGAGAAAATCAGACTACTCAAGTTTTGAGTTGTGTTTTATTTTTCCTAATTGTGTTCCCTAATAGCTTATTCAAGAAGTAAATAGGGCCATTATAAATCATCATGCCATATATTGAAGTTACTCCTTTGGCTTTAATGATAGGGTATCAGTGTTCATCCTACCTGGATAATTGCCTTGGTTTGAAAAGCAGACAAATACTTTTACTCTCAAAAGAAGATAAAGACTCTCTTGTTGAATTGGAGAGAAATACAGAAACTGTACTTAAAAATACAAAGGACAAATATGAATCCTTAACACCTAATACACATACAGGACACATGAAAATCCCACAAAATCTTCCCCCAACCACACTAAACCGCAACCCCCAAATGCTCCTTTTCTCACCACCTGGGGTTCAACATACACCCCAGGGCTCGCTCTTTTCCCCCATTGCTAGGCTGGATTCAAGCTGGCCAGGCCTGAAACTGCCTTCCCTTAGTCCCTAGCATTAGACCTAAACAGGCCAATATTGCGCAGTAGAAATTAGCTTGGCCTTCAAGGCCACAGATAAAACTGGAGCCATCCTCCCCCAACACCAGATAAGGTAGCTCACTGCATTCAGGGAGAATAAAGGGAAGAAAAGAGAGAGACTTTCAGCTAAATTTGTAGAGGTAGCAGCATTATGGGATTGAATAACAGAGTTAAAATTTTCCAGTCCATCCCCTGGACCTTTCTGGTCCTGATGGAGGACTCAACTCTGTGTTTGTTTGGGGGTTTTTTTAAGGCACCTCAAACCATGACAATACTCCAGTTTTAAATTTCTGCATTTTTATTTGTAATTAAAGATATTTAGAAATAATTTCATGTAAAATGGCAGGAGAAGTCTAGATATTTTTAATCAGTGGTAGAGTATGTACCTAATTTAAAGCTCTACTAGCTTCTCTTCTACTAGTCATCTCTTTGGAGAGCTACATTTAAAAACAAAACAAACCAACCAACCAACCAACAACACACACAAAACCAACTTTAAAAACTCATATACAAAATACTCATATCTCTTAGAAAACCAGAACTCGTATTCTTAAGAGCTTCAGACAATTCTCCTACATATTGCATTTGGAAACCAAGGAATTAATGAATGAGAGAACAGTTCTCATTCAGTAAAAAGCTGAGTAAATCATGCATATGTATGATTTAAAAGTATTTTTATTCATAAAATTAGTTTTATAATAAGGAAAAGTATCTGGTTTTACTTTCTTGAGTAGCATTGCTTTTCTTAGGAATGTAATTAGGTAAGCAGATGCATGCAAATACAAGCTTTTTGTAAGTGTGCAGCTATTTCTCAATACATTTTTGACTGATTTACATATACAGATATTTGCCACAAAAATTGCCTTGGTGAAATAGCAGTTAGTGACTACATTTATTCTGTCTTAACATTTTCTTCTCTTTTTTATTTGTCTTCCCAGGCATTTAACAAAAACAATCTGATTCTGGAGGAGCGAAACAAATACTTCAATCCACATCTTACTGCAAAGACTTATTCCAATACTTATTTTACAGATTTCAATAATTATGATGAGTACTAATGGGCTTGTGTATTTTCTGGCCTCCTGTAACTCCCCAGTCCCCAAGGCTTGTACTGCTTGACTGCTCATGTGTTTGAGGCTTCAGAGATGAAGTTCAGAGACATTTCAAGCACGACTTAAGCCATCAATGTCCCATTGCTGCCAAAAGCTCAAAAGTCCTGTTTGTGACTTGATGTATTCTTTGCAGAGTGCAAGGTTAGCCTTCAGTGTTGAATGCAGCTACAGCCCTTTGGTGTTGCTGGACCACTCATGAGGATTGAATCACTTCAGTTTCATAAACTTCCAGTCAGACTTCTCTAATGAGTGACTAAGTTATTTCTGAGCTGCCTTTTTTGTTGTTTTTTTTGACAAAAAAAAAAAAAGAAGTTGCCCCTTAAAGCTGTGGCAGGACTACAAATTTTCCTTTTAGGCATTATCTTCTGTTTCCATGAGGTTTGAAAATGGAGCTCTGCTGTTAGCCATGGAGCTCTCACTGCAGCCTCCTGAAGTTCATGCCACCAAAAAGCGTTCACACAGTTCTGGAAACAACTAAAAAAACATGGTGGTTTAGCAATGCTCTGCAGCATCTCTGGGCTCTGTAAGGCTGGTCTGCCCAGGCTGTAAATCACTCCAGCTGCAGTTCAGCTGTTCAAAGTGTGGAGACTAAGGCCATGCCGAGGGACGCAATCTTAGAATTAAACCAGAAAGCTACAGAGTTCATAATTTCCAGTTGCAACTCAAGCCCAGGCACATAAAGGCTTCACCTAGTTCAGTTTAATTTTTGGCAGGGTGGAAGGGCATGTCCCACAAGGAGACTGACCCCCTTGGTTGAAGAAAGGCAGATAGGAGAGGCACACTGGAAGGTTTTTCTGTGTGGTGGTGGTAAACCAGCCTTGCTGCAGCATACAGGTTTGTGTGAATCGTGGCATCTCACAGGCTTTCCCTCTGGTGCATGCATGTGGGAACCCCCTCATTTCTCCTGTAGCACTCACCGTCAGGCTGGTCACAGAAAGGTATGACTGCACCACATTTCGTGTGTTGTCTCAGGGCTCTCAGGGGTATATAGGCCTAATCACAGATCTGCTCTTCTCTTTCTGGCTTTTACTTTATATGCACGTGTCTGACAAACAAATCTGCTCTGAAAATGCAGATGTATTTGCAAAGCATTGTCTCATCTTGCTGCTGTGTCTGACCCATGCTAATCAGCCCCTAGAGGAAAATTCTTACTGTGTTTTAAGTGATTATCTTGTTGAACTTCATTAATGTAAATATTTAGAATACTGTTTGAGTTTTAAGTTATCAGGTTTAATTCCATTCATAGTGGCAGGTGAGGAACCAATTAATTTTTATACCATTTTTCTTTGTTCTATCTGTCTTCACTCATACTCATGTCATTGCTATTTTTTTTACCTGAAACTCCAGATGTGTAACTAAAAAATAAAGGGCAGTGATTTGTGCCAGATTTTCCAGAGTCCTTAGTAGTAAGGCAGCATGTTCAATTCTCAGGATCTTGGGAAAAGTAATTAAAAGTGAGTAGAAGGGACTGAAAATTTTGGGTTTCAGCTTTTTGAGTGTGCTAGATGCAAAGATCATGCCTCCAGAATACCAGGAAAGTATGCAAGGAGCAGCAGATTGGATGTTTCCACTCTGTGTTTAAAGCCCTTGTTAATTAGCTTACACTATGATAGGCAAATAGAGAAAAACATGTACAGATTATAATGATCACAACTATGTGCATAAAAAAGGACAAAAAGTACCAAGAAACATTTATCATGTGAGACTGCATTTGAGCACCACTTTGGTGGTCCCACTCTTACACAGCAAGGGTAAACACTGTGTCTAATGACAGCAATGCCAAATGGGGATAGATCTGAATGTATCACTATGCTTTCAGTCTCTGTTCTGCAGTAAAATGAAAAAAAATTGCAAAGCAAGTGGTCTTTGAATAGCTGTGCAGCAGAATGGATGCACTTTTACCATCTATGAAAATAATTAAGATCAGCCACCTATTTTTAGGTGAATAATTCTCACTGTTACTATGTGAAAAGAAAGCACACTCCCCCTGCACCAGTTCATCTTCAGAAAGTATAAAAATACTGGGTCTCTAAAATGCATGTGGTTTGGGTTGTTTTGGTTTTTTTTCATTGTAGCTGATTGTTTTGTGGAATTTTTCTGTAAGAAAATTCAATGAAACAGAGAGGGGAAAATGTTATTGATTTCACTCTGTTTATGCCAAAAGATAAGATGTACATTTACATAAGAAAATAAAATCTATGTTGCTGCCACTGCCAAGAAAAAGCAGCATATGTACATACACATATATACACAACACGTTCTCTCTGCCCCTGTACTAAAAGCACATTAGTCTGCCTAATGGATTTTGTATTTAGACTATTAGTTATGAGACCAATATCTTCAAAATATTTAAACTATGTATTTTTATTTTAACATGTTTTTAATTAAAATTATCTTAAATAAGCTTCTTTCCCCCACCCCCTTCAATAGTTTGAGGCACACCTATCTTTGCAGTGATCTATTTTGCATTCTTTTCATGGATATGTGTTAGATGCATATCATATATGTGGTAATGATACCATAGGTTTTGTATATGGTCATAGGGAGAAATGTGTTTTGCATGTGTTCCTTCTGCTCATACTTCCATCTCCAAAAGGAGAATTTCAGGTGTTCCAGATCTTTTAAGAAGCTGCCACGTGATGTCATTTAAGCACCATGCCAGCTTATCAGAAAGGTTTCTATTAAACATTTTTTCATGCAGCTTCCTAAATTACACTATTCTAAATCACATGCTGAGTCATATTCAAACATCTATCTAAAGCAGAAGGATAAACATGGAAACTGCACAGCACTTCAGTGAGAAGAAAATGATGACAAAATCTCCTTGTCAAGATAGGCTCTGAGACAACAGGTTTTTAAAGTTAATGGATAATTGTGATTTAGGTAATTTCAGAGGACCCCAGATCCACCATCTATATCAGTGTTTTCACCTTCTGAGTTCTACACAGCTGCTCAGGTAGTTTAATACCATCTTTCCTAATACATGGAGCAAAGCAAAGAGCAGTCTCTATTAATTTTCAATGTCCTTTATTTAGCATTTCTTCTGTAATACCCTACAGACATTAGTGAAAAGCAGGTTTGACCACAAAAGCTCTTATTTTCCTCTTGCCAAATTGTAACAAAGTGGGAATTTGCCTGCAAATCCTGTTTAAATTGATAGAGCTCTCAAATTTACACAAAGCAAAATTTGGTTCTTGGAGCATTGTTGTGTTCTTGGAAAGGGAAAATAAAGTCCCTTGCCCATTAAATGCCATGCTTAAATACCCCTTATTCTTTCATTTGGATAAAGTGGCCTTTTCTGCATAAATAATTGTATTATCTCTGAGGCCAATAGTTATTGTTGATAAATCACTTTTGTACCAATTGCATAAATTTGAAAATATTTCTCTATTTTGAATGCAAACATTTTAGCAGATAGATCAAAATTCCTGAGAAAGGCAATTTTTGCATGGTTCTGATACATGGAATTTGGAGGAAGCAGAATTGCCAGTCAGATCCTGTATAGTATATACTTTGATTGGATAACTCAAAGTAGAATTTGGACTTATTTTTGTGTCTGATATAGTGCATGTTCCTCAGTTATTTAGAAAATGGACTCCTGTGCTTGCAGATTTATCTCATACTTTGATTTGACTCTGATGACCTGTATGGTCATTTAAAGTTACTCTGTGTGGAATCTTTTCCAGCCATTTGCAGTCATCTGCTTTTGGAGCAGTGTGGTTTTGCTAAAACTGATCAACAGATTTTTAGCTAGGATTAGGATTTTCATAAGAGAGTGAGAGAAAGAATGGGGCTTAAATGGCTTTGGCTTCTAGGCTATTGAGCAGTAATGATTAAAGTCTGAGATAGCTGTAAGACTGTGCATTTAGTTAGCTGTTATCAGAGCTCCACAGTAACCTCTGGGAAAGTACCATGTCAGTGTAGAAATCAAGAGCTACCAAAGCACTTGGGTTAAGTAAAAAAGTTCTCAGAGCAGCAGACCATGTGTCTCTTCAGACCAGAACAGAAAGAAAGAAGTGTCCCAGAGTCAACAAAAAAATATTAAAAGAATAAATACTTCAGTATTTCCTCCCTCATAATTATAGAATAAATATATTAACTTCGTTAAATATGGGACCATGTTAAAAACCAGCACAACATAAGCACATTTTTTAAGTGAATTATATACTGAATGTCTTTGCTGTATGATCTCAATTCTGTAAACAGTTGGTCCAAGCTTATCTTGCTCCAATTGAAGCACCTGACCAATTTCTTATTGTAGCTGCCACCAGCACCCTATATGTCCCATGTGGGAGAAGATTTCTAGATGGGCAAGTTCATGTCCAGGCAAGGGCTTGTGTTTCTCCACCAACAGTATAGTCAGCCTAGAGAGATACACTTCTAATTTTCACTGTCATTTCAATGTCCAAACTTAGACTGGTGAAAGCTAGGCTCTAGAGTATGATTTTACTCATCACATAAGTAATGACGTGGTATGGATGTAACAAGTTACTTAAAGGTGTTTACAGGATTGAGCGCAAAGTAGGTTGCTTCTGCACAAGTCCATGCACAGCACACGATTACTTCAACAACAAGAAAACAGTTTCATTTACAATTGTTCACAATCAAATTTACATCTTAATATCAGGGAACAGATATGTGTTCATTGTGCGGGGCATTTGAATGCATTCCTTTCTTTGCTAATTAAACAAATGATAAAACAAGATACTGCTTGACTTCATTTAAAAGCCATTATTCCAAATAAAGAAAGGTTCTGGGACCTGTGAATGTTTTCCCTTTCTTTCTTCTTCACAAAAATGAATGTGTGACTGGAATGGGCTTTTGCTAGACTGTTCTGTCTAACTAAGTGAGTGCTTTGCATTGTGTTTCTGTGCAACAATATTTTCTGACTGGGATGGTATGAAAAGGGAAATGTGCCGGAGATTGAGCGAAGATTTCAACCCCAGCAGCAGCAAAGGAAGGTAGAATTGGAAACAAAAAAATAGAAGAATGTAACCAAAGGCTTGGAAAACTTGTCAGTAAACTTTAACATTAACTTACGTGCTTTTTGGGAACTGCCAAGGGTGAGGCTGTTGGGACTGTAACCTCTCAAATAATCAAACCAACTAGTTATTCAGTCAAAAAGCTGACTGCAACAGCTACTTGTGTAAAGTTGTGATTGTTACTCAGAAAAAATAACTGGGGCACTCTCAGCACCAGGTTAACCAGAAGGGAAAAAAATACTTTTGCAAGCAGTAAGCACCGCAGTACAGGTGGTGTTTTGGCAGTATCTGTGTTGGCAGGAAGGACAGGGCAATGGGAGCAGTTCTATGAAGCAAAACAGCTGGTGATAAACTCATGAGTTTTGGACTAGCTCCAGGTTAGTCATACAGCCTAAACACCCACTACCAGTTAGAATATACTCCTCGAGTTTCACAAAAAAAGACCAGTCCACACCAGATGGCATGCTCTGAGACTGCTCTGTGGTGCAAATGAAAGTACAGTGAGAGGTGTGCTGGGAACTGATAAACCTTTTGTTTCCTGCTGGCTCTTTGGATCCTGGTTTGACACTTTTTGCTATATTTGTTCCCTTGCCTTTTCTGCTTGTGGTTACAGTTCTATGTAGCTGAGGATTTATCAATTTGGAGGAGTGATTTTATACCAGTAGTGAAGAATTTGTATTGTAAAAGGGTCATCAAGGGCTCTGTGTTTTATTTTAGAAGGCTTGGTTGGGTACTATGGACAGGCAGCATTATCAAGAGATCTTCAAGTTTTGAAGATTAAAATAGAAACATTTTTCAGAGAAAAGCCTTGGTAGGTAGAAAAAAGTGAGTGCAACCCCACAAGTTAACACCCATTTATGCCATGGGAATCTGTGGTTTAGATCCCCCAAATCTTACATAGCCTTTGTGATTAAAATTCATAGGAGATCTTGATTAAAAAAACAAAACAAAAACAAAACCCAACCAAACAAAACCCAACCAAATAACAAAACAAAAACTCTCAACAACTCCCCAGAAAATAAGAACAAACTAAGCCCACAACAAAGCCAAAGAAATCTCAATAGAGATTCCATACCTCTCCAGCACATCCACTTCATCTAGAGACAATTTTTAAATGCTCATAAACAATGGGTAGACAAGTGAGCAAAAAAAAAAAGTGTCCTAGTATTAAGAGAAGCTGCACTGCTGTCATGTTGGAAGAGCTGTGTGATGATATCAGCTAGTTGTCGACCTGAGAACTTCACAGATTATAGCATTTAAACACAGGCTGCTGCTTTAGCCAAGACAAGGAACCTTCCCTGAAGTTTTCCTGGTAAAAATATAAAGACTTCTGGTACTAAGCAGGTCAGGATTTGATTCATTTCATCTGCACATTTTCTGCAACAAACAGCAGGTGGGATTTAAGGCTGGGTGGTTTTTTTTAGCATAACTGCCTTCATGTGTATACCTCTGCTCTCTGATGTCTGTGGATAAAAAGCCCCTGCTTAAAACACACTACTGCACAATTGCCTTAGGCTTTTAACCTGCTATTTGTAGCCCGACTGTGAAAAACTCTGTATGTTCTTGTCTGTCTGGACTCACACACTCTCTCATGCACATGTACACACAGGCACACATGTGCACACAGGCTTCTTTGTATTACAGCTTATCTATCTTGAGTTTTGTATGCAGGCTGAAAACAAATCTCCAAAACAAATCCTTTCTTTCTGGACCTGTAGATTTTCCCCTTCTGGTGGCTGTGATATCAACTGCTCTCCCATTCTTTTGAATTACTGTTTTTGAGGAGAGTAAGAATAAAAGCCAATTTCGCTGATCTCTGATAAACCTGTTTTTGCAAAACTTTGTTAGGCATTGAAACTAAGTTGAAGTAATATTTCATGAGGAACAAAAGTGCTGACCAGCAGTACCTTGCTGTGAGCTCTATGCCTAGAGTCTTACAAACATGTAATTAAATGGATCTGATGTAATGAACGCAGAGCTATTGTTAAAAAGTGGGCAGTTGCCAGCAGTGTGGGACCAGATGTGAGGTTTTACATGTAAATAAGTGCAGTGGTTTGGCCCTGGCTGGGGGCCAAATGCTCACCATCACTTCCCTTCTTAGATTGTCAGGGGAGAGGGGAAAATATAACAAAAGGCCAGTAATAAGATAGAAGTAATTTATATCCGAGTAATATATATCTGAAGTAATATATATCTGAAGTAATATATATCTGAGCTGACAACATATGGCATGGAATAGTCCTTTGGTCAGTGTGGGTCTGCTGGGCCAGTGGTGTACCCTCCCAAGATCTTGCTCACCCCTCTGTACTCGTGGGGCATGGAAATGTTAGAAAAGCACAGCCTGGGTGCTCACTCAGTAGTAGCCAAAACACTGGTGTGTTACCAACACTCAGCTACAGTACTGCAAAACACAGCACTAGAAAGATGCTTTCAGGAGAATTAACTCCAGCTCAACCAAACCCAATACAATCTTCTAACTTCCAAGATTAACACCAGCATCACCACCACAGTTTCCCTCTAATAGCAGATTCAATGCATAATGGAAGTGACAACTGCACCTGAAGGTGGTGTTTCTTAGCGTGTTGCATCCAGACAGGAGACTTCGGTTTGCTTTGTCCAAATAATACATTCTTGGTTTCCTCTTTGCAGCAAATACAATGTTTACAAGAACAATAGCCACATTAACCAGTCATAATTTGACTTAAATTCAGCAATAGCCCTGTAACCAACCAATAATGATTTTTTTCTCACAAAAAACCCCCAAAACAGACACAAAAAAAACCCCCAAAACAAAACAAAAACCACAACAAATCAAACAAAAAAAAAAAGATAAAGATAAATATTATAAAGATAAAGATAAATATTATTTCACTATCTGGCTTCTACCCACTGTAAATATTAAAGTAAAAATATTCAGTATTTTTGTCATGCTATCTTCCTCAGTCAAATCAACAAACAAAACATGTTCTTGCCAAGAAATTTTCTTTTTATGCAAACATACAAAATAGAATTCTATTTACCTAACACTGAGCAAGTGTTAAATTGTGAAAGCCTGTTTAAATGCAATTAATGCAGTTCCAAAATAGCATCAGTGCAACAGGACTGAAGCAGAGTTTAAAGTAAATACTGAGAGGCACCAGTGTTTATACAGCAATTTCTTCTGCTGCAACTCCATCCTAGCAGTAAATATGATTAGAAGACCTAGAATCATAGAATTGTTAGGCTTGGAAGGGACCTCAAGGATCATCTAGTTCCAACTCCCCCTGCCTTGGGCAGGGACACCTCACACTAGATGAGAATAGCAAACCAACAAGTTAAAAGATAGGGAATATCTGCATAGGTCATCAGGAAAAATATGTTATGTAATATGCATGAATACTTATGGATCTTTGTTACTACTGCTAGCAGGTGAGACAGGTAGGTGACCTTTTACCTGTTTCCAGTTTGATGGCTTGAAATGATTTATAAGTTTGAATCACATCCAGTCCATAGATGTAGTCCACAGCTCAGTGGCACAGTGAGAAACACTCTCTTCACAAGAACAGATTAAAGATGACACCTTTGTTTTACAATAAACCCTGTGGTACTTTGTGGGTTATATTTATTTGTATACTGAGGATGCCCTTAGACCACTTCAGCTCTGTTATGCAGACATAAGTCTACCTATGCTGACAGATTAACAGAAGCTTCCAGGCACTGCAGACTGCTGAGCGAGGTGTGACAGCTGGGATAAGCTGGTCCTGAATTTACTTTCTGAAATTTGTCTTTTTCGGCTGGCACTCATTTTCCCCACTGAGGCGCCAATGGATGTGCTTACCTCCTGGCTGGCCCATTCCACACCTGATCACCACTCTCAGCATGCACCCTGTGCAGAATATACTAGGATAGGAGAGGGGTCTCACTTACCAATTCTGAACGTCAGTAGCCAGGATGAACAAAACGAGATGATACAATCTCTTTGCACTGACAGTGGGGGACAGTGGCATGGCAAGATTAAGAAGCAGTTTTATTAAGATACATAGCTGAATTGCCCTCACTGAGAGCTCTAAATGTGTTTATAAAACTAGCCCAAGATAATTTCCCTGAAATATAAAACTTGTGACAGATGGAAGTATCAAACCCTAACCTCTAACCTGGATTTTATTATATTTTTTTTAAAAAAAGGTCGTCCTTTATCTCACAGTGACAGTTCTGAGCCATAGGCTCCCCATCTCACCTGAAACATCCCTAGGAAGCAAGAGGGGTTTCAATTTGGCCTGCATGATTTTGCAGCAGAGGAAAATTTGAAGCAGATTCAAGCAAATCCTGGTGTGTGGATGAAAGCGTGCCTCATTCTGAAGTATTCTTTAATATGTTTTTGTCATGTCATAGCTCATCAAGAATTTTGGCAAAACCCTCAGATTTTTCGGTCCTTTTCCCCATAATGTGGTGCAGAAATCTGCTTTGGCATTATCCACCTCAACAGCAGGAAATGTGAAAATACTTGAACAAATATGAACAGTTCATCATCTCCCTCAAGCCTTTATAAGTTTATCTGCAAAACTGGGATACTATAAATCTGCACTTAATTAGGAAAATTCTCCTAAAGTAAGCTGAACTGTTGCTGTGATCCTTGAGAAAGGAATAACCATTATCCTGTATGAACTTGGACACGCCATTTAGTGCCCTGTTTCTCCCCTCTCACATTCCTTGTGCTATTGCTTAGCAATTTCACTGAAGAGCTAAAACAATACCACTGGTATGAAACACATTGACACTGGCTAATTAACAGTTTACTAGCAGAAAATTCTTCTCTAGGTGGAAAGAGCTGCTTTATAGTCTTCCACAAAAAGGCATAAGGGGGAATTGAAAATTTTTGTCAATAGGGCTTCAGCAGATCAAACTCATAGAGTCACAGAAAACATCTGGTTGGAAGAGACCTCACAGGTCAACCAGTCCAACCTTCAACCCAGCACTGAAGGGTCAATACTAAACCGTGTCCCTAAGCACCAGGTCCATAGGCTACTTAGACATCTCCAGGGATGGTGACTCCACCACTGCACCTAAATACACTGTTAGAAATGTTTTCTGAATTTTTAGCTATGTTGTCCCTTGCCATTACCCTATTTCCAGGCAAATGGATGAATCATTTACTCCATAAAGAAGGTTGTAACCTTGGAGCTCTTCATAAACTCAGATCATTGTACTCTTGAGCCTTCTTTTTAGTATTTTTTTTTTTTGCATGTGAGAACAATTATATAAATGCCTGACATTAATGTGGTTTGTTAGGTAGATAATATTCAATGTTTAAAGATTAATAAAAGCATGCCAACTCAGTTGCCAGCATGCCCAGCTACAGATGGTGCATGCATAGAAGTTACCAGACCTGTGTCCCTAAGGAAATACCCGTGAACTGGATCATTTTTTGAGTAAGGCAGACATGTTTGCTTCCTGAGGTTTGAGAGCACAAGACTACACAGCCACACACAAGCTAAAGCTAGTCACATCAGATAATGGGAGCATGTCTGGAGAAGGAACACAGCCCCAGCCAGCACCCGTGGATGATATTGGAGTAGTCATCAATTCTGGCCCTAACAACCGGGGGGCCACCAGGCCCCCCGGCCTTTGTTGTCACCACCACCATCACCCTGTGTGCACCATGGGCACTCACCAGTGATGAGAGGAGGATCCCTCAGCCCAGATGGGCTCAGCTTAGGGCTTCTGCCTTTCCTGCAGGCGATTAAATAGGGGAGTGGGTGGGGAGGGCAAAGTGGCCACACCTGGGGTGGGAGGAGACTCCAGCAGAGCCCAGGTGCTCTGGGATTTGAGGGGAAAAAGGGAGGAAATGGGGCAGGTGAGGGACTTTTAGGGTGTCAGGTAATGATAGGACTAGGGGAAGTGGGAAAAAACCAGAAATGGGTAGATTCTTATTGGATATTAGGACGAAATTCTTCACCATGAGGGTGGTGAGACACTGGAACAGGTTGCCCAGGGAGGCGGTAGAAGCCCCATCCCTGGGAGTTTTTAAGGCGAGACTGGATGTGGCTCTGGGCAACCTGATCTAGTGTGAGGTGTCCCTGCCCATGGCAGGGTGGTTGGAACTGGATGATCCTTGAGGTCCCCTCCAACCCCAATGATTCTATGATTCTATTCTATTAAGCTGAGACATCATTTAGATTTTCAATGGGCAACTCGTTTTCAGAGCTCACCAAGGGGTGATGCTGCCACACAAAATGCTGTCACTAAAAGAATGTAATTTTAGCTTCCATTTTAGTTTTATTTAATGGATGGTTTTCAATGGTACTAAGTCTGTCCTTAATTTGCTGTCTGTAATGTGAGGCTTATAGACTTGTATAAGGACATTAAAAGCAAACATTTTAATTTTTTTACCCAGTAGCATTCTTCTTCCTTTCAGAGGCAATCAGAATTAAAAGCAAGACTACAAAACACACTGTTTTTGGATATCTGTAGCGACAAGATGTTTGTTTAGAATGCAGGTGTTCTTTAGTGAATGAACCATAAAAAGATCTACATGCAAACCTTAACAATAATGTTAGAGACAGTGGAAAGGACAGCCAAGGACATGAACTGAGATATGTCTGCTATACAGAAAAATGATGGACGTGATAGGTTGGACTCGATGATCTCAAAGGTCTTTTCCAACCTGGTCCTATTCTATTCTATTCTATTCTATTCTATTCTATTCTATTCTATTCTATTCTATTCTATTCTATTCTTTATCTCAAACCACAGTGGGGTTGTTTTGTGTGCTACTTTTCCCTCATTTCTGTGTTGGAGGGAAACAGTCAGGTTAACCTGTTACAGTGTCAGCCAAACTCACACTAGGGATAGCTGGACACAGCGTGAGCTGCAGCCTCACAAGTGAGATACCAGAGGAACAGTTATTCAGACAAGCACATGGTGAAGCCTGTTCCAGATGTATCAATAAAGGAAATAATGGAGCAGCACAATGAGGATCCTAAAGCAGTTGCACTGCAATAGATTTTTGCTGGGAGCTGTTGTAGCACGCTGAATATGGAGCAGATAAATATTTCTGAGGGAGCATAAAGGAAAATGTCAGTTTTGAGAAATTGTCACAGGAGTTTTGAAGTAGAGCAGCAATTATACATTGACTTAGGTTAACTTCATTTCTATTACTCTTTTCTCGCTTTATTTCAGCTCTGATTTAATTTCTACTTTATTTCCTCATGTAATTGTGCTTCAACTAGACAGCTATCTTTAAGCTTGCATAGAAATAATTTTGTTTTGGTGTGAAAGGAGTTTTTGGAGTTTGCCCTTGTGGTAGTAGGGCCAAATGGGCCCAACACAAACGCAGAACAAGTTCTGACATGTCCAAGCATGATCCCCCTCTTCCCCTCCCTCCTGTAGGGGTCTGGGGAATGCAGGAAAAAGACAAAGAACCCAGGTGTCAGAAAGTCTGGTAAATGAGGAATATGTCCTCCCTTTGTGATACAGGCACATGCACTGCCCATGCTTCACCTACACTAGGCTTATGTCTTTACTAAATATGGTCACAGCCTGGCTGCCAATTTGTCAAACTGATCATCGGGCAAATGATAAAAGCAAAGCCAAATTTTAAACAAGTGCCTTGCCTTGCCCAGCCTATGTTCTGGGAAAAGAAGCCACGAGCCTTGCCCTGTCTTGCAACTCAGAATCTTTGCTGTGCCTCAGTGTAACCAGAAAGATACAAGCCCCTTCGTGTAAGCTGCACTGAAACCAGTCTCTTTGCGTCGTAAAAGCCCAGAAGCAGACAGAAGTGTCTTGCCGGGCAGAAGGGACAAAGCCAAGACCCCGGGAACCGTCCCTTGCAGGGATAAGTCACTTACAACAGGTGCAACTGCTGACGGCCATCTGAGGCATTTGAACTATAATTCCTTAGAGATACTTGGCAGCAGATCTGAGAAGAAATATTTTAGTATTCAGGTATTCACATTCTCTGACAAAAGAGATATTTAATCTTTTGTTGGAAAGCAGGCTGTTATGACAGAAAATCCTCATTTTTTGCTAAAAACAATTCCGGAGGAAAATGTCAAATAAGCTGCAGGCCAGAGCTACACAAAATAAGAGAAAAGAAGGTGTTATGAACTATGATATGAAAGCCTTGGATTTTCACAACCTGACATAAAGTAAAATCATATAAAGTTCAGCATTTAAATCCATTCACAACTTAGGTAGCTTTGTTAGAGGGCAGAAATTCATTCATTGTAGGCTGCTAGAGTAAATATTGGTGGGTTTGGCCAAATGCCATTTTTGGAGCATTTGAGTTTTGGTCTAATTTTAAGTGCATATGTACCTAGAAACATTTTATTTTTGTACTTTTGCACTTGATATTGAGTATGAATAGTATTTAATTTTAAGCTTCAAAGACAGTTTCCCATGTCAATAGATAAACTCTCCTTAAAAGTGTGTATTTGAGGTCTTAGAATGTCAGTGCTTAGGGAAGTTAATGGGAAATACTGCATTCTCAGTACTTATGAACACAGGATTTGTTTAAATATTTGAATAGGAATTAAGGTTCATGTTTTTTAAAACCTGATACTTGGGTCATGAAAGATGGTTAGTACTTAGCTTGTAATTTCTCCATAACATATTTATCCAAATCATTAAACTTCCGTGGTTTCTCCAAAATAATTTTTGTTGATGCAAATGCTGTTTTGGAAACTGTTTACAGATAGTAATGCCAGCAAAATAATAGTCTCAACAGCAACAATAACATAGCCAACAAGAAAAAGCCTCCTGAGTCTGGAATTTTACCTGCAAAACTGATGTGACTGCTCAGATTTCCTTGTGGATCCTCTACTAAATCTATGAATAAAAAGCTTGTAAATTAATTGCTGTTTTAGTTAAATATGAATGTCTGTACATTCTAAATGAAGAATTGCATAGTTGGCTGTTTCAGTGCAGGATACAAGCTTGACTGGGTGGGTTCATTTCTCTCCTGGTGAGACCAGAGTGTGCATTGCTTTTCCTTAGTTTTGATGCTGTCTGTCAAAGTAAGACTACCTGGAAATGGCTATAATATAAATCTTACATTAAACTAAAATGCAAGATATTATTAAAACATTGGCCTCTCTAATTGCATTTAAGAAAGAATTACATTTTCTCTTGCTTTGCCCCTTTCTGAACATCTGCAGAAATTTTGCCAGGGGTGTGTTGGTAGCAGTTTTCTAATAAAATACCAGATCATATCCCAGCCATAAAATTTAAATTCAACTTTTTGATGTAGCGTGAGTTTTTGTCCTCTGTTGCAACCAATAACCTTTTTGTCTTAATCAATTACGTGTTATTAAAGGGAGAGTAGAAGAAGAATATTATTTAGATTAATTCTCAGCATCTGCTTCCCAAAAGGTGCTTTTCCTTGGGGTAGCTCCTTGCAAGCCAATTAGTTGCTTTCTTGCCTAACTGTGAGGAGAGGAGCACCAATTGCAGGCTGAGATCTCCACATCCTGGAGATGCAGGGCAGGAGGCTGGGCTTACGCGTTATGGGAGCTGCTCTTGAGTCCCAGCCAACTGCTCCTCATTTCCACCCACCAGCCTCTAGCAAAAGCATTACGTTGTTCTCCTGGCTGTTCTGGCTGAGCACCCCCAGATGTTTCTGTTGCTGCAGCTCTGCAACAGGTGTAGAGGCAATGTTAAAAACTGGTACCGCTCTCAATGCACAGAAGACTTGTAAACAGGGTCCCTTGGCTTCACACCTTTCAAGAAAGTCACATAATAATTCTCCTTCACTTTTTCATGTAAGAACCCATGTAGGATGCTGCTACTTGGTGTCAGTGTGACTGTTTTTCCTGGCACATCTGTGAACAGCTGGCAGGGCCAGGCTTCAGTAAGACGTTGCAAATCATAAGCAATTCCCTCTTTACTGCAGGCCTCGTGTTTTGAAAGAAATGGCTCTCTAGCACAATGAAAGAAAGGAAGAGAAAAGTGTATGAGGCCCAACCATTAGTCCCTTTCCATTTTTCTCTTGTTTTCAATCATGTCAACAAAGCAATTCACCTTTTTTTATTCAGGTTACTTTTCTGAGAGATGTTTGAGTAGATGGAGGGAAAAGATCCATTACCCTGTTTATAATGCATGTCTTATGCTTGAAAAATTGATCAACTCCACCAGCTATTATGGAAGTCAAAAGACACAGACCTAATACTGGGCAAAGACACAAATGGAGAATGGCTAGCCTTTCATTCTGAAGATAATGAGAGGAGGGAATTTGTCCACAGAGGGGAAATGCAGATAGGGAAGAAAGGCAATTCTTTTCAAAGAGAAAATGCTTCCACCCAGAAATTATTTGAAGTCCACATTACTTTTTCCCATATATTGATTTATTTCCCCAGTAGTTTGCAAGTATCTGAGATTACTCACCTTGCACTGGACAACAAAATTTGTTTATGGTAGGAAATTAAATGAGAACAAAATGGAAGCATTGTCTTTTTTGATCTTTTGCATTCAAAAAAAAAAAGAGAGTTTGCGTTCTCTAAGCAACATGAAGAATTTCTACAGCTTCGGTGAACCCTGGCACACCTGATGGGAATCTGTCAATATGTTGCTCTTGATAAATTGCAGCATTTATAAAGCAATGTGGCAGAATGTATTGTGTGAATTTCTGCCTTTCAAAGGCAGCGAGACAAGACATTTTGTCTGACCGTGAAGATTTATTCCTTCTTCTACTCCCCTGGACAGAAAGAAATTTTTGACAGCTATCTAGGGGTGCATTGGTAGGGGTGGGCTGTGGAAGAAGAAACTGGAGTAAAGGAAAGGAAAAGACTGACTACAAATACTTTAGTTAAGAAAAACATCCAGGCTTTTTGACTGAATAAACCCGGTTTGTGGAAGTTAGGAAGAGTTTGAATAGGAAAACTGCAAGCTGCTGTAAGACTAAAAGAAGTCCAAAGGGCTTTTTACCTAATTAAAGCAGATTTCAACATCTGCGGGAGGACAAATGATAAAGAAATCAATGAACAGCACAGAGGGTGAAGCAGTTTTGACCAGCATGACATTGACAGTATACCTTGATGAAAGTAAAAATGTGCTTTCTTTTCCTTTGGCAAAACTAGGCACCACATCTCTGTATAAACACTTTAATATTTCATCTGTCTCAGAGTTCACTTGCCCTTCATGTGAAGACCTGCAAATGAGCAATTGTAGGAAGATTTTCTTTATCAGCCATATTTGTAGGTGGGTGGTAGTGATTGGCCTGGAAACTACATGCTCCTTGTTTCTCAGTATTTCAGTCTGGGTGAAAACAAATGTGTTTTCTTTCCTTCCTGCTGGTCTACACCTATCCTTTTCACAGCCACACTACACAACAGAAGGAACAAAATCTTTAAATTACAGTCTGGTATAGTAACAATCATAAAATCAAAATTGGTATGCTCTATAAAGGAGGGGAAAAAACCCAAACCAAAGCAAATCAAAACCCTAACAGTTTAAAACAAAATCCCTGTATTTCTGTAAAGAAAAACTCAATCTAAACCAAAGAGAAGAACAAGTAATATCAATTTTACTCATGCTAACACCTTTTTCCTGTGTCTAACAGAGCAAAATATTATATATCCAGAAATCCACAAAAATTTGGAAAGTGACATATATATTCATATATATTCAGAGCTTTAAACTAGATTTGAAGGGGGAAGGGGCTGAAAGCAGTCCTCCCAGGCAGGAGTCTGGGGGTGATAAGATAGAGCCAGGGGTAAAATCAGCAGCCCAGCTGAAGTGCATGTACACTAATGCACGAAGTATGGGCAACAAACGAGAGGAGCTGGAAGCCTTGTTACAGCAGGAAAGTTATGATGTAGTTGCCATCACAGAGACGTGGTGGGATGACTCACATAACTGGAGCATTGCAATTGAGGGCTACAGGCTCTTCAGGAGAGACAGGCAAGGAAGAAGGGGTGGAGGGTTGGCCCTGTACATCAGGGAGGCATTATATGCCATTGAGATAGAGATCAGGGATGATTGGGTTGAGTGCTTGTGGGTGAAAATTAGAAGGAAGACCAACAAGGCTGACATCCTGTTTGGAGTCTGTTATAGACCACCCAACCAGGATGAAGTAGTTGATGAATCATTCTATAGGCAGCTAAAGGCTGTCTCAAGACCTCCAGACCTTGTTCTCATGGGTGACTTCAACCTGCCTGATATCTGCTGGGAACTCAACACAGCAGAGAGGAGGCAGTCTAGGAGGTTCTTGGAATGTATGGAGGATAGCTTCTTATTCCAGGTGCTGCATGAGCCTACTAGGGGTAAGGCTATGCTTGACCTCCTCTTCAACATTACACAGCACTGGTTAGGCCACACCTTGAGTCCTGTGTCCAGTTCTGGGCCCCTCAGTTTAGGAAAGATGTTGACATGCTGGAATGTGTCCAGAGAAGGGCAACAAAGTTGATGAGGGGTTTGGAACACAAGCCCTATGAAGAGAGGCTGAGGGAGCTGGGGTTGATTAGCCTAGGGAAGAGAAGGCTCAGAGGAGACCTTCTTGTTGTCTACAATTACCTGAAGGGAGGTTGTAGACAGGTGGATGTTGGTCTCTTCTCTCAGGCAGCCAGCACCAGAACAAGAGGACACAGTCCCAAGCTGCACAAGGGGAGGTTCAGACTGGATGTTAGGAAGAAATTCTTCACAGAGAGAGTGATTGCCCATTGGAATGGGCTGCCCGGGGAGGTGGTGGAGACACCATCACTGGAGGTGTTTAGGAGGAGACTTCATAGGGTGTTTGGTTGCATGGTTTAGTTAATTAGGTGGTGTTGGATGATGGGTTGGACGCGATGATCTTGAAGGTCTCTTCCAACCTGGTTTATTCTAGTCTAGTCTAGTCTAGTCTATATTTTTTTTTCTATTTGTCAGGCTTATCTGGATAAAGTTAGAAAATATAAAAGCAATGATAAGCTAATAAAGGCTTAAAGTTGACATTTCATGATGTAACGTGTTTTAGGAAGGTGATCATTACACGTTACTATTTCTTTTGACTTTCTCTCATGCTTCTCTCTCCCCACACTTGCTGCCACCTCCAACAATCTATTTTTGTGCTGCCTGGACCCTGTCCCAAATTCCCTGTTCATATTTCTGGCTCTTTTTCCATAATTCCTCCTCCCACTTACTGAGAAGTTGTCCATTCTTTTCAACCATTCATCTCAAGCTGGATTATTACTCAAATGAAAGCCTTTCAAATAGATTTAATTAACTGGGGCATCATAAAATTTCCTCCTTGAAGCTGATGCCAGGAGGCATGGGTAGGCAGTACTGGGAGGATGAGACATACGGCCATGTAGCAGGAAGAAACAGTAAAACAGTATAAAGATTATTGTTAATTTTGTCTTCCAGCTCTGTATGATGGCACACCAATTCAGAGACCTATGTGAGGGAAACGTGTGCTGAGAGAACATACAGGCTTGACAGGATGCTTGGTTCCATGGTTTAGTTGATTAGGTGGTGTTGGATGATAGGTTGGACATGATGATCTTGAAGGTCTCTTCCAACCTGGTTTATTCTATTCTATTCTATTCTATTCTATTCTATTTATACGATTTTCTTTTACTAGGGTCATCCTAGACAAAACAGCACCTGTGAATGAGATCTGTAGACCACCTTACTGGAATTTCAGTGAAATGTCTGTAATTAAATTACATCATCATGTTCTTTGTTCATGATATATGTATTCCCAGAAAGATTATTTAAGAGTTATTTTAGGAATTACTTCAAGGGGTAATAAAGCTTGTTGTCCCTGCTTAGATATTTAGTTAGTAGAGGTGCAACAGAGCATAGACCAAGTTATTAGTAGAGCAATTACACTGTGTTCAAAAAAACCCCCCACCAAACATATAAATGTTAAATACAATTATTCCTTTGGTGGGTTTTTTTTTGTTGTTGTTGAGTTGTTTGGGGGTTGCTTGTTTGTTTGTTCACCACATACTGAAACAATACCAATCAACATGTCAGTGAGTATTTTTTCTTTAAAGAAATTCTGATGATTCTAGGTGCATACTATTCTCACTATAAAATTTTACTATTCTTTTTATAATGAACATTTAGTTCATTTGTATGTTTTGGAGTCAGAAGCAAACAATTGCACATGCTGGAACACTGACTTCATTTTTCTAGTGCAGATTCACTTTTCTTTGCAACAGAGTCACTAGAATTCCTGCATGCTTCCAGGCAATCTGGACAAATATCATCAAAGCTTACTGGTTTTCTGATGTTCATCAGTTTGCCAACCTATTCTACCAATGTGCCAGGATATTAAACTTCTCTCATTTGTGGGCTCATTAAAAACTTTTCACAACAATTTGGTGAAATGTTCAGGTTTATTTGTGACATGATATATTTGAGACTACTAGCAACAGCATTTGGCTGGGAAGGAAGTTTAGTTATCATTTGCAGAGTCCTTATAAGAAAGGTGAAAAACTCCAGTGGTCTGCAGAAAACCATGGGCAATGGGCTATAGGCAGGGCCAGAGCAAAAGTTACAGTTAATTTGCGGCGAGGTTCTCTCAGCTACACTGCTGTAGCCGGATGACAGCAGTTGGCCACATGCACAGAAGTAATGGGAAATTACTTGCTCAATCAATCTGAAGTATTTGAAGACTGCATTTAACTATTTGCCACTCCTTTCACAGCTCTCCAAGCCAGGAAGCTAAATGTAAGTGCAGGGCTGATCTTGACGATGCGTTTTGCTCTGCTCTGCCAAGGAAATTTGCAGATGACTTCTGTGCCTGCCCCCATCCCAGTGAGGTGAAAACAGCACACTGATACCATCCCTTATGGAGGAGTCAAGCATGGCAGAAAAGGAGAGCGAGAACTAGGAAGCAGCTGCCTTGGCACGTAGGAAAGCCCTTCCCAGAACTTGGTCACCTGTTCTCTCCCAGTTCTGCCAAAGTCATCACATTCTTGAAGTCTCTGCAGTGCTTTGCTGCTGTGGAAAATCTATCCTTGGGTGTTTGAACCATCAAAGTGATTTAAACTAAATGTGTTTTCCCTATCAGCATTCCTTTATTGTCAGCCTCAGAAATATCATGCAGTAGCATTCAGGGTTTTTTTTTAGTATTAAGGAATAACATAGTTTAAAATTTTCCTCTGATGACAAAATAGTACAAAACAAGCAGCTAGATAAAATGGAGTAATTATTATGTGGCTATCTGCAAGTGTATAGATGTTAGAATTTTCCTGAAGTCAGCATTATAAATCCAGGGAAATATGAATTTAGGTTTTACTGAAATGAAATCAGCTTAGGTTAAGATGGATAGCTTACATGGCATCTTTATTTGGGCTAATAGTACTATCACAAGTAGGGATAAAGAAGAATGAAAATGCCAGTCTTGAGACTTTTAAAGTCTAATTTAAGACCATGAGCAATGTCTTAATCACAGTTATACATGGATCATAATCCATAAAATTATTATGGGGTGAGTGCATCACTGCTCAAAACTGCAGTCAAAGAGTGATTATTGGATTCTGTTAAACTAGAGGACATATCAAGGAGGGGCAGATGAGACTCCCTTCTGGACTTGGTAATATGCAATACCAGCTGTTATGAAATAAAGAGTGAGTGAGGTGGGGAATTAATAAGAATACAAATTATTTATTAATCTATATCCCACCCTCATATAACTATGTACAAAGTTATGAAAATTTACAGATTTGGTGTTCGGTTGGAAGTATCTTCACAATACATCAAAACAGTAACAAAGCAGTCTAAGAAACAGGATTTGGGAAATGATGACTCCACAAGCAGTGAATATCCCCACTAATAAGAGAGGGCTTCCCCCAGAGACTCTAGGAAATATTCCAGTTTTACTCACAAGGAGACACTGGTAGCTGTGAGAATTCCTCTTAAGGTCTCCTATCCTTGGAAAATCCTTCCAGAACTGCAGTTTATAATCCACGTGAATGATGAAAAAATCCAGAGTGAGCGAGAGCGAGGGAGCACTTTGCTGCGAGGGGACCTCTTTGCAGCAAGGGAAGAGCACATGCTTTTTGACTCATTCCTTTTTAATATCTCCACATCAACAAGGAAGCGGGAAGCTCAGCCTATAGCATCACAAGCTTGTCCCCCAGCGTGGAGTCCTAGCACGTGGTTTAGGAAAGGGTCCATGTGTCCCCCAACTAGGAGGGTAAAGTGCCTTCTCCTGCCCCTTTCCCACACTTTTCTCTTTCCCCCATCCTGACTCTGCAAGGGGGAGGAGGAAAGAATGGGGTTGGGTGCAATACCACACCACTAACATTTAGGGTGATGGACAATAATTTTCTTCCCAAATCCACAGATGAGACCAAAGGTGAAAGGAATCTCCAACACCATTAAAAAGGGGTCCAATTAGAAGTCATCTGATAATTTGGAGAAATACCTCCAAAACAGAGATGATATTTGATGAAGCTGAAAACAAACCACGATATTTAAGAAGAATGACAGAACTAAAGCATCAGGAAAAACTGATGAGCCTGCAGGCAATGTGTTTGCTGTGAACTAGAAACAAAATATGAGCTGAATAACAAAACACATATGCAAAACTTGGAAAGTTATTTGATATTCTCAGTCTTAGTGATTTCTCAGGTGGTATAATGACATCCTCTAGTAAGAGAAAAGCCAGACAAACTCACAATGAATATGAAGTTTTAAAAAAGGCAAAGAATAAAATCTTATATATATATATATATATATATATATATATATAAAGGTTAATAAACTACCTAGCTTTTAAATTATTTAGAACGTTAAGAAAAAAATCCCATGACCTATATGGAAAAATGAATGAATTTTAAGAAGCATTAAAACAAGGGGGGAAAATACGACTGGACAATATTGAAATATATAAAATACTCATACAGACTCTACGGCCATACAGAGTAAGATGTGAGGTAGTACGGCTTAACCAACCCTGGGAAAAATTAAAGATTGGCTAGCAAAATAAAGGTTTTTTTACTATCTCAATTACTAGCAAGTGTCACAACCCCATCAATGACCCCTTACAAACCCTGGTCAGCAGGGATGGGGGGTGTGGAGTAAATGAAGGCTAAAAGAAGGCAAAATTAAGGCAAACGGCTGATGAACTGGATTTAATAGATTGGACCAGAGCAGAGGGAAAATGGGAAAGAAAAGCAATGGGAAAAATATTTATCAAAGAGGAGGGATATCATCACTTCCCTGGCTTTAAAATGGTGATATTGTCACAGGAGCAGTTCCAAGTTTCTTGGCAGTAGAGGGGAAGCAGAGCTGTGCCGTGTTATCTTCTCCAGACCACCGGCAGTGAGAAAAAGGTCATGCCACGTGGCTGTTCTCGGGGATGCAGGCAGCGGTGGGAGCAGATTGGTGTGGGACCAGTGCTACAAGCTGCCTGCCACAAAGCCCTCCAGGCATGCAGGCAGCGTCGGGAACAGACTAGCATGGACTGGGGCTGTGCAGAGTAGGCAATGCGGCATGGTGGTGAGAGCAGAACAGCAGGAACAGAGCGGTGACGGCTTCCTCTGGCCCCCTGCTCCCTCCTGCTTCTTCACAGGTTCCCCATTTTCCCCTCACCAACCACGCGGCAGGCGTGGGCAGAGGGCACCAGAGCTGTGCAGAGTGACATGTGCACACCCGCCCTTCAGTGGCGCTGTTTGAGACAACCAAAACTCAGGGTTTCACAGCAAGAAACCTTGAGAGATCTGTCCATGAGGGGCATAAAAGGAATGTGGAGTGAGCTGTAAAATATTCTTGAAGGTGTCTCAGAGTAGAAGAATGGACTAGATGTTATCTTGATATCCCAGATTTCTATAACTAATCATATAGCATCTCCCAATGGTGATATCTAGGCATTTCTTTGACATGTGTCTCTTCACATAGAAGAGTCATTTTCCACATAGCTATGTGGAAAAGGTGAATGTCTGGCAAAATAAATGAAACAAACAAACAAATAAAAACAACAACCAAAAAGAGAAAAAGGTAAATTCAGTACTTTTTGTCCAAGTGATTTCAGAAAGATTTCAGCTCAGGAGTCTCTGAGTGCACCTCAGAGGAATTTGAGGGTGTGGTGGGTTGAAATTACCCCCAACTAATTTGGAGAATTACCCCCAAAATAAAATTGCCAGACCAGCTCACTTGGAAGGAAATGAAGCTATATATACAAGCAAACTACAATCTAGAAACATGAAATGCAATGAATATGTACAAAATATACAATACTTACCTATGTTTACAATTTATAAAGAACACAAAAACCTCCCTGGACAAAACCAGGAGGTTACCAACAGCTTCCCCCTCCCTGCTCCCTTTTCCCCTGTACAAGGGAAAAGAGAAAAGAGAAGAGAAAAGCAGAGAGTAGCTTGTTAGTACTTAGCCACAAGAACGCAGCCAGTCAGCAACAGCCATCAGCTAGTATCAGCTAGACTGAAGAAGCCAAGGAAGAGAGAAAAAAAATAGTTTATACAACTTACTTTATGTTAGTTATTAGACCTTATCATTATCTTTCTTTTGCATCCAATGGTAATTCTACCCCTTTCTACTCAGGATCTGTGGAAAAATTCTTAGGCATCAGCCTAAAACTGCCACAGAGGGCTTGCACATCTATATCACATTTGCAGACAATACCATACCATCAAGCTGTTGGCAAGTTGGCTCCCTTTCTGGTACCTACAATTCTTGTTGGTATGTGGTGATTGGGCCTGGAAGTTAATTTTCTTCTTGATGCTATATCTGAGTTTATGGTAGAGGAGATGTATGGAGGGAGAAACCAAATGAAAGGTTGAATGTAGGTCCCAGCTTCTTTCCCTAGCGTATGCTAACACTTGCAGCAATGCTTTGGCAGAGATTTCAATTCAAATGTGGCCATCAGGGAAGCTTGTGTTTGTACATGGCTAAAAGCTGTTACTTTGATTACTGGACTGATTAATCCTCAGTATACTTCCACAAAGCTCTGTGGCCCAACTATGTCTCAAGGACACTGGCTCTTAAATATTTGCATGTAAGATGTCAAAACCAACATTTTTTTTCCCAGAGATCAGTTATCAATACAGCTGTTTACAGAGCACTGGTGGTTCATGTGTGTGGCAATCAGTACTACAGGTAATTTCTCACAGTTATGAACGTTTGAATGACTTGAGCATAGCCAAATTAAAAAGTACTTTGTGAGCAATTTGATGATAAAAGAAAATCCATTATGGAAAAAGTTTACCCCTGTACTAGTGTATATCACCAGCTGTTTCCTTTCATTTATATTCAAAGGGCATGCAACTGCTGCTTAGATTACTCAGGGTATTGGCTAAATAGATGGAGTGGGACATGTTATTTGCATATTGATTTGTTTTGTATGGAAATTATTTTGATGAGTTCTTACCTTACTAGACTGTGTGTTGTTATAGTGTGTATATGAATGCATTGCTCTCAGGCTAGGGAGCAGTTTGGAAAAATGGAAATGCAAACACAAGCAAACAAATACTATTTAGCTAATATGCATTACACAATTAATAAACATTCATTAATATAGAGAATGGAAGTGGGAAAAGCAGAAAATTTAAGAACTTGTAGGTATCAGGTGTGAGCAGGTAGGCTAGGTGTGAAGTCATTGGTTACCTCCAGCTCATGACAGAGGTACTAACCGACGTGTTTTTGGTATGCTAGTAAAGGGCTTTGAAGGCTGGGTGTTTGATTCTCATGTGACATGCTTCTGCATTCTTGTTCATGACGAATTTAAACTTTCATGTAAAGAACTGAACATGACGTAGAGTCTTACATAGGTGACTCCAGGAATTTGTGAAGTATTGATTGCAATGAAGAGAATCAGATCTTATTTATAAACTGTTCTCATGATTTCTCATAAGTGAATAAACAACTATTCAGCAGCAGTTTAGCCTTGCAAGTAAATAACCCGATGTATAAATCTCACTCTTGGTATTCCAGAGGTAAATGTATTACTGGCTGCAGTGTGCTCTATTTAGCTATGTATGTCTTTCCACATAAAAACAATGGATGCTAGTATCACTGAACATTGCCATCCTCATCAGTAAGGATTTAAAGACCACATCTATGACTATTTGTGTCCTTAGATACTGTTGTCAGGGGAACCATCTAATAGTGTCCTGTCTAAGGCACAACCACTTTGGTTAATTAGCTATTAGACTTTTCAATGAAGTTTCAGTACAGCTTGTCATACTTTCAAGAAGTCTGATACAATTTCCCCAGAAAAAACCATTTTCTTGTTTCTAGTAAGAGCCTAATTTGTTACCTTACAATGCCTCTGTCAGAGACCAAAGTGTGCTGACCAATTGCATCTAACTGCGTTACAGAGGTTCATCCCAGAAAAACATCAGAAGATGGAAACCCAAATCAAACACCGTAAAAAAAGATAATTTATTTCCTGCGTGCTTGTTATGGTTTGATGCAGGATGCCTTTAAGAACCACAGAGTTGAAGACCTCCAGGAGGACCAAAAATGTCCATGGAAGGACCAGAAAGTGTAAATTGTTATCCTATCCCATAATTCTGGTATCTCTTTATAAACTGGTTGTCAAGCCAGCTCCTCTCTCTTTTCTCCCTTCTCTCTTCTCCCTTCTCTCTTCTCCAGGGAGCATGTGAGCTTTTATCTCTAGTATCTGGGGGAGGATTTGGGGGCTGTCTGTGGCTTTGAGCAGTTTGGCTAATTTTTTCTATGCGATCCTGGCCTGGTTGGGCCTAATGTAAGAGGCATGGGGTGGGGGAGAAAAGAGCACTTAGGCCTGGGTATTAAGGGAGGTTTTCCTCCGTATGTAGTACATATTATGGATTTGTGTGTTTTATATGCTTTGCACAGTAATAATGAATAGCACTTCCATTTAGACTTTCCATTTTATCCAATCCTGTGTGGAGTATTTTCTTTAACTCCTTTGAGAAGGGTTGAAAAGCTCTGTCTCGCTCCTTAAACCCAAGGCAGTGCTCTAGACTTATTTTGTTGTTAACGTGAAGCCTTGGCCTTCCTTATCAGCACCTTCTGCATTTTTATTTTCTTTTTCAAAACATTTTAGCTAATTGTGTCACTGCTGAACAGTTCAGAAATATTTTTTTTCTCTAACATAGAGTGTACCTCTGCTATAAAGATAGGTTGAGGGATCTGGGGTTGTTCAGCCGCAAAAAGAGGAGGGTCTGGGGAGACCTAATATCAACTTTCCAGTACCTGAATGGGGCTTACAAGGAGGATGGAGGGAGACTGTTTACAAAGGCCTCCAGTGATAGGGAAAAAGGCTCTTTACCATGAGGGTAGTGGAACAGGTTGCCTAGGGAAGTAGGTGAGGCCCCATGCCTGGAGATATTCAAAGTGAGGCTCGACTGGGCTCTGGGCAACCTCATCTAGTTGAGGATGCCCCTGCTTACTGTAGAGGGGGTTGGACGAGATTACCTTTGGAGGTGCCTTCCAACCCAGACCATTCTATGATTCTGTGATTCTATGATTTCTGCCCGTTCTTCATCAGATGAGTTCTACAGATATATGGTATAGTGATTGATGCAACCATCATCTGCTTTTGAGACAGTGGTTAAGAATTTATAAAATATCACCCCAGAATAAAGAGGAGGAAATTACAGTGGCCCAAAGAACAGAAATGGCTAATGCAAAGAAATAGACTTTGTTCTCTTTACTTCAAAGGGGCATATCAGAACACATATTTGGTTTCAAATTAAAGTGGCCTGTAATGGCAAGCCACCTGAGATGGTAGCCTGAAGCTATCTGAAAAAGTCTAAAATTGAATTACCATCTTCAAGTTTCCTGTGATGTCTTTTCAAGGACATCCTGCATGATCAAAAACTGCTGAAATGAAACATTTCCAAAAGCTCTTAATGAATCAATAAGTGAAATATCCAACTCCTCAGTGTTTCTAAATAACTGCACAATGATAGTGATCAATAATATAGATCACAGGGAAATCTTCCTTTTAAAACTTATGCTTGAATGAGCAAAACAAATTAGAACTAATAGGTCCTCTGAAGTTCTGTACATTATCTAGGAAACCCAGCACGATTTACCACTTCTTAGCTGCATGTAATCTCAATGTGACGACCTTAAACACTTAGAAAATAGTTTTACCAGGGTCACCCCAAATTTCACCTACCACAGCCACACTAATACACTGAAGCCTGCACTGGAGGCAAACTGCTATTGATTTCCTCAAAAGCATCTTCATTTTTAAATACAAAAATCAAACCAAATTAACCAGGACACTTTTTATGGGCTATCATCATCTAATGGGTATGAGTGTGTGTCTGTTTTTTCCTCAGGTAATTTTTGTTTTCTGGCTCTTAATGGCAAATTTAATTAATTTTTGTGTCTGATTCAGAACAGTCCATTCTTACCAGTATGAATATTTAGCAACGTACTTACATCTCTCCTCTAGGTCACATACATATAAAAACATGAAGACATTATATATACTTGAGTAATAGTTCTCTGTCTTTTGTTTAAAAAAAAACCAAACACAGTTGCAAAGCTATATATTCTAGGTCTGAGGGCTCAAAATAGGGATAATGCATTTAATTTTTTTTCTGATTTAAGAATTACGCAGTTTTGTTTTCCTGTACACTGTAACTGAAAAGGAGTGTCATGTCCAAATAAAAGATTATACTTCACAAAAAGGATAGGTGGGAGGCACAGAAGCATGTGGTGGATGATGAGAAGATGCAATATGAAGATAAGCAGGGAGCTGAGATTGCTTAGTCTGGAGAAGGCTGAGGGAAGACCTTATTGCTCTCTCTGTAGCTACCTGAAGGGAGGTTGTAGTGATGTGGCTGTTGGTCTCCTCTCAAGTAACTAGCAATAAGTTTTGGTAGTGTTGGGTTGATGGTTGGACTTGTGGATTTTAAATCTCTTTTCCACCCCTGATCATTCTATCCTAGGAATGCCATGAGCTACCACATACTCATGACAATCACAGAAGAGCTATGGACCTGTGACACTCCTTGGAAGCCACCAGGGCATGCAGTTCACAGTGTAGAATTTTTGTCCTCATCTTCCTTTTTCCCCACTCCTGTGTCCAATGAACTCTTGTAGTATTTGAGTTACTTTTTTTTAGTGTTGAATCTGTAGGATCTACTTTCTTTGAACCTTATAAGAGAAAGAAAAATGCAGTTAACGCATTCTACTCTGTACTTCCTTGTGATAATGATAATTAACTACTATCTCAATACATTTCAGTCACTAAAAGCCAGTAGCTGCAAAGATGTACTTTTGCCTTTCTTGCTAGAAATTGATGGTTTGTTTTTGTTTGCCTTTTTAAAAATTATTATTATCACACTTTTGTTATTGCTAAGTAATACATCTCTACTGATCTGTACATATGGTTGTATGTGCATATTTTAACTTCTTATAAATACCAGAACGGCAGGTCATTAAGTTTGTACAGTCTGATGAGAGTCACAGATCAAGCCTCTACTTGCCTCCCCTCAGGAGTTATACAATAAGAGAAGCAGCAGAAAGTGCAAGGCCATTAATCATAGGAATCATATTTGCAATGTCTTCATTCTTACATCTGTACCCCGCAGTCAACCAAAATAATCTGGCTGAATTAAGTAGTGATATCAATACATCTGCCTTCTCTGTTTTGGCATGGATTCAGTAGGCTCCATTTCATCGTGTAGATTTCTGTTGGGAGTTACTATGGAAAAACAAAGATAAAGAGCTATTGAAATTAAAGCCACAGCAAGAGCCAAAAATATTTTTGGTTTCCCCTTCTTGCCAGGATGAATTTCATCCTCCTAATAGAAGGCCACCATGCTAAAACACCCGTGGGTTTTTTGTATTTTATTCCATATTTGCCCACTCTGATATCACTAAGAACATAGAAATAATCCTTGGTAAAACTAGACTCTTTAAAACCAGTTACTAATATACTCAGGATCTTGGCTAAACACAAGGATAAGGAATCTTTTAATTTCCTACTCTGCTTAGTTTCTCATTCTGAGCTTAAAAATGCCAGCAAGCTCTTCCAACCAGAAAATGAAGTTTTCATAGTGTGTATGATTGACACAATGTCAAATTGGCTGATAATCTTACAGATCGGAGCTTTCAGAAGGAGCAGTGCCACAGAGGACACCAGGTATGAAGATACAGGAACTATCAGGCAGTCGGAGGAAACTCAAACTTGATCTAAGAGAGCAACAGTGTTTAGTTTTTAGAATCTGTCTAGTAAAATGAAATATATTTTACCATGTGTCTTGATTTGAGTCAGAAAGCAACTAACTCTGTTTAGTGATTTTACTTTTCAGAAAAAGCTCTTCTAAATAACTGCACTTTCTGAACTTAACAGCATGTTTTTGCAGACAGCATCTGCTTCTATAGAGATAATTCTCAATGCTCCTAGGTAGTACCAAAGATTAGTATGCAGATCAATGTCACTGATAAATGTTGTGTTAGTACTACATTGAGGGGTGCAGAAAAGGCCACATTTGTGGGGAGAAGTGGACAGGACAGGTGACCCTAAAGTGACCACCAAGGCATTCCATTCCATATATGTCATATTCAGTATAAAGCTGAGAGACAATGATAAAGTCTCATCTTTAATGGTTGCTGACCAAGGAGGACTCTGTTCTGCTTTCAATCCTAATCCATGTGTTCCTGAATCCAGTTCCAGAATTCAGCTACTGTATCCCGTTCCTGTCTGCCACAAGTCTAGTCTGGGACTTCTACCTAGTGCCTGACTACATGATCAGTGGTGACAGTGATGTAAATGCCATCAGGAGGGTTGGATTTGATGTTGGTTTTCTTTGTTTGACATATATTTAATGTTATTATTTTAGTTGCAGCAGTTTTAGGGTTGTTGTTTTTTCCCCCCCCCAATCCATAAGTCTCTCTTCCTACCTTCTTTCTGTTCCCCTTTGGGAAGCAAGAGCGATCAATAGAGGGCATCTGTCACCTGTTTAGAGGTTGGCCCAGCCCTAACCCTTGACACCATGACTTGTGATTTTTTCCCAAATAATCTGTTTATCTACTCATTTTCTCAGATTGTTTGTTAGACAGCTTTCGCTTGCATATTTGAGCATGTTTGCATGCTCTCAGTCACAGGAGCTTTTGTTTAGGAAATAGAAGGTTTTGTTTAAATGTTAGAGTTTGCTTCTTGGAATTTGTGACTGAGTACCTTCTCCTGAATTCATCCCATCTAAAGTTAGCCACTTCCCTAAAACACAGGCCTCTTCAGAGTGTGACTCAGCTCATCTGAGATCTTCAGCTTTCATTGTCTATGCAGAACTTGTCTAGGGAAGTGTCCAAGAACAAAAGTTAGACCGGTGTAATAAATCTATACCACGGTTCTCTAGATGGTGTTAGTATCATCAAAGATTTTCACTGAAGTGCATTCTGTTTGTCTAAAGGAACACTGTGCTATTAGTTCTATTAAATAGACATATTTTCCAGAGGCCCAGAAGTCACTGCTAAGGAAAGTTTCATACAAAAAAATTCATCTTAGTAGCTGAAATTGCCTTAAAATTGCAAAATAACAAGACAGTGCACAATAACATAAATATATGAAAGAGCTGACCAAAAAAAGCCAGAATAGTGACCATTGAAAACTTATTATCCTGACATTTCCTCTGAAAGGACTAATGGGATTAGTAATGCAGAATATTTATTTTTCCATAGCTGGTAAAACAAAACAATTATGTAAAATAGAATCATCAAGGGTAGGTATTAGGGGACCATTTTATTACAATGAATGAAGAGTGAAGTGCTTATATCTGTCTTAAAATAACAGCAGATACTATGTCTATTATTTTCTTCCGCATCATCCCAAAATAATGGACCCCTAGTTGTTTCTGCTTGATTTTCATTTAAGTGGTTCCTTAAAATTATGATACAGTTTCAAAATTACCTTAGCAAATCCCTTGGGAATAACTTTTTCAGCACTGTGAATAAAGGACACCCTCTAACATCCTGTGTTTCATGCTTGGATAGAATAATGCATCCTTAGCAGTTTAAGTAATGTAATTAGTATAAAATCAGAGAAATCAGTGACTTCAGTGAAAAAATTTGGCCCAAATAATTGTCATAGAAATTTAAGTTTTTACAGAACCAGAATGGTTGTAAGTTAGACTCATATATCTTATCTGAATAATTGATATATTCTTTATATTCCACCTGTGTGGCCTTGTGAAATTATTTCCACAGCTATCACTTGATACTGGGATGTACTTGCAATGAACACAGGTAAACTCCACAGTGAACTAAGAAAATACAAATTTTCAAAATAGTAAATGTAGCTGATGAAAGACTCCAAGGGTGAGAAGACACACCAGTTTTCCTGCTGAAAGTAGTGTTGTTCACTCAGCTTCCGTGATTCCTGACAGGAAGGCCTACACGTAAGATGAACAACTAAATACAGTGTTCTCTGAAGCTGCAGGTCTTCATAGTTTTTGTTGCTTTGCTTTATTTAGTTTTCAGTTCTGTGTTTCACCTGCTAGTCATGTGCTGACTCTGCAATAAACGGTGCTGACTCTGCAATAAACAAGAAAGCACCAGATTGATTGGCTAAGCCAAGGTCTTCTCATCTCAACAATATGGTTCTGCAAACACGATTTGACCACTACTGCAAAAAAAAAGGAAGTGCTGTGTCAAAGATTTAGCCGGTTGATTCAGTGTTCAATAGCATGCTGAAATCATTCTCACTGCAAATTGAGAGGGCTGGTGGGGACAAAAAGGTTATATGGGATTTGGAGTCTATCCTACAGCTTGTAATGTTTCCTGTTCCAGGTTTTCGTGGTTTTTTCCAGCTTCCATGTGGGAGTGTTTGCATTTTGGCTCAGGCGTACTCATGGGTCTGCTATGCATTTTGTCTGTTCCCCTGCTGTGACATACACCAGTATTTTTCTTTGTATTATCTGGTACCTGTAAATCTCCCTTATTTCATCTCTGCCTCCCAGATCCTTTTTCATCTTGCCCACCTAGAGGAAAAGGCTGGGACCATTGCTTTGGTGATGAAGAGTTAGAATTCTCTCCTACCACACAGGAGGCCCTGGTTTGACTGTTAGAGCTCAGCTGCTGGCTGGGTTAAAACCAGGATAGTGATTGAGGGATATAGCTCCTGTTTAGCTTACTGTAAACCTGTTTCAAAGATTAAAATGTTCACCATTTTTAAGGAGTTCAGCTTGTTTGTGTCATGTTTGTGTCACCATTGTCCTAGGAAGAAAGCTGTTTATCTACAAAACCACAAGCTCTGTGACTGTAGCAAACAATAATCAGACAAGGCCACAGGTTCTGCGTTCAGGAGTGTTGTAATGCAAGATGGGGCTCACTGTGACAGCTTTATAGGTCTTCTGAAGGATAGGGCCCTCACAGATGACTGATACAGTAGTTTAGAGCCAAAAGAGCATGCAAATAACCATGGGACCAGTGCTGACACAAGTCGAATGTGCCATAACCATGGCAACTGAATGAGGAACTGTGACCACATATGAGATTGGAAAAATTATAAAACCTTGAAGGTAAGAGGGAAGTTTGGAGCTCCCCCACTGCTTGAGGCCATGAGGACCGGCAAGACATCACTAGGATCCACGGTGGTAGCTCTCTCTTTGGTATTTCTTGATTTTTCCTCCTTTTCTACATTTCTAACTTTTGCCCCTGCACATGTAAGCAAAATAAAATTCAAATGTTTTTTCTCAACCAACTGCTCTGTTTCTTCTTGATTTCATTCAGGGAATCTATAAAAGAACCCTGTCCCCTGCAGAAGTGGATTGAGACTTCATTCCATGTCAATTTTAAGTTAAAGCATTTTGAATGGTGGGAAGAAATATTTCATTTAGTTCAAGAAAACACCCAACTACACTTAAAAATGAAAATTTAGAGTCAAACTGAGAAAAAAAAACAGACTTTTTAAAAGTTAGTGCGAGTTCATTTCAGCCTCTCTTTTTCTCTTCAGTATGATACACTTCTCTCCAGATTTCTCCGATTTTCAGCTAATTTCTCACTGTATTACCTCAGTTTCTCTGTGTCTGCTTTTACCTTCTCACATTTTGGAGATCTCTAGTTCCCTCTGTATTATTCCTCTCCTCTCAGAGGTATTTGCAATTTCTGTCCATTTACTTTGAGTGAATTTCATTAAGGTTTTTATTTGTTCTATTCCCTAAATTTCTAAGGCTAACTTGCCATATTCTCAATGCATATTTCCTCTATTGCATTGCTTTCTGTCAAGTCCCTTTGCATAAAGTGTTTTCAGTAATATGCCAGTGATCTTACAGAGTGGTCATGAATTAATTTTCAGACTTGATTTAAATGATAATAAATCCAAATAGTTTTCATAAACCTTTCCAGATTTTATAACAATTGTCTTAAAAAACCCCAAACATATATTTTGCCCAGAGGTGTTTATTCTTATAATATCTTCCTGCTTCCACAGACTATTCATTCCTATACTTTACCCTTTGGTCAATCACAGAGACCTGGAAAGTGAAGACTGTGGTGGGTTTTTTTTAATTCCTTAATTTTTAATTCTTTATGAATCTAACCAATATTCTCTCTGTCTGTATGTACACATTACAGTTTGCCTCAATCCATGATATCACCGGTACTGGCTCAGCCTAGAGACTGTAGACTCTGGAATGTAGTTTCAGATTTTCTGGTATGCTATAATAGCCAAAATAATTTTATATCAGGTTAGAAAGAAAATAGAATGTGAGCTACCACAGTGGAGCTACCACAGGACTGTTGAGAACACTCAAGATCTGTTAAATGAAAAGAAAGATAGTATTGCAAAAAGCCTCCCTTCTGAAAGAACACAAAGAAATACTTTTCAGGGAATCTCAAAGGGGCAAACACTCAGATTTTCAATGCCATCCAAACATAACAGAGAAAGAAAGTATGAAGTCTTTCTTTCAACTTTCCATTCTCTTATTCCATAACAGTGAAAAAAAATCAGCTTGAACATTGCTGAGAATTTAAGAATACTCTCATTGGATAAGAATCATTTTTAAAAACACAGTAAAGATTTTAGGAAAATTTTGGAGAAAGATATACTCATCTTCCAAATTTTGGGGTTTTTTTAAACTCTGAAAACTGTATTAATATTTTGTCAGTTACTATTATTATTATCCCAGAATGGCTTAGGTTGGGTGGGACCTTAGAGATCATCTACTCCAACATCCCTGCCATGAGCAGGGATGTCTCTCAACTAGATTTGGTTGCTCAAGGCCTCAGCCAACCTGGCCTTGAACAACCCCTAGGTTGGAGGCTTTCACAACCTCCCTGGGAAACCATTCCAGAGTCTCACCACCCTTGTAATGAAGAACTTCTTCCTAAGATCCAGTCTAAACCTATTCTCCCTCAGCTTCAAGTGATTTCCCCTTGGTCTATTGCTGGACACCCTTATGGAAAGTCTCTCACCAGCCTTCCTGTAGGATCGCTTCAGGTATTAGAAGGCAGCCACAAAGTTTCCCCCCTCCCAGGTTTTCTCTTCTCTAGACTGAACAATCCCAGCTTCCTCGGCCTGTCCTCAAAGCAGAGGTGTTCCAGCCCTTGGATCACATTTGTGGCCCTCCTCTACACTCGCTCCAACAGCTCTTTGTCTTTCTTATGACAGGGACACCAGAACTGGACGCAGTATGAGGTGAGGACTCACAAGAATAAAGGGATGAATCACTTTTCGTGACCTGCTAGCCCCAGGCTGCAGCCCAGAATTCTTGTTGCAGCCCAGAATACGATTTGCTTTCTGGGCAGCAAGAGTGCACTGCCGGCTCACGTTGAGCTTCTCATCAAGCAATACTCCCAAGCCTCTCTTCAGATCTATTCTCAACCCACTCTGCATCCAGACTCTGTTTGTGCCTGGGATTGGCCCAACCCAGATGCACTTTGATTTGTTCAATCTCATAGAGTTGGCACTAGTCCACTACTCAAGCCTGTCAAGATCCTGCTGGATGGCATCCCTTCCCTCAAGTTAGTCTACTGCACCACACAGCTTGGTGGTGTCAGCAAACTTGCTGAGGGTGCACTCAATGCCACTGTCCATGTTGCTGACAAAGTTGTTAAACAGCACTGGACCCAGTACAGGTCCCTGAGGAAACTCACTTTTTGCTGGTCTCCAGCTGGACAGTGAGCTGTTGATCATAACCCCTTGAGTCTGTCTATCTAGCATTATGAATGCACCTTTGTATTATGAATGCAGAATTAACATTCTCAACATTTGTTAAATGAAAACCCCTTTCAGTACAGTATATTTATATTCACTTGAGGATTAACTGACTATAAGGCATTATTTATGCAACAGATCTTCAAAAATAAGACAGGCAATGCACTCCTGAAGTTTTACAAATGGTTTGGATGCCTGTGGGGACTGTTTATGCTAAAGAACCTCTTTAAGAATTGTGAAGATTTAAATACTACATTTGGAATGACTTATAAAACCAGTCATGTTTGGGCTAACTTGAAACAGAATGTGAACTTCTGTTAAAAGCTAATTCAACTAAATAAATATCGAAGAAAAAGGGGTGAATACAGGAAAGACCCAAAATTAGAAGGATCTTTCCAGAGTTTTTGCCACAGGGTGTCTGTATCCTCCTGCACACACACGAATTGAAGAAGCTGCCAGCTTTGCAGATTCTTTGAAGCTCCTTCCTCCAACAAAGTATAGCAACAACTAACATACACGTTTGGGAAGCCCTGGAGAGATGTTACTCTCTCTTGTGAAACTATGGAAGAAAGAAGGTAAATTATATTTGGATGAAGAAAGTAAAGCAATGAAAATCAGTCTTCTTTTGTTTTACCTCCAGTACTTTTGCTATCTCAGCACACTCTGCTGCCTTTTTCAAGTAAACAAACAACAAGGCAAAGAGGGATGCTTCCTGGCAGCATCATGAAATATTAGCTTCTGTTTCACTGTTATTTCTGCAATATAAAGGTTTCACCTTATTACTGTCACCAAGATATAAAGAGCCAGAGAAAAAAAAAAATGTAAAGCCACTGATTACACTTCACTTTTTCTTCTAATGATCTAAGGAAATACAAAAATGTCATTTTGTTTTAAACAGAAGCAGACTTTTCTGCTGAACAGCAAAATAACCAAGACCGCAACCTTTGGGAGGGAGTTACAGGAGGTTCTGGTTGCTGGCTCAACTATAATACAAGAGTAAACTGTTCTGTTACACCATAAACAAGAAGTCATGTCTTAATTTGAATAAAGGTATTTGAACATTGACTTCGATGAAGACAATTGTTCCCTCTCAGAGGAAATTGTAATGTATTGGGGAAGCCAGGAGCAGATATTTTGTGTTTTGTTTTGTTTTGTTTTTCTAATGATAAAAGGACTGTGCATGTGATTGGTTTGTCCCCGTCCCCCCCCCTTTCTGGTATCCCTTCAAAGGTGGCAAAGAAGTAACATAACCAAAAGAATGACACACTTCAGAGCAGCTTTTGAGGAAAGTAGTGTTTAAATAAGGTCTGGCACTGTTTCTCCAAATGGTACAGTGGGGTAACTTCTTGATATGCCCCTAGGTTAAAAGTAGCATTTCTACTCTGACAGGCTCTTTTAGTAAGATGTTGCCCGTATGCAATGTATGTTGGGGCTAACAGAAGGACTCAGAGTAGACCAGCTTAACTTTAACTTTTTATGAGTAAGATTATAGCACATTTAGCACTGCTAGGTTCAGTGGTAATAATCTTACTGTGTTCTGACAAGTGTTTCATAGCTTTTGTGATGATGTCCAGCACTAACTGACTTTTGGCCCCTTGATGCAGACATTAATTCAAGCAGCCACCCCATATATTTGTTTGGGAGAATACTCCAGAGTGCCATGTAGACTGTACACAGATAGCTCCCTAATTAGCTTCTCTGAAGGTACTTTCCCACACTTAGAAACTGCACATGGTGTTATCTGTGTACTCAGGATTTATTGAGGTCAGATTGCAATCTGTGCATTTATCGCCTGCAATCCCATATCTGTTGTATCTGTTGCTCTAATAAATTAAATTATTTGATTGTTTCAACTTTTTGAAGCTGTGTCAGTACAAGTTCTTGTTGGGGCACTGGAAAAAAAAGAGAGGCAAATGTTAATTTTGCCAAATTGTTTCAGTAAGCAGCCTGGACTCTTAAACAGGTGGACATTGAGATCTTACCTTTAAGGTGTTACTCGTGATGAACACAAGAGGCATTTACCATTCAAGAGGCTGATGTAAGATGGCAAATTGGCAAATTCAGAGAATCATCTGTCTAGGCCTGGAGTCTGTGAGGAGCTGCTAGGTGCCACAAGGAGCTGTTCAAGACACCTATAATATGTTCTTCTGCTTGTTTGCCTTTGGGTCTGTCATATTATGTGCTATATGCAGGCATCCTAGCAAGACTAGCCTGCTAAGATATCTTACATGTAAAACCCAGTTCTCCTTCTCTTACCATTCTGTGTTAATGCCAAGACAAAGAGACTGCTAATTGACATGGGATCGACACTTAAACACATGGCTTTGAAACATGTGTAGATGAGAGGTTATACTGAGAACAAGAATAAGATGAGAGCTCCACAATTAAATCTGTCTTCTGGCAGATATGCAATATCAAGAGAGGTAGTAGAACTAGAAAGAAAAATTATAAGTGGATGGGGAAGGCCACCAGACCATGCCACCAGACCAAAAATAAAGCCTTTCTGTGGTGGTTGTTGCTTGAGGTGGTTTGGGCCAGCTGTGCACCACTGGCTTGAGGGCAAACTGGGGCACAGATGGAAGGAAAACCTTTGCATGGAATATGTTCCACTTGAAACTAAGTCAATTTGGACTGTTTTGTACTGGAGAAGTGACGGAGTAGTTGCATGGTAGCCAAGAGTGGAGGCCAAAAACTTCAGTTTTCTCCTGATGACTATCCAACCTTTCAGTGATGTAATGGCACAAAACTTCTCTTATGAATTAGCTCTCTTGCTATGAGATCTCCTAGTTCCATCATATGTGCAGCATGAAGCATACGCTGTGGGAATACAAACAAGAAACAACTCAGTTTTCTTCAGGGGAGTAGAGCTGCAGATGTAGGCATACTCGGTAAAAGGGCTGAAAAAATTGAGGCTCCCCATATTGTAAGCAATGGACAGCTGTTGTCTTCCACAGTGTGAGGAACCCAGAAAGAGGCTCTGCTTTGTTCTATTTAGCTAAAAGATCAGATTACCGTTTGTGGAATCAAAATCAGATTACCATCACTATTCAGAGCTCAGGATGTACAAACAATCAGAGAAACAAAACAATTAAATAATTGGCAAAGAAATGATTATTCAAGTTGGTTTAAAAAAAACCCAAAACTCCCTTTTTGGTAGAATTTGCTTTCCTCCTTTTAACTTTAGAAAGGCTGCTGGAAATCCTTCAGCAGACTAGCTAAAAGTTAAACAAACCAACTGAATGGTTAATTTTCATTCCTACATGTTCAGAAGAGCAAACATAAACCCCAATGAAAACAAAGTACAAGTACGGAAAATTCTAATTCAGACTTTAATTATGTTGCCTTTGCAAGAGCTGCAATGTAGCTACCACAGAAACTAATTTATTTCCATTACCTGAGCCGAATTTATTTTTCACTCTCAGTTTTACCATGAAGAATTTGTATGTGATTTTCCTATTCTGAATGTAGATATTGTCACTGAAGTGCCTCCAAGTTCTTTTAATTCACTAAGCACTGAAACAGCTGTTTACAGAGCAGTCTGGTCATCATCCAAAGATCTCATGAGACAAGCAGGAAAATTTGGGTTATATTCTCAGGGAGAAAAAGAGGGATGCTTGTGAAACGTGGAAGAAAATACTCTTCAATCTAGGCAGTTGTTTCTTAGAGTAATATGACTTTGTTCAGAGTTAAGTGGTTGCCTTGGTCTGGATGTTGGTAAGGAGATGCAGTTCTTTTGAACATTCCTTTGAGTGAAATTATGACTCAAATGAGGTCATATATGAGACTAATTATTAAAGAGAGAGAATGGAGCAAACAAAACAGAGAAAGAAAGAAAAGGGAGAGGAAAAGAGATAATGGAGAAAGAGCAGGAGGGATAATTATCACCCCATGGTCTTTCTTGGGGGCTGGGTGGGGTGAGACATCCTGGGCTGGTGTCTCCAGCCCAAGGTGTCCTTGGTGATGTTCCTCCCCCTGCCAGAAGCTGGCATAGCCCCGGGCTTTTATTATATTCCCAGTTCATTCATCATAGCTCCATCTGGCTGACATTAACAGTGCATGTGCAGATTTCTAGAGGGTCTTCCTATGTGTCTGAAGGGACCATCGCCAAGCAGTCTCTGCCCCTCTTTTCCATCCACTGTCCACCACATGACCTGGGCAGTTGCTGTCTTAGAGGGCAGAGAGGATGCATCAGGTAGGTCCTCCAGGATGATCTTATCTTTGTTGAGGCACTTCTCAGTTCTTAATGTAATCATCATGTTCACCAGGTGATTTTCACACAGCAGAGGATTCCCTCGGTGGTGTATTTAACTTGTCCATGGTACATTTTGCCCTTGTTTCTTTCCCAAGGTTGTGAAGGGTGAACTCTCCTCTTTCCAAATTGCAAGAATGTCTCAGAGGGAAGAGTGTTCACCTGGAATCTGACTCATAAGGGATATGTTCCTTACCCTGTTGCAAATTCATTGCATTATTTTACGTAAGGCATCCAGACCAGACCTGAGAAGAAACTAATGTCAAAATGCAACACCGAGACCAACATTCATAAAGACCTTGCAATGTTGTAAGTGTAGAGAGACATGGCTCTGTTAACTTTTGCTTGTGCACAGATGATCCTTTCAGACCAAGATTGGCACACTGAAAACATACCTGACTTAGAGAAATGAAGAGCTGCAAAGTAAGACTTTCTGGGATGGCAGCTCTTAAACCTTATTGTTCCATCTAGTTGCATCCTGATTTGATGTCAGGATGAGATTTAGATATGTGCTTTTTCCTTTCCTTACTTCCTCTCCCCTGACATTATTTGTAGAAGAAGAAATGCTGAATATACAGGTTGACAGCATTCTGTGTCCCCAGTTGTGAACTGAGGATAGTACAACATTATCAAACAGTATCCCTTAATGAGTTTTCCAAAGATTTAAGCCTTATGAATGAACAATGACTTCTGGACAATTAATTTCTTTCACTTCCTGGTAAGTAGTAGAGAACAAAATCAATTTAACCTTTGAGCCTCTTCCTTTTCATAACCTTGAGTTTTTTGTAAGTCTGTCTCTTCATGGTCTGCTTTCCATCTCATTTCCAAACCTTGGTGCCACTATATTCATCAGAAAATGAGGGAATGCCTGTAAGAGGCTCTTTAGTCTCCACCCCACTGTTGAGGAGAATGTCTTGTGAGTCTGCAATCTGCATCATGGACACAGCCTTTCCCAGCTCAATGAGAGATGCAGTGCCCATGCATCTCTCAGCATCACCAGAACAGAAACAACAGTTTTCTTCTTCCAAAGACAACATCCCTTCTTCCATATACAGGCTGCTGGTAGTTTCATATATGATACATTGTAAAACTACACATCACTGGCCAGAATGAAGTCCCAGAAGGGAATTAATTTTGTGGGAAAAGGCTGTGAGAGCTGTGTTCTTTCTCAAGGGAGAGGAAAACATTTCATAGTGACCTAAAAGATTATATTTGTTATTTATAGTCAAACTAATAAATCCTCTGTGTTGGCAAAGATAAAAGCAAGGACACAAGAAAAGAATACATGGAAAAACACATGTCATGTTAGAGGGAAGAAATAGACAAAAGAGGGTCTAAGGAAATAAAAATGCAAACACTTTCCTACACTTTATAGGAAAACTCTTTTCTTTTAAAATTTTTTTCCAATACTGAGCAAAACTTGAAATAAACTTATGGGATGCAAGCATTTCTCCCAGTTCTATTCAACAACACATTTTCAGTCTTCATCTACAAAATTCAGATAGATATTCATAATTGTTTTCATTTAAACAAAGTGAAAGGGAAGGGTGGAGGAAAGAGTATGACCTCCACAAGTAACTGCCATGGTTCAAACGGAGATTGCCAAGAGGTTTAGCAAATCTTGGTGTCCAGAGAAATCATAAGAAAATGCTGCAGATGAACAGCCATCTTACTGTGAATGCCAATGAGAAAACTTCTACCAATGCATAAGGTGTTTTCTTGCTGAATGATCATGAACTATATTATTAGCAAATAGAACTAGCACAGGTGAATGATCAAAAGACAAATCCTCATAGATTTAGAACAGGAAAACAAAAACAAGAACAAGAGCAAACCCAAATAAACACCCCATGGACCAAAAAGGAAGAGGAGAAACAGCAAGTATATGACTGCAAGATGGAAAGGACCTTTGCATTATAGTCACTAAATAAGATATTCTGAGAAAACAAATGCTTAACACTTTTGTCAGGTTTGCCTGGCAGAAAACCTAAAAGCTTGTTCAGTTAGGCAGTTCAAATACTCTAATGGTATCACCTTATGTATTTTACAAAACACATCCACAAAACATCAAAGTTTTAGTCTGTCTCGGAAACAAAGCATATGTATATTTGGTTTGTGCTGAGCTGGAGTTAATTGTCCTCAGAGCATCTTTCTAGTTCTGTGTTTTGCAGTGCTGTAGTAGAGTGTTGATAACACACCAGTGTTTTAGCTGCTTCTGAACTGAGCACCCAGGCTGTGCTTTTTCTACATTTCCCCACCCCCAGCATATGCTGAGAGGATGCAGCTGAGCCAGCTGATCCAAACTGGTCAAAGGGGTTCTCCATGCCATATGTGAAAGAAGGAAGTTGGGGGGATTCATCCATGGCGTCTGTCCTCAAGAGGAACCATAGAGAGCGTTGCTTCCCAAGACTGACCATCATCCTGCTGATGGGAAGTAGAGACTAACATCTCTCTCTGCTTTCACAGAGTCATAGGTTGGAAAAGACCCTCAGGATCACCAAGCCCAACTGATAGCCCTACTCTACAAAATTCACCCCTAAACCATATCTCCAAGCACCGCATCCAAACAACCTTTAAACACATCCAGGGCTGGTGACTCAACCACTTGCCTGGGTAGCCTATTTCAATGCCTGACCACTCTTTCCATGAAAAAATTTCCTAATGTCCAGTCTAAACCTACCCAATCACAGCTGGAGGCCATTCCCTCTTGATTTCTTGCTTGCACATGGTCTATTGCTTTGCTTATGACTATTATTAAATTTTTTCTATCTTATAATTGGCTTTTGTTATATTTTCCCCTCTCTCCTGTCCATTGAAGAATGGGAGTGATAGAGTTACTTTGTTGGGCATTTGGCCCCTATCCAAGGCCAAACCACCATAATATGGATGACTGATTCAGTCCAAATGTATTTTTAAAAGTGAGTAATCTACAGTGCCTAAGGGCATCACTTGAACAGAGAGGGTCTTTACCTGAGTGATTACTCAAGTCAATTTCTGGTCTTCAGAATAAAATACTTAGCATACAAGGAAACTTTAATACTTCTTTTGATGAAAAATTAATGTCCTTAGTAAGTAATGAAAAGGAAGTGTGATACAAAACTTTGTAATTTATGTTATACTGATAACATGGTTATGGATTATTAATGTAATATTAGCAAGATTATTTTATGTACCTTCGCAGGGTACAACATATGAAAATTAAATGTTCATAGATCAGAAGAATATGAAGTTAGCTAAAAAAAGCACTCAAAGTCTCAAATGGATATTTGCAAAGTTTTCTTAAAGTCATTCTAGGTCCAATATTATTTAGAGTTTTCCATTTTCAGTCTACCTTGACCTCAAGAAAAAAAATTATTAAAGACTTTCCAAAACCAGATATGATTACGACTATTTGGAAAGATAGAAGTGAATCAAATAATTAGGATGATACTCAACAAGAAAAAACATTAGTTTTCCAAACAGGATGCATGACTATTGCAAATGATACTCCTTGTTGAACCCTTGTTAGAATTGGTTACAGACACGACCATTTCTCTAACTATGAGGTTGTGACTGCGAATGTAGGATGTGGAGTACTAGTGCATGCAGCCTTATTCAATGCAAAGTTCACCCACTAGTTTAATCATGCAAATTACATTTGCAAAAGAACTGATTTTGCAGTTTAGATTATGAATGTGGTATCTCTTACCAGGTGGTAGAAAAGAAGTTAAAATGATAATAGGAAAGAAAGCTACTTCTAAAATCCAACACATACACACTCTATTGAGAAAGTGCTGAAGCACTGTACTGTGATAGGCCAAGTAACCACATGTTGGGGAATGAGGAGGGATTTCTCCATGGCTTTTCATGAGATGAACCATTTCATTTGTCTGGTTGTTACAAGCAGAGCAGACACATCATGCAGGGTTGAGACTACTGCTTGTGATTTTAACTTGACTGGTAACATACTGCAATTCATCATCACTTCTTGCTTCTAACCTCTGCCCCAAGCACTCATTTCATTTAATCTTGGAAGCTGAGAAGAATTCACTCTAATGGAGAAAAAGATCTGATCCAAGGTTGAAGATACCATGAACTAGAGACCAAACTATTGCATAGGCAATTAATATTTGTAAAAGACAGAGACCATAAAATATATTGACTGTCACTTGTTTTCTTGCTCCAGCACCTCAGAGCCAGGGTAGTTAAGCACTAGCAGAGTGATGGATACTTGTGCCATTCTCAGCATTTGCACTCAGACAATGATTGATTTGACATGAGAAAGGAATAGAGCAGATAAGGTTCATACCCAGACAAAGACATTCAATGGCCGTTTACTAAGGAAGCAATGAGAAACTCAGTCTTTAATTAAATTCACAAAATCAAAAGGTTGTCAGTCTACATTTGAGATAAAGAGCAAAGTCTGTGTTTAAAAAACAAAAAGTAAAAAATTAGAGGACAGGTATCTGTATGCTGAACTTGAAGGGAACTATTTGTAAAGTAATTACTTCTTTAAGACAATCAGGTGCTGAAAAGAAGAAAGAAGGAAAAGGGGGTTGTGCCTTTTTATTTTGTATGTAGAAACTAAGAATGATTTGATACATTCTATAAAGACATTCTCCCAAAACAGTCTTTTTCTTTTTTTCTCTCCTGTTTGCTCAGAGCACTTCATGAGCAATTGGAAAACTGGTGCATTTATGACATCAGCTGCAATGCAGCTGTTTCCTTGAGGGAGAAGCAATCATTAAACTAACAACTAGTTTATAATATACTGGCAATTAGAAAAAGAGAATGCCATTTAAAATTCAGTTTTCTATTTTTAACTCTTCTGTGAGTCACAATTTAATTCTAATTCTTGGAACAGCAGCTATGAGAAAAATAAAACAAAATTTAAAAAATCTCTGTTAAAGACCCAGACTGTTCAATCTGTTTAGGTAAGGCCTGAGATAGCTCCCCAGAGAGTTCTTAGTTAACAGAGAGACTTTTTCTAACTGAGCCTGAAATTACTAAACTTGACACTAAATATATGTAAAGTGTATGTTAAAAGAATATAATCTTTTCACCACCCAGAAATTACACTTAGAATCATGAGTAATTTAATTTGGAAGGGAGTTCTAGAGGCCCTCTGATTCAACCTGCACACAAAGCACATCTAACTTCGAAGTTTAATCCAAACTCAAATTAGGCTACTTGGAGCATTGCATTGCTCTAAAATCCTGTGCTATTTATTTCCTATGTTGTCAGGGCAGTTTCTACCTCTTTATGAATTGAACCTTTTAATTGGAATTACTGAGCCAACATTTAGCTCCCTTTATACTTTTTGGGTAACACTATTAGAAGAAGATGGTTCTCTTTATGGGTCTCCAAAATCATGTGTGCATATATGTGCATATATGTGCAAATGTTTCAATCCAAACAGCTTGTCTTCTGTCAGTGAGTATTCATGAAATCAAAGCTCAGCATCACTACTGTCTCTCAGATAATTTAAGGAGATCCAGCAAATCTTTGCTATAGCTTTACTGGCTGCCTTTTTCTAAGTATTGCTTGTGTTTGTAATTACAACTGTGACTGACTTATTTTCAAGTGATATCTAAAAAAGCCCAGCACCTCTTTGATTTTATCTTCAGCTTTTAGATGCTGATACTGAATGAGTCATATTGATGTAAAGGGAAAGTAGCTACCACCAACATATGTTTTTAGATCACTAGAAGTATTTATCTCGAATTTCTACTCCATTTTGTAGAAAGAAAATTTGTGGTCTCACAACTAATACAATTATTTGTTTCTCACCGTGGTCTTGGTGAAAACACAAAGTCAAACTGTGTTCTGTGAGAAGAAGGAAAGCAATAATTCATGGTCCAATTATCTCCAATAATCTAGACTGCTCTTGTGGAACAGGGCAAGGACTTACAGTCACATAGAGATAGTATACACTTAATGGACAAAATCTACCTGCTTATAACGAATATAATTCTTTGTTACATGCAAATTTCCATGCTACTTCAGAGAACTGACAGTGTGCTGAAAAGGGATAAAACAATAATGAAGAAGAAATAAGTGAAATTGAGCCATTTGCTAAGCTGAAATAGCTGATTACTTGGTTTGCTTAAATCTTATCAGACTGTAACATAGATGAAGAAAGATTATTATTTTTTTTTCTGAACTAATAAGCAGAGATGCTGATCTCAAATGGTGCAAAGGAGTACTTTGTTGTGAAGGTGCTATCTTCTTGTAGGAAATCGCTACAGAACCACCAGCAAGTGTATGGAAGTCATTTACAACATACATGACTAGTGTTGTACTAAGCAGCAATCAAAAAGCCTCTAATAGACAACAGTCTCTAAAATGCTGATGAAAATAATGTAAGAGTTTGAGGGAACAGGCTAAACAGGCTACATTGCATTGCCAGTGCCTATTTTGCAATGAAATATCTGGGCTTGCTTACAGAGTAAATAAGGCTGCTGTCTGCCACTGGATTTGATGTGAACCAACTTACAGCAGCATTGACCTCTGTGCCAAAAGTGTAATCTAGTGTTGGGACAGTGCTTCCACCACTGCTCATACAAATGACCACTTAGAGCTTTGGGCTCCTGACACAAAGCATTGGGTGATTCCAACCTACTGCTACCTCACACCTGTCCCCAGCTGCCCCCACAGCCCTGGCTGGAATCAAGGCTGAGTGCATTGATCAGCCTGGGGATACACCCAGGAAGGAAAAGGAGGAGCAGTGTCATGTAAACCCCAGCATTCTGCACAGCAATCACAAAACTTACTAAAAGAAGAGAAACAAAAGCAATTCAGGAAGGATCTTACCATTTTTTATGAATGTTATGTTCCCTGTAGGATGATCTATGCATGAAAAAAAGAAGGTATAAGGCTTGTATAAATCTCTAAACACATTTAATCAGGAATACTCAGCTTTCTTTAAAAGTGCTTTTTAAACATATTGATTCTCACATGAATAGTTATACAAGAATAAATTAACTAAATCAAATTGTTTGTAAATGTATTCTTCAGAGTTTCCTTGCCCATATCATATCCATATTAATATGTGTAATTTTCATCTGCAGTGACAGTTACTTTGGCCTTTTCTGTGTCAAATACATTGTCTTTCTCCTTCTATCACACAAAATACAAAGCTCCTTTGAAACTGCTGTCCTATTTATTCATTGATGGGCTATAATAACCCTAATCAATATTATGTTGGAGTCCATTTGGCCCACATCATTGTCATTTTTCCTGCCAATGGGAGTCATTTGCTGCCTCATACAAAAATAAAAAAGAAATTTATATATTTTATTCTTGCAATTAAGTCTGCTTTTTCTTTGTGCAGAAGGAAAGAAATAAAGGCAGTTTGTTTTTTTTTTTTCTAGAAGAAATTGTCCATTTGGAAAAAATAGGATGGGAAGGGAGAAGTTGAAAGATCTGCTTCACAGTGTACATCTTCATGGAATTTGTCACAAACTGTCTTCTCTAAGAGTATGGTTAGTGTTCATAGTTGTGTCAGAAAGACTTTTCTGCAGTTTTAATTTTTCATGCTTGAAACATCATTCTGGGCATGACATAATTTTACATAGACCTTGGCTTTACAGAATCACAGAATCAAAGAATCACCAAGGTTGGAAGAGACCTCAAAGATCATCAAGTCCAACCTGTCACCACAGACCTCATGACTAAACCATGGCACCAAGTGCCACATCCAATGCCCACCTCCCTGGGCAGCCCATTACAAGGGCTAACAACTCTCTCAGTGAAGAACTTTCTTCTCACCTTGAGTCTAAATTTCCCCTGGCACAGCTTGAGACTGTGTCCTCTTGTTCTGGTGCTGGTTGCCTGGGACAAGAGACCAACCACCTCTGGCCACAACCACCCTTCAGGTAGTTGTAGACAGTAATAAGGTCTCCCCTGAGCCTCCTCTTCTCCAGGCTAAACAATCCCAGCTCCCTCAGCTTCTCCTTGTCCTTCTTAAACTGAGGGGCCCAGAACTGGATACAGTACTCAAGGTGTGGCCTAACCAGTGCTGAGTACAGGGGCACAATGACTTCCCTGCTCCTGCTGGCCACACTATTCTTGGTGCATGCCAGGATGCCATTGGCCTTTTTGGCCACCTGGGCACACTCCTGGCTCATGTTCAGCCAGCTGTCAATCAGTAGCTCCAGGTCCCTTTCTGTTTGGCAGCTCTCCAGCCACTCTGACCCCAGCCTGTAGCTCTGCACGGGGTTATTGTGGCCAAAGTGCAGCACCCAGCACTTGGATTTGTTAAATGTCATCTTGTTGGACTCTGATTATCTGACCATCTCTGACCATTAATATCAACTGCTGCATTACAAGCACACCAATTGCAAGGCAGAGAAATATTTCCTATGCCTTTCTTACTGTGCTTCATTTTGTATCTTGCTTCACAGCAAATGCAATCAACACTTTTTTTTTTTTAATAAAAAGCTGTAAGGTAACTATAAAATAAATAGGAAAGAATATAGCTTGGTACACTTTTTACTACTTTTTAGTATGTTTGATTAAGCCTACCATCTGCTAAGACAGCATAGAAAAATGTTGCTAAAATATCATCAAATGCTGTTCTTGAGTCAGGTGTAGGGTTCTCCTTCTTCCAGCTTTTCTTACACATAGTCACACATAGTGAGCAGAACAATCATCAAACACAGCAAAGATTGCAGGTCACTTTCTATCCTGTGTTTGACAATGTGATGAAGTGCACAGCTATGAACTTCAGCCTGGTAATCAACTGAAGTGCTACATGACAGAGATCTATAAAATCATGAGCAGCTCTGAAAAGATGAAAATGAAACAATAAATCAATGTCACTTGCAGTGGAGAAGAAGATACAAATTTTTTTGACTATGTGGCAACAACAAAAATTTTTAGAAAGTATTTATTCATAGAAAATGTTCTGGTGTGGACCAGCTTGCCACAGGATGCTATGGATAGTAACACACAAGTGAGTTTAGACAACTGTAGAAATTCTTAGAAAAAAACCTCCACTCAGAGCAGGACACAGCACATCACCTCTGGCTCCAAATGTTCCTGATTTCCAAACCATGAGATTATTCTGGGGAAACAGCACTCCTTGTTTATTCTTTTCTGGTGTGTTTTCCGTCCAATGTACTATTATGGTAGTGTACCCCAAACCTTTCTTTCCCCCTCCCTCTTGCAGAGTTGAGATGGGGGATCAAAGAAAAGCATGAGAAAAGGGCAGGCCTGAGATTAGTGGACACATGGACCCTTTACCAAGCCGTGTGCCAGGACCCCATGCTTTGGCAAGCCTGAGGATGCTATAGGCTGAGTTTCCCACTTCTTTTGGTGATGTTATGGCATCAGTTAGTGGGGAGTTAATAAAAAGGAGTAAGCAGAAAAGCATGCACTCTTCCCTAGCTGCAGAACTCACTAGCTGCAAAGCACTTCCCTCACTTGCGCAGCACTCCCTTGTTCTCACTTGCTTTGTCTGGCTTGCATGGCACATGTAGATTACATCAACAGTTCTAGAAGGCTGCCCAAAAAGAAGACTATAAGAGGAATTCTCATCACCTTGTGAGTAACAATCAGAATATTTCCTACAGTCTTCAAGGAAAGCCTGCATTTTGTAGTGGGGATATTCACTGTTTTGTGGATTTACCTTTTCCAAATCTTGTTCCTCAACTATTGTAATCATCCCTATATTCTGAAGATATTCTCAACCAATCATAAGAACCTGCATAATTTTCATAACTTTGCATATAGTTACATTGGGTCAGGGTTTGAATTAATAAATAACTTATATTTTTATTAACTCTCCATCTCACCCCCTCTTTATTTCATAACAGCTATGGAGCATAGCCTGTGCCAAGACACATGGATCTTTGGTCTTGCCACAAACATATTAATGTAGAAATCCAGTGTGAGCAAACAGAATTTAAGCAGCATACCTCACTGTGTCCCAGTGTAAAGAAATACCTTTTCTTTTAAATATCTAATCTTTGTGATGGCAATATTCTTTCTTGGAGCTCTTGCTTGTTTCTCAGATCCTTCCCTCCTTTTTCTGGTCATAAGGCTGCTATTCACAATGTATCTCTTGACGTGAGCAGAGGAAGAACACGATGTTCACAAAGCTAGGTTTTGAAGAAAGTTTCTAAACACCTCTATTTAAAGATAAAAACAGAAGTGAGAACATATTAAAGGACATATTAAAGCAAAGTCTCAAAGTCTATATCCTTTTTTCCTGCTTCTGTATCATTCTGAACTACTCTTTCAGGCTGAGAGCTCTGCCTCAGGTTGAGGGCATAGTTGCAACTTCTGCAGAATCACAGAGCCCCCTCATTTGGTGCCTGTCAATGAACAATAACTTTTTGACAGCTTGAATTAAATTATGTCAGTCATATTAGATGATTAGCAGTGTAATTTTGCCACTACCATACATTATGATAATTTGCCTTATGTCATTGTACTTTGTCAATTAAAGACAGCATTTGAAATTAATCACAGGCAGAGACATAAGTTTGAATATTTGTGTTCAACCCAAAAGAAAATAATTTCAAAATGAAAGCATTAATAGTATGAAAAAAATAGTAATACACTGCAATAATTTTATTTTGTGATATATCTATCTTGGAGCTCTCTGTATGCAAACATAACAATAGGCAGAATTTCACTGTGTGAATGTTGCAGGTATATATTGAGCAATACAATGAAAAATCACTGTTGTGCTTCACTCTACATTGCAGTTCTGTGCAAGTCTATCCTGTCATTTCAGATTTTATTGATATTTCCTCTCTGTGCTATTGTCAAATTCTGTGACTTCAGTTCCCTGACATTAATAACTAACCACTGACAAATCTCAGTCTGAAATTGTCAAACACAATGCAACACTATCATAACTGAGAAATTTAGTTACCTGTAGTTTCTATAGGAACTTGCTTTGGAATTTATCAAGACTACTTTTGTCCATCATGTCCTCTCATAGGAAAAAATTTCATGTCTTCAATTATGTATTCTATGTGCACCGTGAAGCTTTCTAACCCAACCACTGATACAGCTAGATTCCAGTCATCCTTCTTTTTGTCTTGATAGCATAGGAAAGCTGAGAAATTACATGACTTTCCCCCAAACTATTAAACTACAATTTGGCATTACATTTTATAATACCCAGTTCAGTCTGTATTATATCATGGACAGGAAAAAAGACCTTTAAAGCACAGAATTCCAAGCAACTAAGTCCAATGGACCAAAGGATAATCAGAAATAAGTAGAAAGGGAACATGGTTTAACATCTGGAATATGGATTGGGGATGAAATAGGTGGATAATTCTTGCCATGTTAATTATATTCCACTTGACTTACAGCTACCTGAGTTTACACTGGAAATGGAACAAAAGAATATTTGAGCTGATAAATATTTCTAAGTATTTCAAATGTGTCAAACAAAAAATAAAAGATAAGGTGGAGAAGGTACTGGAAATGAGACACAATTGGGGAGTTTTATTTTTTGTGGGGAGGAGCAACCGACTTTGGGGAAAGGAGAAAGTTTGCTGATAAAAGTCTAGGGTTTTGAAATGGTCTACAGGTTTAATTAATATCTTCTGGTCACAGAATCACAGAAGGACTGAAGTTGGCAGGGACCTCTGGAAGTCATCTGGTCCAGCCTCCTGCTCAGGCAGGGCCATACAAATCTTATTGCCCAGGATTACGCCCAGATGGCTTTTGAATATTTCCAGGGAGAGAGGCTCCACAGCCTCTCTGGACAACCTGTGATTCCGCACAGTAACTCTCCCAGTAAAAGAGTGTTTCCTGTTGCTCAGAGGGAACCTCACATGTTGCAGTTTGTGCCAATTGTCTCTGATCCCGCTGCCACTGGAAACACCTTGGCTTCCTTTTCTTTGCACCCTTCCTTCAAGTATTTGTATACATTTATAAGAACACTTGGTTTCAGGTAATACTGTATCACTCATCCTATTTTTATATACAGCAAAGAGAAAAGAAGAAAAAAAAAGGTAAACCTCATTCTGCATTCAAGATGGCAAAACCCTTTGGTTTTCAGATAAGAATCTATGGAGCTAACAGCATTTAACAGCAGAGGATAAGAAGTAACTATTCTAAAATTTTTCATGCAGTGGTGAAAATTGAGTGTAAAAGACAGATGTGGGGATAAAACGGTGTCCTGTTTTGACACAGGTACCTTTAAAAACCTGGAAGAAGGTTTTAGACAGGTGGGGATTGGTCTCTTCTCCCAGGCAACCAACAACAGAACAAGAGGACACAATTTGAAGTAGCACCATGGGAAGTTTAGGCTTGAGGTGAGGAGAAAGTTCTTTGCAGAAAGAGTAACTGGCCATTTGACACTGTCTCCCATGATATCCTAGTGAGCAAGCTCAGGAAGTGTGGGAAGGAAGAGCAGACAGTGAGGTGGATTAGGAACTGGTTACAAGATAGAGTTCAAAGAGTGGTGATCAATGGTGCCAAGTCCAGCTGGAGAGCTGCAACTAGTGGAATCCCCCCAGGGATCAGTGCTGGGACCAGTGCTATTCAATATCTTCATCAATGACATTGATGAGGGAACAGTGTCTGCTCAGCAAGTTTGCTGATGACACCAAATTGGGAGGCTTGGCTGATACAGCTGAAGGCTGTGTGGCCATCCAGCCACTGGACAGACTGGAGAGCTGGACAGAGAGGAACCAAATGAGGTTCAACAAGGACAAGTGCAGAGTCCTGCATCTGGGGAGGAATAATAAATTGCACCAGTACAGGTAGGGTGGTGATCTGCTGGAGAGCAGCCCTGTGGAGGGAGACCTGGGAGTCCAGGTGAATAACAACTTATCCATGGGACAGCAATGTCCTCTGGTGGCCAAGAAGGCCAATGAGATCCTGGGGTGTATTAAGAAGAGTGTGTCCAGCAGATCGAGAGCTGTTCTCCTCCCCCTCTACTCTGCCTTGGTGAGACCTCATCTTGAGTACAGCGTTCAGTTTTGGGCTCCCCAGTTTAAGAGATATACCATGAAGGTGTTCAAAAAAGGATTGAATGTGGCACTTCAATCCATTGTTTAGTTGTCATGAGGTGTTAGGTTTTAGGTAATAGGCGGGACTTGATGATCTCTGAGTTTTTTTCCAACCTGGTTGATTCTATGATTCTATAAAGTTATAGACCTCCAGGAGCTCCAGAGAGTCCAATCCAGTGGATGGACACAGGAAATTATATTATTTCATTCCCAGAATCCCTGCATCCTGCAGAGTTCATTTCTGTTTCTTTTTCTCCCTCCTTTTTACTCTCTGGAGGGAGCCCTCATCTGGTAACTTGGGGTAGTAGATCTGTTTGTGCCCTTCAGAGGGCTGACTAATTTGTCCTTTGCAATTTTGACCTGTTTAAGCCTGATGGAAAGGAAGCAATGAGTGGGGTGAAAAGGAGCACTGGGGCTTGTAGTTTAGTCTGGCTGGGGGAAGCTTTGAGGGGCTTTCATGTATCCCATATATGTATTAGGTGTTAAGGATTCATGTATTCTGTATTTTTATGTATATTTTTGAATATAATTCTGTATTTCTCCTCAATTCAATGAGAGCATTTTATTCTACTCTTACGGGGGGAGTAAAATTATATCTGTCCAGTCTTTAAGGGAAGACAAATGGTAGTTTGTTTGACCCAGTTATCTTGTACCAACCCTGGTCATCAGGAGGGATTGTGCTAAAATTCAGACAGTTCCTTTGAAGTAAATAAAGGTGACAGAGCAGAGAGAAAATTGGAAGGAAAAGGAGAGGGAAAAGTAGAGGAAGAGAGAGAGAGACAGTCAAAGTGCAAAGGAAGGGATAGCACCATTCCCAGGATCCAGCTTGTACAATTATCACAGGTGGTGGTGGGCAGTGGGGGACTGGTGTGGAGAGGTGTGGAGTGGTGCAGTAGGGCCAACTGTGCAGGCCATGCTGAGTGGAGCTTTTGGGCACACTGCTTATATGTGGCCACCAGCAAGTTGCCATTTCCCCATCATCCCTTGTGGGGCAGGGACAGTGCCTTCAGAGCTGTTCAGAATGCGATGTGCACATTGGGCTTTCAGTGGTGCTGTTGCAGTGCCTTTAAGCTGTGTGGTCCGGCCATGTCACACCCCGTTTGAGACAATAAAGCAATTGGGATCTCACAGTAGTTATAAGTGATCCATTGCAAATAATTAGTGACAGTTAGATGACAATCACTAAATGAACAGGAACAGAACCAATTGCAGGTATCTAATAAGGTAAATCAATTGCTTAGAAAAGATAAGCAGTTCAAATGAAGTAGCAATTGCTTAATTGCAGTCTATATAATGAGAGGTTCTTTAGTGGCAAAGCAAAACAGATGGAAAACAGATGAAGCTTTGTTGTACTAAACTGGATCTGGTAAAGTGGTGTAACAGGGAGAGGGATGACTATGCAAGCTAAGTAAACGGGATTAGTAAGGTAGATAACTGGATAAATAAAGACAGAAAAGCCACTAAAGCTATGGCTTTAAACCCCACTTTTCTGCACTGGTTAAAATTCTTTCAGTGGAGGTGCTGCTCTACAACAAATTTAAGCCTATAAATATTTAATACTCATTTGCTGTAGGCACCAGAAGGCAATAGATCAGATTGAAAACTACTGCTGAGGAAGAACCAGAAAACAAAAATTGCAGCCCTAATATCCTGAAGTCTTAGCTGTAAACGAAAATACTGCAATGCTTGGAAACAACCATTACTGACAGCAGTGCTGACATAAAGAAAGTAAAAGCAGTTTCTGGTGATAAAGAAATAAATGTACAATAAATTACAGCAAGATGAGGCAGAAATGCCAAAAAAAAAGGAAAAAGATGGCGATCTAAGTAAGCCTGTTGTCACAAACTCTGTTCTCATAGTAATAGTTTTTACAGTTCTCTGCCTTTGTTCAAATAACCATTTTGGACAGGAAGCATAGGAGGATGCTAGCCTACTTTAATGATGTGTCTTTGCTGGTATGGCCAAACAGGCACAGGGCAGGTCCAGAACATGTCTCAGTAGGTCGAGCCTCAGCTCCCTCTTCCCCCTCCCTCTGAGGGATTTTAGACTCAGGATAGACAATGAGACTAGGAGTCTGTAAGTCTGGTGACCTGCACATGGACCAGACTTGCCTGGACATACCCTGGGGTCCAGGAAAACTAAGTGCATGTGTTGCACGTGGGTCTGACCTTGTGACTCACATATTGGCCTGTCTGTGTGTCTGACCATGTTTGGCAAAACTTGATTCTATAGGTTAAGGTATCACATTTCTATCTTCCAATCTTTTCTACCATTGGTCATTCATTGTCTTTGGATATTATTAATATAAGCTGAAATGGTAAAGAAGTTGTCTTGTTCTGCCTCGTTCTCTACCTGAATAGTCAACAAGAGCCACTGTCGAGGTTACAGCTAAAAAAGCCTCTTATAGCAGGCAAGCTATACAGCCGCCAAGCCAAAAGCCTCAGGGACAAGAGCTGGTCCAGACCTGTGAGTCTCGCCCTGCGAACCCGCAAGCTACCTCAAGCCGCAGTTCACCGCCAGCCCCACCAGCAGCCTGCCTGTACCGCGCAGAAGGGACTTCTCCCTCAGAGAAGGAGCCGCCCAGAGAAACCCCAACGGCACCGACCTTCCTAGCAACCCATCCTTCTCAGAAGCAAAGCTACAAAGTCGGGAGGTTTTTGCCCGGCAGCAGCGTCCAGCGCGGTGGACGTCATCTTTGCTTTGCTTTCCTGCGCTATTTCAAACTATCCCAGACAGATAACGTACTAAAAGCAGCACAGCCGTGAGTAAACCCAGCAGATTTAGTTTTCTCTTTAGCCTCTGCTTAACAGGTTGTGTTGCCTAGAGTCCCCTTATGGGTGAGGCAGCATTTTGGCGAGTAATCTGTTTCCTAGTTTAGATTACTGTTGCATTTCTAGTTTTGCTCAAACTGTTGAAATTGCCTGTTCCCTGTGTAAATAACCAACTGCAATCGAGCACTACAAATCTGTAAATAGGTTTTATTAATATTTTGTAGGATTTATGCATTAATAAACTTATTAATAGAGTTATAAATATTTTTATTAATTGTACCGCAAATCATTAAATATTAATAACCACAACATGCTCATAGTAATGGGTTTTTTTTACTTTTCTCCACCTTTGTTCAAATAACCATTTTGGACAGGAACCATAGGAGGATGCTAGCCTATTGCAATGATGTGGAAGCAAACCTGTCAGCTTTGAGAATTTGCTGATTTCCACTGTGGGCTCCATCTAAACACAAGGATGCAGAGAAACAAACAAACAAACAAACCACCAAACAAACAAAACAAACAAACAAAAAAACACACAAAAAAATTCTAAACAAACCAAACCACCAACATTGGAACAAACAGAGCCATTCTAGCAATTTTGTAAGTTGCTGTGTTTCCTTCTTCACACTTCCTGTCTTGCAACCTTTCATCTCAGTGAGACCTACGATCCAGGAGTCTTTGTGTAAAAGAAAAGTACTGTTTGGCTGATCTCTTTTTTCCACAAAAGGACCATATTTCCAAGCATCACAACTTCAGGGAGTTTACAGGGAGCTCCTAAAGGCTTTCTAAATGGAATTGGCATTATAATGGTGCCAGGCACACTAATTAATTGTGCTACAGGGACTGAAAAGTCTAAGGAACTGAAATGTACAATCCTTTCTGGTCTCTAGGAACTTTATTTTCTGTTCCTCTGAGTCTTGAACATCAGCTTCCAGCTCTCCAAAGCCTCTCCTGGAACTGCAAACTGCCAGTATATTACTCACTACTTCTATCTGGAAGCTCCTTTCACAGAATCGCAGAATGACAGAATCACAGAAAATTGAAGGTTAGAAGGGACCTGGAAAGATTATCTAGTCCAACTGCCCTGCCTTCTTTCACTTCAGAATGGTTTTTCAGCCCTTGGGAAATAACCTCATACCTCTGACTCTAGAGAGATATCTCATCCAGCCACTCTCTTCAAAGAATAACACAAAGCTAGAGAGGAAATATCACTAAGAGGTGCTATCCTTGTTTTTCAGTCAGTGGATTAAAGTTGGGTAGGAAATAGTAAAGAAGGTATGAAACAATGGGTGTAGAAGGAAATAATGTGTGAGATTAATCAGAGCTTGATACTAGCATCGCGGGGTTCTATAATTAGCACACAAAACTGTTATCTCAGAATGAAGATTTCTAACAAAATTGGGGTCTGTACACTGGGCAGTTGCAAATACAGTACTTATATTTAAGAATCCTAGAAAAAGGAATTACTAAAACAAATACAGGATCATTTATATAATCTCAACAGGATGAAAAGGGTAAGGAAAAAAATTCAAGCATAACTGGACTCATGAAGAAAAAATGGAGATAATGCAATGGATATTTTGGCAAATGTACAGTATACTGGACAACCTAATAGCTACTTATCTCACAACAGCCTATTTTCTAGACTAAGAAAACCAGATTTAAATAAAATGACAACACAGGAACAAAACAAATGGATAACTGGCCATAATCACATTTAATGGGGAAACTGGTTGGGGAAATAAAACATTGTATTATTTCCATTAAACTCTTTATCTCAACCACAGGGCTTTTTTGTGCTGCTTTAGTTCCTGATCTTTGTGTGTGGTTCTTGCTTGTGAAAGCAAGTGTTTTAAACCAGGACACAAGGTTACAGAAATAGAGCATTAATTATTTGTCCAGGACAACTTGAATTTACAGAGTAAACAGGTTTTTGACAGTCATCTGATGCACCTCCTGCTAACTTTGAATTGTAGGTTATTTCACATTCAAGTACTTAGCAAGTATCTGAAACCTGGTCTGCATGCCCACTAAACATACATAAAATGACTTCAAGTGGAAGAACTATCCTTACTGACATCAATAGGCTCTGGATCATGTCTTGCTGCCACATTTCTTGTATGAGCAACATTAACATGTAAACAATGTTCTGTTTGCAAAGCTTGTCAAACATTCCCCAGACACACAATGCAGTGCTAGCTCTTGCGTCACAGAGCATAAAACATGTGTGAGCATCAGTGTTTCACAGTTTGTATTGCTCCTTCTAGTGCTCTCCACTATTAATATTTCATTGGAGGCCTGCAGATCTGCTTCTCTGACATTGTGCATTTGTTCGTTTTGTTGTACTGGATTCTCAAGTGTGTTGTTATGAGATTGCTAAAAGCATCACAAAAGAACTTCTAGGCTACACCGCCTGCTGTGCATAAGTTTTCTAATAGACACTACCGTTGGATGTCCTCCCAGATGCTGTTCATATATTATTGTTGTAGCAACACAACAAGAAGCAGGTCCTATAGATGTACAGAGAAGACAAATGTGAGACTAGTGTTCTGAGTCATTATAAATCCACTAGTATTGTTGTTAGGAAGAAAACAAGGAGCTCAGATCCTGTGTTATTACACTGACAATAAATCTAATATTAGCTAAATTTGACTAGAAGAGCTCATCTCTATCACTCTCCTAGGGGCAATGAAATAAAAAATTACATTCAAATGTTCTGCAAATTTTAACTTATTGTTGCAAAACAAACCATTGTTGACAAAGTAAGACAGACACTCTCTTAGACTGGAGAGAGAAGTAAAAGATCAACACAGAAAAGCTCTTTTGTTTTCTTCTTTTTTTCTTTTTTGTCCCTTCAGTACAGAGGCTTTATTTATTTGTACTACATCTGATTACACATGTGAATAATATTTTAGCTATTTTTATCCTAGTTTTATCTTATGCTTCTAGGAGCATCCTTGCTGTTTTCCATTTAGTTTAAATGACTAGTGTTCTCTGTGTTTTAGCAGGACTGAACCCATGCAGCAAGAAAACATAAACTGTCCTAAAAGAGAAAAACATAAGAGTCCAATATCTGTATCTAAAAATGCAAGCTCTCATGAAGAACTTTGGATCATAAGATTTGGCTTATTATTTGTTTATTCAGACTGTGAAGCCATCCCGCGATTATCAGATTCACAGATAAATACACACAATAACTTATGATTCATTTTCAATGCAGAAAGAATGACAACTTCCTGATTTTAACTTTCTAATCACATTTTTCCTTTGTTTGGTGGTGCCAGAACTGATGCTGATTGTGATACAATCAACTAATTATTTGAAAAAGAGAGGCAATACCTGTCAAAAATAACTTTCATTGCACTCAGCTGTCTTTATTACTATTTTGAACTTCTAATGCTCAATGTTAAATAATAAGAACACAGAATAATATTTTTCCCAAATATGTTTATATCATTATTAAAGCTGAGAAGGTTCTTTTCCTTCCTTCTCCCTCCAAGTAACTTTCTTCCTCCCTAAACTCTCTCATCAGAATCAGTTGGATTGTAGCCCTGAAAACAAGAATCTGGTTGGCTTTTGAAACAGAATTTTCTGGTGAGCATTAGAGTAAGAGCAAATTAATAAGGACTGAATTAGCAGAAGCACGGATAAATACAATCTCTTCCCAAAGGAAACGAGTCAACAGGATGTTTGTAAAGGAGAGTCCTTCACAAAGCCATTAGTATTCTCTGAAGGGATTAAAAGCAAAGGGATGAAAGCTGGCTGCTTTAACATTAAGCATTGCAATGCTATGCAAGCCAGAATGCTTGTATAAAATTCAGGAAAAAGACAATATGAAGAAACAGCCAGTTCTTGCAAGGAAAACACAAAATGCAACTACAGGACCTGTGCAGAGATCTGTGCTGTTCCATATATTCAACATAAACAACCTGAAAAATAATATGAGATCAGAGGCAGCAAAATGCATTCCTTGGAGTAGCAAAAAAGAGGGAAAATTGTAAACAAGCCTAAGAGAATACATGGCAATAGATACTGTGAATTTTACTGTAAATAAACTGAAAGTGTTACATAGATAAAGAAATTTAATCTCAGACATAAAATGATTATTAGTTTTGAATGACTGTTACCAGTCAGGAAGAAAATCTTGCGGTTAAAATATCTATTCAGACGATAGAATTTTATCTTCATTGCTTCCTAAACTTTTTTGAATGATTCCTTTAAGTCTGAAAGGAGCCATGGTTCACCTACAGCTTGGAAGTTGTGAACTTTTGATTCTTTCATCTCCAAAATGACATCAACAAAGTTCAGATAAGGGCAGTTAGAATAGTCACAGATACACAATGGAGAGCAGCCCAGCAAAACAGAACTACTGCACTTGGAAAGAAAGAAACTTAAGGTGGTTATAATAGATGCCTGTAAAATCAGTAATGTCACAAGGAAGGTGGATTCCAACCCTCAAAGTAGGAGACATCAAATAAAAGAAATATGAGCAATTCTGAATTACAACACTGTATATGAGCTCAGTATAACCAAGTTTCATAACAAACAAAATGAGAAAGTTCTTCCCACAACTGGAGATGGATCTATGGAACACAGTTTTAAAGGATGGATCTATGGAACACAGTTTTAAAGTTCTTCCCACAACTGGAGATGGATCTATGGAACACAGTTTTAAAGGATGTTGCAGGTGCTGGAGTTTTCTTTTGATTCCAAAGGCAGCCTGATAGTCTCAGAATAGAAATCTGCATGGTGGTATAAAAACCAAAGAAGCTTCACCTGGCACTGGAAAGCTCTTAGCTGAAAATATCTGTAGTCTAGGAACATACTGGGGCTAAACTTATTATGTATGGTTTCCCTGCTCCTACATTTTCCCTTAGCAGTGTTCTGTTATAATTGCTGAAGGCAAGATGTAAATCTTGGTCTGCCCTTCTTAGTAAATACAGTGGGTCAAATACAGTAAGAAGTGTTTCCATCAATGACAGATCTGTGTTTGGAGGTCCAGTCAATCTGGAAGAAGCCTCCATGCATTCAACTGTTTTGAGGATAGCAGCTTTTTCAAACTGATAATCAGTTCTGCATACTAGACAAATTTAACAGACCTCCACTGAATTCACCCATTGACCTACTATGATCCTGTTATTCAAGCTATAATGCATTTATCTCCAGAAGTTCAGGGGTTTCATGAATCACCTAGAAAAGTAACACTAAGTATTAAATTGCCATGGTGAGCTTGCATGTACTTGAAGTAGCACAGTGTACCTGGTTTAATGAACGTCTATTCCTTAAATTTTGTCAGCCTTTTAACAGGATGCAGATCTTGGATTTGTGTGTGTATGTATGACTTGAATCACTCAGTTAAAGACTAATCTGGTTTATTAATATGTTTAATGTGAAGAGAAGCACTTCTTTGACACCTACTCAACCTGGGCAACATTGTTCTCAGTAAAAAAAATAATCACTTTCTGAAAACAACCCCTAGTTAGAAGTTTTTTCCTTCCCCACTGTTTGCTTTGAGTTTGTTTGGTACAGTCAAACAAATATTTTGAATCTAATAAGCATTATCCAAAAATGTAATGAGATTATGATAGTAGTTATATGTGTATGCTCCAAGCCAGAGATTTTATCACTGAATTTCAGATATTTTCCTCTTTTTGTATTATTCCAGGAAATGCTTAACTCTATTAATTGTTTCTTCCTGTCAAATGATACTGTGTAAAAAGCTTCTTAGCCTTAAAAATCTTCTTAGCCTTAAAAAAAATGTCTTTAGAAAAGAAGCAATTTGATATGAATACTGATGATTATAAAATCTAAACCAAAGACATTTTGTTCCCAAAGTCCCTAAGGGGAAAAGTAAAACATATTCTATAAGAACAGGGCAAGAG